>NC_136768.1:3100402-3379206 GCF_947034865.1 Barbatula barbatula | reverse complement strand
AGAGAGACAGAGAGAGACAGAGAGAGTTAGAATTTTGAAAGAAACTTTATTAATAATGAATGAATACACTTTTATCAAAATTGCTCCTCCGAAGTAACACAGGCAACAAGAAACAATATTAAAAATCACAAAGAAAAAATAAATTCACCTTCACATACTGCACACAAAGCACCGTATCAGATCAAAAGGAGAAAGGTCATCCATTGCTTTATAAAAACGCAAATCAATAAGAATTCTTGATTTTATCAAAGTTTGAAAACAGATGTTAACATCATCACTAGACTGAAAAACCCTTCAGGGCACTTACAGTAGTTGAGCTACCACGGGCATCGCCCCTCATATGACAGATCTGTCCATCTATCTATACACCAACTGTCGTTCAATGTTCTCTCTTTCTGTTAATAAAACTCTTTTGACACTTTTTAAGTCCTTTTCTTATATGGTTACTGTGTCTATACCTGTGGAGCATGTGACCAAATCTTATGATCATGCTTAGAACTAAATTATTCGATAAATTTAATAAGAATTGTTTCTATTTTATTTCAAACACCTATGATGCAATGCCTCCTCCGTTTGTGATATTCAGTTCACTATACAAATAGAAATGACATCATCAAATTTGAGTTCTTTGATTTGCTGTGTGATGGATTATATGATGAATTATTCACGACAAAGGAATAAAAGTCTGTTATCAGTGCAAGAAGCTAGTTGACACAGGAGACAGTTCATCTAATGTTATGAAACACATGGTTTTGACTGAACAATAGCCAACACACACACCTGTAACCGCACATCATTCACACAATTGAATGCTATATTATTGCTGCAAGTTGCAACGTTTCACATTGCAGCCTTTAATAACAAGTTCTTCCTTGTCTTGACTTGTTTGCGACACATCCCGTTTTGTATTTCCGCATTACGCAGCGTTTCTTTGTCGCACTTCTGTGTAAATAACCTAAAGCAGTTCTGCTCACAAATAGTCACACACATATATCCACAGCATTATAAATGGTATAGCAGAATAGTTCAACACCAGCCGGCCCTATGGACTTTCTCAATTTTCTTCTTTTTCACCATCTATCTAAACATCCATCTCCTCGCCAGGTAAAAACAACAAGCGCTATAATTACAGCATTGCTGGAATGCAGAACACTACCGAGGGAACTTTAACTCGATGTTGTTCCAGACCAACATGCTCTGACAATCGGCTGCGCACCCACACACACACACAAGCAGACGCACAACACAAGCACCTGTTGCGTCTCCTGTGCCGCTTCAGTTCCGCGTGTTTGCTTAAAGCGTTGTTTCCAGGACTCTGCCTGCTCTAAATGGGTTTTTAAAAAAGCCTCAGTGGACGTTGAGGCAAATAAATTGAGGACCACACCGGCAGTCCAGCGAGTCCCATTCATAGAGGCCGTGTTTGGGTTGGCTGGCTGAAAGAGGCGTGATTTACAATGGATCAACACAGCCGGCCGGCCCGGGACGAGCAGAGCGGCCCCCGCTGTGTCATTCGGGGTCAGATGGTAAAGATGCGCTTCAACACCCGGCTCGCTGTCCCGGGTGTTGCCGGCGGTTGTTTGTTTTGCTCCGCAGACTCTCGATATCACGGGTTTCGGAGAGGTTCATGGTCCGCTGAGCAGCATCTTTGATCTGCTTGGCTCTCTGACAAACATTCCCTGCCCCGTTAATCCTCATTAATGGCAGGGTTAGATTCCATCTTTTCATCATGCAACTCGGAGAGAGAGGAATGGGTGCTGGGAGAGAGGTGGTAAAAATAAGAGAGGAGGAGAGATGCAAGTGTTGATGCAAAACATTACAATTGCTCCCAAATGCTACACATGCCGGGTTCTGGATTAATGGGACCCCCGTCTGTCCAGCATAGAATAGCAATGTATATAAAAATTAAGGACAAACAGCAGTGTCGACATACTCGAGTTGTGTTTTCACTATTTTGTCTCAACTTTTCCTCTATGAAAGAAAGAGATTGTAAAAGCATACGATAAACCTCACGTCAGTCAGCAGGTTACCGACAAGCAAAAAGGAACTGACAGGCACATTTGGGGTTTATTCCACAAAAGCTTCACTTGGGAACTGTGTGTGAATCTGGCTGCGAGCGTGTGAGGGGACTCTAATAAAAGCCATAATGTTGCGGCAGCCGAGTGGGAAGCCTCAGTCTTAAACGGAACCCCCGCTAAACGCCGAACAAAAGACCTGCTGCTGTTCAAAGTCCCTCCGAACATCCTGCTTCCTCCTCAGAGCCCACCACGACTCGGACACACGCAGGTCTCTTTTCCCATTATGTAGTCCATTCAGTGTCTGGTCTCTGAAGATCGGCACACAAAACCGCAGGTTCCTCTAATGCACGTGTTGTCTGAGAAACCTTTTATCCAGTCTTTATTTACACTCGGATTACCCACATTGAAGAACAGAATGGGCTTTTTCGGGTGTGCCAATATTACGTCACGTTTAAACATGCGCACTGTCATTATCAAGCCATAGACGTCATTATCAGTGTCTGTACTTTGAATTTCAGCATTCAAATCCACAGGATCTTCTTTTTTGCACGTGTTGTCTGAGAAGCGTTTGTTTCAACAGTTATTTACACTCGGATTAGCCATATTGAAGAACAGAAAGGGCTTTTTCGGGTGAGCCAACATTACGTCACGTTTAAACAAGCGGACTGTCATAGAAAGCCATGGATAAAAGGTAAAATTAAAAAGGTAGCAATATTCGGGAACTAACCTGTCGCGACAAGCGTTTACGGTTAAAACAGTACGTCTCCTGAACGTGACTAAAAAAATCATGAAGCCATTTGCTAAATTTCATAAATCACATAAATGAGAAACTATATTTACAAAGTGTTCATTTGAAAAAACTGATTTATCTGAATCCAAAAAATCATGTTTTTATTATGTTATCATGTTTTTTGTGTTATATTGTATTAGTTAGCTATACATATATTTTTCATTATTACTTAAAACAACCCAACTGTAGTTGCAAAAACATTTGACAAAAACTAAAAGTTTTTTAAAAACAGAAGAACTGTAAAAATATTGCTGAATATGCTGAAAAAGGTCTATGGAAGCCTTTGCAAAAGTGTATAATTTGGCAAGCAAAATGTCAAACTACTGACAAAGGCAACACAACCGACTTCAATAAACCATATTATATATATATATATTCAATTGAACTATCAACAAGACATTTAAATGCATTCAAATATCTATTTCCAATTCAATTTTATTTATATAGCGCTTTTCACAATTTGCATTCTTCCAAAACAGCTTAACACGGGAAAATAGAAACAGAAAAACGGTAAAACATGGTGATTTATATAACAAGTTCAATTATTCTAGTAAACAATATCTAATAAATGCAGTCTCCCTGTCGTTTATTTAGCATATTTTGCATTAAGTAAATGCTCATCTGGAGCCATAACACATGCATTGTGTTTCGGTGTTACCAGGTCAGAGCGGCAGATTACTCGCCAATTGCCCTCAAAAATCTTGTTTAAGAGAAACCCTCTTTTAACCCAAACACCCCATTTCCCTCACTCTCGCCGTCAGCTCTCTTCCCAGGGCTCCCCAGATCCGCACCCTATCGCACCGTTAAATGACTCCATTGAAGTCCTGTTTGCTCAAGTGGGCCCGGCCAATTATCTCCCAGATTTCAGAGCTTTTAATTGCACCAATTAAAGGCGCTGTGAGGACCGGGGCAGCGGGGTCACTTTCTCGTCTAGCGAGTGTGTGAAGCTAAACTGTGGGGAAATTGTGTTGCAATTTCTGCGAGAACAAGAAAACATGTGAGGGGAGAAAATGAGAGTGTTTCAGAGAAAGCGCGGCCATATGTGAGTGTGTGTGTGTGTTTGTAGGCTCAAGCAGGATTTACGCAGCTATTATAGCAGTCTATTACCGGCGTTCTGCTAGTGGCCTAATGGGCTACAAATGCATACGATAAACAGCATTATTATTATAAACAGTACATACACGTCTGAAGGGTATTCACCGAAACAAAAGTTTATGATGAAACATTGCAACTGCCTGCAGGTCAAGTCTGGTGTTGCAGAAATGCTCATATAGTGCAAGAAGAGCCAACCTGCGGTCTTTTGCTTTAGATATACAAACCCAACATGCATATTAAAGAGAACAATATGTGCATTCCACATAAATGTATTCCCATTTTACGTATAAATGAATACCAGTTAAAGGAATAGTTCACCCAAAAATGAACAATAGTACCCATAGACTTTTATTGTATGAACACTAAACCAATGCAAGTGAATGAGTACCACCATTGTTCGGTTACCAACCTTTTTTGAAAATATCTGCTTTTGTCTTCTACATGTTTGAGATCACAAGATGACAGAATTTTCATTTATGGGTGAAGCATGAATTAAAAATGGACAATATCAATATAAAATGTTAAAATGAGTTATTCTTTTTATTATGTATTCACACCAATAACTCCTTGTTTTAATTTGACACTAAACCACAATAAAAAAAGGGTGAGTGTTATTTAGTGCCTTACACAATGAAGTGTTGCAACAGACCAGCTTTAATAAAATAAAGCTCGCAGGCGAAACTGTGCCCCGCAGATCTTATGAGCATACCTATAGAATGGAATTGTTTCTGTCTGTGGGCTAGAACACCAAACACAAAACTAGTGTAGACAAGAATCGTGTTTTCATGATCGATAATTGCCTATCCCCGCTAAGTGTGGTGTTGATATATATGTGAACACACACGCACTCGCATGCTTAAGACTCTGCTAACATAAGTTTGGCTCCATGTTCGTTTAGGGCTTAAAACCAGCTGAACGATGGACATCATCTATTCCTCCAGCCTTCAACAGCTCTCAGAAACCCTGCTGAGCTTCAAACCCGTCCTGCTGCCCGGGCCACGCTCACACGACTTCCCATCGAGACACCCTGTTTTGCACATCATTATCGAACAGCGAGGGGGAGAGATTCACATACATTACACGTCTTTTATCAAGCACGAGGCTTTAAGTCTTAAACAGGACTTCACAGCCACACACACATATATCCGTAATAACAGACTATATCTTCCAAATCTATCCCCTCTCCTGAAAAGCCCTCTAAATCTTATACACATAAGCACCGAGCCTGTGGCACAACTGATTAATGTAGGGGAATAACGCTTAATTCTGCTAAAGAGCCGATGGGGAATCTTCTCCTCACACCCAGAGGTGAACACAAACACACACTCGCAAATTAACAGCTGGCGAGAGAAGTCACATACAGCTGTGTTTACACTGGGTCGACGCCATACTGCACTGACAATACATCACGGGGCCGAGTGACAGAATGTATGTGTTATTCTACCGGAACGTTCACCGCCACTGTTTTTACGGGAGCACACTTTCACTATTCGTGAAATGTGGGCATGAAGCTGTACGGCTGAAAATCTCATGTGAACGCCAGACGTAAACGCTCTGCCACCACTCGGCAACTTGCGTTGGTGTAAAAGTAATCCTTAATAAAGACTGAAATTGAAAGTCAGGTAGGTGCTAATGTCCAATACTGGCGCCGCCCTAGTGGCAAAACTCAAAGTGGAAAATCACATTTTTAATGGTGCTGTGTGAGCGAATTGAGAGAAAGCGTCACTGCGCATTTGTGCTTTTGTGGCGCATTTGTGCTTTTGTGGCACAAATTTAATTTCCGGTATAAATCCGCAAATAATCCTTGAAGATTATTTCTCGAAATAAGCAAAACAGATAACAAGTTAATTACTTAGCTAACAAGTTAAAAGTATGTCTTGCCAGTATTATTTGGGGTTACATGACCCAATAGCTTTATAAAATGTATATAAATACAATAAAATGTAATCAAGCTATAAACTACCACTAGCCAGACCGATCCACAAAATCAGACAGGAAGTTAACCCAGGGTCAGACGTCACGTCCGATGAACCATCTATTACAGTCTGTGTTAAGTTAACGGTTATGTTTTGAAGCTAAATGACTTTCAAATGAAAGGAAATAAAGGAAAAAGGACAGCATTGCATCAGACAGCTGTTCCTCACCACTTAATGGACCGCGCTTCACATCCACACATCTGTTTGCTGTCTAATTTTAGCATTCCTCATGATTTGTTTGAGATGCGCCCGACGCATTTGCCGATCGCCGTCTTTGCGTGTGGACAGGACGCCAATATGCAAGTGTGCGTGTGACTGACAGACGCTGACGCATGTCAAAATGCACAGCCCAGGTGATGAACCTACAGACACTCCTGTTGTCACTCAGATACGCCGTCGATACGCTGTGCCCTTCAATGAGAGAATGGCAGGAGGCCAGACATTTCACAACACTTCACATGCTGGACCTTTAATCAATGAACGCAGCCTCCCAATCTGACGGCTGTGTTGAAATAGTGGCCTATTTTAGAGAGCGCACACCAGGTGTTGGAGCTTCTTTTGAGAATCCAAACAAGTCACGCCGTCCCTCTGATTACTAGCTAGAAAGCATCTGCAGTCTGGCGCTCCAGTGCTTAGAAAATAAGAGCGATGAGTAAGCAAAATTTCTTTGTGATTTTTAAATCATTTCCTAGCAGGTGCATTAACTTCTGTACGTATTGTTATAATACTGAGAGAGCAAATGATTCACTTACATTTGTATGTGACGTCTGACTCTGACAATGATTCATCACTTTGTAGACTCCATCACTAGGTGCACAGCAAATATATGCATGTGCACAAAACAAACAAACAATATTTAAATTCAATAAAAATAAAATAAATTGCAATTGATCTAAACAGTTCTCATTGATTTCCACTCTAAGTCATTTTCTGTCAGTGTTTTGTTGAGTCAAAAATGATTTTTGTTGCAATAGTTCACCCAAAAATATACAATTCTTGCATCATTTATTGTTCCTCGTGTTTTCACACCTGTATGACTCTTTTTTCTACAGAACGCAAAAGACGACATTTTGAAGAATGATGGAAACCACACAACATTGGCCCCCATCGATTTGAGACAAAAATGAGACATTTCTCAAAATAATTTATTTTGTGTTTCCCAGAAGAAATAGCCATTTACATGTTTTAAAACGAAGGTGAATAAATGATGTCAGAATCATTTAAGCCATTCTTTAAAAATAGCACAAAAATAAATGCAAAAATCTGACTCGTAAACACCAAAAGAAATAGCTGTCTGGGTCAGGTCAGGCAATAGGCACCACTACACCCCTATCAGTCACCGAAAGACAAAGCACGTTCAAGCAGAGCCCAAAAGCCAACAAAGGACTTTAAGGCCTTGTCAGAAAGAGAGAGAAAGTGGCATGTGCGTCATAGTGATCAGAAAAAACTAAGAACAACCACACAGCAAAAACAGAGACAGGATCGTTTTTGATTCCTATATTTGATGGTGTTGTGGGAACCCCATTGCATTGTGAGGGAAATGTGAAAGGATATATTCATATTTGCGTGTATGACAAAGAGAGAAGCGAAGTGTGTGTGGTGTGGATGATGGGAGATGTGTATGTGTGTGTGTGTAAGTGAAGCGCGTGCTCGGGCAAGAGAGGCAGGTTGGCTTGTGCAGGTGGGCTGTTGACGGTTTTATCTCTCCGAATCAGCTTTTGAGAGTTTTCCCAGAGCCTTGGCCACAAAAACACGACTGGTGTCTGCAGCTTCTCATTCCAACCCAGAACTGAAACATTTCATTAAATGAATCAACGTCTTAATCAACTGCCCCCGTCACATTCCAGATAGCGGAGAAAAATAGACAGAGACGTATTAAAGAGAGACGCGAGAAGGGAAAACCCTGGTTTGAGGCATGAACGGGGCTGAAAACATCTGAAAGCTCAACAGCCAGTTCTTGATCCGTGATCTGACCCTGTTCCCTTCGAGAAAAAAAGAGGGCTTTTGGCGTGATCAAAGGTAACGGCGGTAAACATAGCCATTCTCTTTCTAAACAAATTAACAATGGACAAAATCCCCCAACAAACGCTTCCTCTAGGATATTTACAGCCCCATGCAAAGCTCATCTTCAAGTGAGCCTACAAAAGCTCAATAGCGTCACGTGACCGCAGAACAAATGGAAACGATCAAATTCGTACGCGGATGCAACATGGAGGCCCGTCTGCAGAAAGACGAGCCGAAGATCAGCTCTGCTCTCGGAATACCCGGATCGCACTATTTAAAAGGTTGTCATCAGGAAGACAACTGAACGCCGGGGTTAGCCAATGAAAGCACAGGTTTCCGTGGACCCTCTTAACCTCAGATGAAAACTCAATAGGCCTGAAAGCAGGAGTTAGCAAGAAAGAAGACATTGTGTCACGCATATACGTGCACACGACTGTACATTACATCTCACGGACAGACTACTTTGAGAATGACCAGAGGAGCGGAGAGATTTACTTTATACTCACACTTAACACAACCGCCATATCAATTAAACCTGAACGTATACAGTCGCTTGAAACCAGAAAAGGTCACGTGAAACACAAACAGATGCATAATATCCTAACTTAGCATACACAGCCACTGGGAGACAGAAATAGTCAAGTTAACCTCAAAACATGAACAGGCGACACATGAAATAAAACCCTCAGCCAGCGTTTATACACACAACAGAAGATATTGCTTCCCACTGTCTGTTCCACAGTTGATAAAAGCTCTTCGGCATCTAAATCTTCACGTGTTTGGTTAAACGACACCTGTTTATATTTTTGTGGTTAGAAACTATTTTGGCAGAGTCATGGGCAGACAAGAATTTCATGTCTTATCGTTCCGGAGGCACGGAAAAGGTAGCTTTACATTACACAAACAAAAATCCAAACGGTGCCGAGAAGCAATAAAACAAGAAATATAATAATCAAACAAAACGGAGGTACACGTGAATGCATGAGAGAGCACTCAAAGCACTCCATTAAAAAACTGAGAAATGCAGAGATACTTTGGCAAATATTATGAGAAGTGTTTCATTTGAATCAAGTTTAATTACATCAACATTAAACAAAGTAGAAGCATTTAACAAGTTAGCAGTGCAGGCCGCATTTGCACATAAAAGTAACGGAAAATAATCTTTTGAGATGAAGAGACACATGCAGCGCAACTTTCTGGAGATGTTGACCTATATCCAAACTTTCACAGAAGAGAAATACGTTGGACGAAATCTCAGAGAAACCTATAGGCTACGTGCTGCCCTAAAGAAGACGTGGAAAAAGAAATATATAGGAGGCGCGTTTTAATGCGCGAAACATATTTTCAAACTCCAGACGTCTTTACACTTTAAAAAGGCGCACTAAACTCACAAACTGTCAATCATATTTTAGCCCTGACCAATTACAAGAGCACGAATAAAATACATTAAATTAACATTAAACTAAATTCAGAAGATGTGTCCCACATCTCTCGGCGCTGAGACTAAAGGCCGGCAAGTGTTTTTAAATAGTTTTAGTATCTCGAAGTAACCTTGACTATTCGAAAACTAATTGAACTTTTAGCCTTACAAAACTACGATTAACTGGATATACATGTTGTACATATGAAAGCCTGAATGTTACGCATTCAAGAATATGCATTCAATAAGCATAATGTGGAAAAAAGTTTTACTCTCTAGGAAGTCTGCACGTTTCACGGTAAAGAACAAAGTTTTCATGCGCGTTGTGAAGGTATATGTGGTGACATTGACCAGAGCGCAAAAGCGCAAGGCTTCATTCACAAACGTGCTTTCCAAACGTTTAGATATGATAGAAAAACTGAACTTCTTACTTGTTTGCCGATCTCACGCGATCTATCCGTTCGGCGCACGTCTCCAAAGTTCCTCTAAAGTCCCACAACTGGAGTCCTGAGACTTGAACCTGGTGTTCTGCTCTACGGGATGTTCTTTGACTCTTTTGAACCTCACACAAAGTAGGAGTTACTTCAGAAGATAAGCACCAATTCCACCTCCGATAGATTCAGCTCGGCACCTGAGTTTTCCGTGTTTTTCTGTCTTTCGTGCGCTTGAGAACTAAAGAGCGAACTCCTCAAACAGTCCGGCGCTGCCCATTCTAAAAACAGTTCGGCGAAAAGCACTCGATTTAAACGCTAAAATGGTCGAAGATGCGTCTCGATGCAACAGGTGTCAATTAAACGTTTGATCGTTTGACAAGGGCGCAAACTCAAGGCACGCGTCCCGCTCGCAGTGCGCAACAGGGGACAGAGTGACCGAAGCCTTTCCTTCTTATTAGAGAAATTAGTCGTAGACAAAGGAGCCTGGAGTCAGTTCATCTAATGCATCTGATGCACTTATCTCCGTCCTGCAACACAACAGAACTTCACAAAAACTTTTCTTTAATCCGTCCTCCAGCATTTAATCCTCTCCTGCCGTTCGCGGAGGAAATTTGGAAACCTTTTCAAACCCAGACTCTCCCCCCTCTTTTCTTCCCAGAGGCAAAAGGTGTCACTGCTCTGTTTTTAAACTAAAGCCCCGGTGCTTAAAGAAAGCACTATAAAAGCAGACGACGATGAAACTCTGTTTCAGTCCGCAGTCGGGGGGGTGAGAGACCGAATGAGTTTTGACTAGTTTGTGCGTTGCCTACTCGTGGGCCTGCCCATCTCTCCAGATCCGAAACAGGGGAGGGAAAGAAAGCAGAATGCTCAACGAGCCAGGCGGGCACGCGCATTCCCATTCGACGAACACTTGGACTAGTGTCCCGTCGCAAGAGCAAAACCACCGCTCCTATTAGTCAGCCAATAAACTTGTAGTAATTAGCTATTATAAGATTGATGTATTTTATGTGACAGGCCTGGTCATGCTTTCGAAATCGAATCAAAACAATACAATACGTTGTTAAAGAAAACACCGCGGGGAGAAAATTGCTAGAAATATATGGAAATGAATTTCAATATTTGAAGAGTTCAAAATGAGATTTTGGGATTGTGCGTTCCAATTAAGATCAATAAAAATGCAGTCGGTCTGTTTGTCCCACAATAACTCAAAAAGTAAAAACATAACATAATACATCTCATTTTGAAACCAAACTTTTCATCTACTTGTGTCGTGGTTTTTGGATAACTCCCGGAATGATATCATAGTTTAGTGTGGTTTAACAACACGGCAGACAGTCAGAGAGCCACTGAGTTATCAATACTTACAGCCTATAGGTCTACTTTCGATCTTAGATTAAAAACGAAGCATGTCGTTTGGTTTTAAACGCCAAAATAAGAGCTTTTATAGCAATAACCATTGTTTAACAACATGGTTTCGAATGACAGAACTCGCTCTTAATTTGCATCAGATCTCTTTGATGCCGCAGTTTGTAACTGCGCAGTTCGGCCCCACGTCTGGTGGGGCGCAGCCACGTTCCCATATGGAGCGCCTGAACGAACGGTAGATGACAATGGAAGACAAACACGCAGTAGAGCGATATCGGGTTTCCACATGTGAAGATATTGCTTTAACGAGCGTAGAGAGGCCAGCGGGTCAGACCCGACTCCATTTCTCCAGAACACACATTCTGAAGGGCTCGACTCACATATGGGCCTGATCTACCGCTGCGTGCCCACCTCTGACATCTGGAGCCGACAGTGAGAAAGATTCTGACAAAAGTATCGATAACATCTCAATTCGCCGAGCCTTTCCCACCCCAATTTGAAAGAAGAAGACGAAGACACTGGGAGATGAAGGCGTTATACGAGACGCACTAAAGCTTCATTATGTGAGGACTGACGCTGCTGCGGTCGCCATGGGAATGCGAGGCCTTGCCTCCCTCACGTCAAACCCAAGCATAACGTAAGCACGTCAAAACGGCCACGTTAGAAGCTGTGTCTCGTTTCGGAAGGTCTCATTTGAAGGATGCTACGTCATCGGGTCTGTCTCGTTTCATTAAAAGCAGGTAGGACACTCCGTATGCACCCTTAATGCGACCTACTTTCAGGAGAATTCGGAGGACACGTAAGGTGTGGCCTGGAGATAACCCACAATTCCTTGCGTCCGTTATATGATTAAACGGCTGCAGTTTAATTATGTGTTTTTTAAATGTTGAGAGTTTACAAATTTGTGTCACTTTTTATCCTAGCAGGCACATGTAATAAATATGTCTACAAGTGTTAAGTGATTCTTAAACGTTTTAAAACAGTAAGGCAAAAAATGGTACATCTGTTGAACTTTTTTGGCACGGTTTAGGGTAGAAAGTGACCAACTTGTTGCCTCTTCAAATCATGTAGAAATAATTTGAATTCATTTGACAGGTGTGCCAGTGCAACGCGTTGGCATAGCAACGTGGTACCTCCTGTTTCCTTTTCTGCCAGAATGTCCGTTGTCTCGTTTAATTCTAAGTTGAGGATCGTCATCCGTATACCTCATCCTTTAGAGGACGAGACCTCCGGAGGACACAAGGACGCAGCCTTACGAAACGAGACACGGCTAGAAACGCGACGTCGTTTTTTCTGACAAACATCCCGCGCGTAATCAAACCCAGCTCCAGTCCTCGGGCTCTGACACGCGTCCAAAACTCTTCTCCATTCATTACCTGTTTGTGGAATGAGCGCGAGCTTGTCTTACTCGTGGAACAAAGGGCATTTTCGTGCTTTTCCAGAATCTGCATCGATACGGTTTAGCAGGAGCGGCGTCTGCTGCTCTTCGCGTTTGATTGGGACTGACAGACATTCTTTTGAGGGATATTCTCCTGCCGTTTCATCAACTGCTGTTTGAAGCTCCAGCTAACGTCGTCATCCAGGAACCTGTCAGAGCTTGTAAAGGCCCTTGCGTGTCTGTTTCTTTCTTCCGTGTTGGATGTACCTGCGCGCGCTTAATAATGGCCTTGTAATTAGTTGTTTAACGCTCCGCAAGCCTGTTAATTTCAGCGAGATCGCTTCTAGACCCAGTGATTTACAGTACAGGTAAATCCCAGTGTGGCCTGCCTGTAATTTGTCGATATGCTCTCCAAGACAAATCAGCGTCAGCAGAAAAGAACTTTCTGACTCTCGGCTCTTTCGTTCAAGCTATCATTAGTGGTGTTTGCCAGGGCAAGAATCACCATTACTGTTGCTCAAACCAAAGGAATGGGATTTCAAAAAACACCTAAATCGGAGCATTACAATTTGGCGTTTAAAGGATGTGAACGGTTGTGCAGTTAAGGGGAACTGTGCTTTTGTTTAAGACAACGGGTTACAAATATATCCTGAATATGATTTAAGGAGTAGTTCACCTTCAAGATGAAAATTCGGAATATCCTTCACACGATTGTCATTTCAAACCTGTTGACTGGAAGATTTTTGAAACATGTTAACAGAACCAGAAGAAAGAACGTCTCACAGGTTTGAAATGACAAGAGGGTGAGTAAATGATGGCAGAATTTTAATTTTGAAGGTCAACTACTCCTTTAAGATGTATACGCAACCGCGGCCTAAAAGTCTACCTCACTCACAAACGTTTCTCTATGCAGTCGGGTAGTAATATCTATGTTTGTTAAAGCAAACTTTGCTTATGATAATGCCATTTCTAAGAAATACGAACAAACCGTTCAGCGCGTCCAGCCACAGAACGCGGACAATGTGGAGCATTCACGTAAGTGACTGAGAAGTGTTTTCTTTATGACCTTCATGTAGTCAGCGATGTGAAAGAGGCGTTTTTCCGTGCCTCTCCATCCTATGGACACGGCGTTTATTTTAGGCGCTTGCTGTTCTGTATTTCGATCTCTCTTCTTGCTTTTTGCAATCAGTGTGCTTTTGGCCACTATGGCTGAAACCACATCGTTTCCACACCCACACACGGACCTCTTATCCTCGGTGCCTCTCTGAAAAACACACATGCAGAAGAATTTCTATATATACATGCACTTTAAACAGTGAGAGACCTCTGCAGGCCACTCCTGCTTGGATATAGAGCTTTATGGGATAGAGATGGTTGCCAATCATTGCTGTCCAGAAATGGAGTGACGCTTCCAAAACGGATTTGTCACTCTAACTAGCTGTCTATCTTTCAATTCAGGGTGCGCAAATCTTGTGATTTCTGGACGAGTCTCAGCTCACATAAGGTATAAGACCTTCCCGGGGGGAAATTCCCTGGAAATTTGCACATTTAACTGGTGGCTTAAATAGTGGTCATATTCTTCTCTGTGTTTAGCAAACACAGGCTTGGTGTGGAACACATCACCAGCGATTTTCCCTAAAAACGGGATCTTTGCTTGAGTTCTCAACCAAGTCGCTACATGAAATACTGTATAGTGCAAGCAACTTGTATATCGTAAAGTGAGGAGTATAAACTTGAACAGGAACTCTGCTGGGTGGCCTAAGTGGTGTAGCGAATTTGCAATAAATCCGGTCCTGGGGGGTAAGGACATAAAAGCTAGAGGAGGAAAACATCTCAGCAGGCCATCTGCAGTCCTTTTCTTGTGGGTCTGATCGATATCAGACAGGTTTTCTCCTGTCTTTACAGGACTGCTGAAAGAGGTGAGGAGAGACATGCAGAAGAGCACAGGAGGCAGTGATGAACAATGGGATGCCTCTGCAACAATGAAACAGATGTTAGCGAGCGTTATGAATGGTAGAGGTTGTTCCAAAACCTAGCGACACAACCGACAAACAACTAGTCATCAGCTTTCTACGGCAGCATCCCAATCGAAATGAAGCGCACTTTATTCAGAATCAACTTTTTTTCACTAATACAGTCGCAATGCACTTGGCTGTCTTCTACACAAAAAACACAGTAATGCTGCCTTAGAAGTTGTGTTAAAACAGTAGGCCAATAGCATTTTTTGTTGCTTACCTTTTGACACAGGCACATTCTACGTGTACATAAACGACCTAAAAATACTTTTTAGGTGGGTGGCTAGGTTTTGGAACAGATATAGACGTTTAAGCGGCAACAACTTAAACAAACATTGTGTGGCCCGATGTTAACTTCCTGTAGGCAAAGAATCAATAACTGTTGAGTAATTAACATACAATAAAATCTTTATAATCACATAAATTAACTATAAAATTAATTGTTATATTATAACCAAACACAGAAGTTAACTTCAGGCCAGTTCAATGAAACCATCTCTATTTGTGGAATTAAACAATGTATTTAATGGTCTGTCTGAATCCTCGATTCTGATTGGCTGGAAGGTGTGCAGCATTAAAACCGTATAATGCACATGTAGTCCCACTTAGTTTGATATTAACTGACTAAAATAACTGTCATTTCCACCTGTCTGATAAAAAAACGTAAATAACAGCTTCAACTTGGCAAATGAACATAGTATAGCCAGGATAATCCACATCTAGCTGAGCATTAAAGAACTTTAAAGCATTTTGTGGAGGCAACCACTACACGCTTGACTTTTTAATGCACGGCTAGCCGTGGGTTATCCTTTACATAAATAATAGGACATCAGTAAGAAACGACAATAAACGACACACAGAATAAAAAGCCTTGTAACATAAAGTTTATATACATACAAAGTCAAAAGCTGAATACAATATTTATTTTCCTTCTTTTTCATTTTCTTTTTACAGAAATCTTTGAATCATTTCCACACAGACGAACATAAGTCATTATTTTTGTGAATGTGAAAATACAAAAAAGAAATGAACTGACCAGCTTTGGGTTAAATATGACATTTTCCCCTTTATTTCTCATCATTAAATGAAAGGGGAAAGGGCGAGAATCCTCCTTGACGGTGTTTCTGTGTACTGTGTAGAAAAAGCATCAATAGAAAAGACTGTGACAGAAGGCATAGCTGCAGGAGCCAAAAGACAAAGATGTGGATGGGGTGATACTGAGGTCTGACACTCTTAGGAAAAAATCCAGAAGAAAAAAAGATACCATGCTAAACATCGACTCAAGCCAGACGTTTTATCGTCATGTCAAGAATGACCCAGATATACACTACAGGCACACAGAACTGGAAATTGTCTGGAAATTGAGTACATTACAACATACACGCAACAGAGATCAAATGAAGATGCTGCTTCATTTAACTCGGACACTTAAAGGGTGTTATAGACTTCACGGAGGCGTCCGTTTCTGGTGCCTGATCAAAATCTTCCATCTGGCTTCAGACTAGCATGGTAGGCCTGGTTTTGGTTTGACCTCTTATTGTGTCAATTAAGGTTTAAAGGTTTAAATATAAAGCAAACATGATATAAACAGTATGAGGTCTCGTGACCTGCCTTTGGTTGCTGATGAACGACAGGCAGGTTATTATTTGTGGCACTTTCTAGCGCAGACTAGCTTCGTTTGGCACCGAAGTCTCTCAGATGGAGAACGGAAAGTCAGACATAAACTTGCCAAATCCTTCAGCGGATGTTTTATGTGGTTTCATGCTTTATACAGTCTCAGTCCATCAAACTAAGTGGGGGGAAGTAACGCATGAAAAATGCAAACGCGTTGATGGACTGTTTGGGTAAATAATGACAATTCGAGATGAGTTAATAAGTAAACACTTTAATAGAGGATCTACTTAAGAGGCTATAAAAAATGTGAGTGTGTTTAAACGCGTGATAAATTACAGAGGAAAACGAATGAGGGCTTGTGTTGAGTGATACTGTTCATCTGACCGATCTGGTCGACGCAACGGCAATGTTATCTCCTGAAAATGTGCGGATGATTCTAACCTCAAATAACACAGAGGGTGCTGTTGGGGTCACAGTCCTTAGAAAAAGGTCTTGGCAACCGTCGGTCCACTCAAAGCACAGTCACAGCTTCTCCATCAATCGAACATGTTTTTGTGATATAAAACACAGTTTTTAACACTGCCTCACGCACACAAAGGCTGCAAAACAAAAACAATCCATAAAAGAGAAGAAATTGATCCTGAACAATTGTAAGAGGAGTTGGAATCAAAATAAAAAAGATGCAGAGAAGTACATCAACAGTACATCAACAATATGGTAACAATTCTTTGTTAACAGCTTTGATTTGACACATAGAAAGATTTATTTTGTCTTGTATTTTTTCCGTTTCAAGACCAATGCTTAGCTAGTTCCGACAGCCATTTTATTCAGAGGGATGTTTCCCTCCCGGACACTTGTGCAAAACGTTCAGGTCCAACCATGGACATATGTACATCTAGATGTCTGCGTGTAGATGTGTCCGGCAGTGCTGACACAAGTGTGTAAAGACCTTTAGTAACAAGTAAAAAAAAGATTGTTGCCTATAAAACTTGTGGTCTCTTATATACACACATTCGAGCTTGTGCGCGATGCTACGACAAAACTCAAGAGACTGGGATGGCGGCACCGCTGATTAACGCTAAGAATTATGGGACCGACAACATGACGTAATTGGTTTTTGTCTTCCTTGAAGTGTTTAGGTGGACGCTGTGATAAATGTCTGCGGTTAAAGCAACAAAAACGAATTTCATATCTAGAAAACAAAACGCAAGCCTGAGAAAGACAAATCCATCAGAGTAAAGCGAAAATAAACGCACAGCCTGGTCGCCCCGGTCCTGCTCTCTCTCTCTCCGCAGACATGCGTCGGTGAATTTAATGAGGATGATAAATGTTCATACTAGTACGTGAAGCAACATCTCAGTCTCATTCACACTTGACCACATCCTATGAGCTGTTTTGCGAAAAAAAAAGAAAAGAATCGTGTGAAACGTAAGCAACGAAATACAATATGATGAAATATAAACAACACTCTGTAAGACTTTTTATAAAGCCTGTATAAGATTATATAGGGTGACTATCTTATACGTATCATTCTAATAATTTACAATACCATTGCAATGTATCATATACACAAGCTTCACAGAAAGTGAATACTCATTTGGCTTCCGAGCAAAGAGCGTTGGTGGAGATCTCTTTTAATTCCTCCAGAAACAGGAGGAAGAATCGCACCAGGGGTCCCTACAAACATCCACAGCGATCCAAAGCCTGCAGGGAATTTCCGTACTCTTGTGTGTGATTTAGTCTACCTATAACCAGCAATCACAGAAATACCAGAGCTCCGGAGAGAGGCTCAATAACACACAATAAACGCCTCTCCAAAGCAGCGGCCCTCTCTCTCTGATCTGCTCCTGGTTATCACAGCGTTCCTGCTTTTTGTTTTCTTTGCGAATTCCCTGGAGTGCTCTAAGCCGAACAGAGGCACGAAGAGGGGCTTTAAAAGCCCGGCTCCCGTACTGAATAACATAAATCGCGAGAGGGTCAGCGATGGCGAGCGAAAAACGCGCGTGCGAGCTCAATGGCTCCATGTTTAGTCTAAGCTGAGAGATTCGGCCGCAGTGTAGATAACTGAGAACCATATTTCACAAACCCACGGGTGACGGCCAAAACTGTGTTTGTGTGAAGGAGATAGTGAACGGACGGAGGGCGCGAGAGATGAAAAGCAGGATGGGTGTCATCAATCAGCTGTGTGGTTTCCAGAAGCAAACAGAGCTGCACGTCATGTTTATGTCCTCATAAGGAAGTCCATCGGCAGCAATTAGGAGCTTAGACCCATAAAATACTTTATGGAGATGCAATGAATATAACTGTGATAAGATTTACAGTGCCAAGGGTGATGATGGCCCGCGAACGGGCATTTTCTTGGCACTGGCGATGTAAGCATGGGAACGCGGTGGCCACACACTGCGCGGCAAACAGGAATCTACATGTGGGTGAATCTTTGTTTGCCTGGTCAATTTGGACATTGGAATAAAACGTGAACCTAAACGTGATTCACACAACAGCATCATTCACATTCAGAGATGGTAAAAGGAAACATTCAAGGTCAAGATGTGTACTAAGTGTAGGGCATACTCCCATTCTTAGTAACTCTTCTAAGACGCACAATGTGACTCAGAGAATGACTCACTGTCCATATGGACAGTAAACTCTGAGTAAAGCAAATGTCTAGCCTAACATCATCAGGCAGCTTTATCTCATATCTAATGTGCACAGACGCAACTCTGTCTATATACTAACTACTGTGAACAGGCAAAACTACCGTTTTTGGACATGACTAGTAAGGATAGGCATATTTAGTGTGTATGAAAGTAGTGTAATTGGAGAAAACTAGTGTGTATAGACAAACCTAGTATGCATGGGCATAGTTAGTGTGTATGAAAGTAGTGTAAATGGTGAAAACCAGTGTGTTGGGACATAATAAGTATGCATGGGCACAGCTAGTGTGTACAGACAAAACTAGTATACTTGTGGAAAGCTTGTGTGTACAGACAAAACTGATTGAGTGTATTGATATAGCTGGTGTGTATGAAATTAAGTATAGTAAATGTGCAAAACTAGTGTTTGGAAATATTTAGTATGCATATGCACAGCTAGTGTGTACAGACATAACTAGTGTGCATGGGCATAGCTAGTGTGTATAAAAGTAAGTAACATGGGAAAAACTAGTGTAAAAGGGAAAACCTAGTGCGTTAGGAGATAATTAGTATGCATGTGCACATCTAGTTTGTATATAGAAAACAAGTTTGTATGTGCATAGCTAGTGTGCACAGACAAAACTAGTGGTGTATGGGTATAGATAGCATGTATGAAAATTGGCAAAATTAGTGTGAACGGGAATATCAAGTGTGTTTGGAGATAATTGACATGCATGAGCAAAGCTAGTCGGTACAGACACACTAGTGTGTATGAAAATAATGGACAAAACTAGTCTAAACGGGGAAAACTAGTATGTCTGGGAAGTGGTGAGAGAGGGTTGCATTGACCTTGATCTCTCACCGATTTTAAAACCGTTTGTCTTGTCCGCGGCTCTTATCATGTAAAGATGAGTATGACTAACATGGCCCAGCAGGTCAGAGCCATAAACTCCACAAGCATGAACGAGGGAGGGATGAGAGGATCAGAGGGCACGTTACGCCCAGTGTCATCCTTAGGGGCAGCGGGAGAGAAACTCGACTCTGGACTTTAAAGCAATAGCCAACGTGTGCAATGAAGCAACAGTGTTTATCAGTTGAACGAGGTTGAGTCTTATCGCTCCCGCTGCCCGTCCAGATACTGACACCTCAGGCCTGCGGCTATAGACCCATATAACCATAAAGTGAAAGAGGATACACCTGATGGTGCCAACGCAGGTGCGAACGTTTGAGGATGGTGATATGAAGCCAGCATGGAGAGGGAAAGAGGAACATGGTGGTACATTAGAGTTACAGGAGATCAAAGCTGCTGAGATCTCTGATAGGACCATTACAAAGCAACCGCACATAACTTCAATCTGATCTCAACACGAGAGAGAGAGAGTGAGACTATCTAAATACCTTTCCATAAACGTTTTTGGAGCACTGAATGAGCGATACGTGACTGCTTTGACGCGAGGCGGCCGCGCTCTGATGATCAGGCACAACATCTGGGTCGGTAAAAACACCCTTTTTAGAACCAGCCTCTCCTCCTCAGAAAAATGGACATAACATTACCAAGACATGAGACATAACCAAACCTGCCACATGCAAAGACAAATGTTAGCAGCAATAAACCTACAAGTTCCAAGGCAAATAATTTTCTCTCTCTCACATTTAAAAGACACAAACCAGGCTGTGGTTTCTGCAAAATACTCGTAGCTGGTGACAGGTGCACAGGGGATAACATTACCCACATTGTCCATTTCATAACTTTTATGAAGCAGACTTGGGAGGAAATCGGGCAGTAACCAAGCGGATAGTAAAATCCCAGATGGTTGGGGGTTGCAGTAAACTAAACCCGCTACTGACTACGATAGTAAAAGTATGTTTAACTCCGGGAGGACTGTTTGCTGGCACAACCGGAGCATTAACCAAGCACTTTGAGTGAAACCAGATGGTTGGAGAGTGCGGGATATTCGCCCTGTGCGAATGACCCACAATTTAACATCAGTAACAAAACATCTAGACAAAAAAGGAGAGCGGGAGATTGAGAGAGAGAGAGGAAAAAATTTAAATTGCTTCAAAAGTGTTTCAAAATTCTGCAGCTTTTAAAAGCTGTGGCAACAGCGTACATCAAGATAAGGGACCTATTTCCTGGCCCTCATGGAGAAAACTCCACCTCCTGCAGGACGGAGAACAGGTCACAACGATGCAAAAACACAGAGATGGCTTATAATACTGAGCTTGTCTCTTGGATCTCCTCCGTCTTCAGGTTTCTTCTTCCCAGGGTGCTTTGTGTTTATGTAAGCCATAGAGTGAAGTGTAAACAGGATTCTGAAGGTGCGGAGAGGAAGGGACGCTAGGGGATGGCAAAATAAAAGCCCGCCCCTCCCACACCCCGAGGCCAATTCGAGTGTGCACTTCTCTTCCACGAGCCGTCAGTCATTCCCGCATATGTGTCTTTTCTGTTCATTGAGTTGCGCGTGTGGGTGCGGGTGAGAAAGTTTGTGTTTTTGTGCTGGCATCCGTGGGTTGTGAAATGAGAAACCGTCAGAAGATGCGGCAGGCGGTGTGGTGCGGTCAGCACGACTCCTCCAGAGCGTTCACCACCTGTTCCAGGATGTCGGGACAGTGATCGGCAATCTGCTGCAGGACGGAGTTGGCGTATTCCTGCAGTTCTGCGCTTTCTTGCTCGCACTGCTCCAGCTCAGACTCCAACTGTGAACGAGAGAGATAAAGTTTGTTATTTTGGATCACATTTTATTTAACTTTTTAAATTGACAACCTCATTTTTTAAACAGGGACGAAGCCAACGTTTCAGTTTAGAGGACAGAAATGTCAAGTGCCCTACAAAGTGTGCATTTACATTTTATTAAAACTGAGGTGGACATGTCCCCCTGAGTATTTAATGCCCACGCTTTAATCATTAAATGTACTCTTTATACTTTTTTTCATTTATTGGACAGACGTTTTCATTCAAAGCAAGTTACTACCACAATTGAACAATCACCAAACTTCTCCATTGCTTGGCAGTCATAAACATCCTCGACATACAGCCAACGGACTTCAGTCAGGATGGATGCCTTATGCTTTTGGAAAGCCACACTGTATTCTCAAAGTTTGCAGCCTGAACGCTCGCGGCCAAGGTACACAACAGTACAACTCATTGAACATACTATAGCTCAATCCCTCACAGCCTTGTTTTCATTCAAATGATTGTAATGACCTCACGCGATCTGAATTATTGTCTAACACCACAAACCCAGCACACACATGAGCGAGCCGAAGAAAGAATGAGCAATGAGAAAACGGTGTAATGATGCAGACACCGGACACGTGAGGACCAATTTAAGAACGTTGACCCCTCTCTCCGCTTTTACAATAGCGCTGAAACAAATCGTTGAAATAAAATTCTACACTTGGAATTTGCCCGAAAGGTTACATTTTCCGCTCATTAAAAGAAACTTAAACTAAAGAGGGGATTTAACATTTCACAGCACCTCTGACTAATGATAATCACAGGTGCGGTTATCTTTAATGCCGAAATCAGTTTTCCGAACGATTTCCGTCGAGGTTTGGCTAAGGGATGTGGAGTAAAGAAAGGGGGATTCCGGGGCACTGGTGGTGCCAAGCCCACGAGAATATATGCCATGACAGGAGCAGGTGCGTCCAAATGAACTAAAAAGAGACTGATGTCAATGCAAGCACAACGTTGGATTATTTTCTTTTGGCTGCCATGACTGCGCTCTCATCAAGAGGAATAATTATTCACACATTCATTAAAAGAAAGATAGTCGAGAAAAGATTGATAAAAGGAGTTGAATTAAAACAACCTGGAGTGAAGCTGGAGACATTACAAAATGCTTTCAGAGGTCAATCCACTTTGCAAAATTCAAAGCCGCACACAGCAAAAACAACAGCACACTGGCTTTACTGATACAGCCCGATTAAAATTTAGCAAAAATACACGCACCCAGATTTGGTCCCCCCTCCTGGCCCCTGTGTGGCCCTCATACGCTAGCGCCGTTTCAAATTGCTTTTCAGATTTGAACAAGAATCCGTGATCCAAAGCCCGCAGAAAGTGGAATATTTCACGAAATCCCACAAAAGTATTTTCTTTGGCTCTCCCGGCGTACGAACGCCAGCTTTAACAAGGTTAATGATAAAGACATCTGTAACAATAACTGGAAGTAATATTCATACATCATAAAATATGTTTCCCTTTCATGTGTGTTTTTGTGTAAGCTTGGATCCTGCAACTATTTCATAATTAATGAAACAAAACATGCCGCGTCGGGTCACCCGGGGGCAGGGGGAGCGATCCGTCATGCGGGTGTTTGCACAACTGTAGGGAAAACACACCCGAACGGCCCTGTGAACAGAAGCCCCGCCCCTTCATGAACCACACAGCTTGTCTTAGCGCTGCGCTGGGCTCTCACCGGCACTGAGGGGGGTTTAAAATGAGGGGTGACGGATATGCCCAGGAAAATCTTTCCATCTCAGAGCCTCCGAGCCTAGAGCGAGTCAAAGGGGCGGGTCCAATTATGGATATAAAACCTAGCAGGGATTTAAACGGGCATGAGAGAAATAACCCCAGAGCATTAACAATCCAGACACATAGACTGTTAAGCAAGAGGAAATGGAGAATATCAGAGAAAGGGATCATTTTCAGACATCATAAAATAAACACGGACAGGGTGAAAAGGGCCAGAATGACCTGAATTCAACCCAAAAGGGTTAATTTAGTAATAATGACGTACTGACTGTACACTATTCTGTATATTAAACAGCTATTTCAGAATTAAGTACGACAAAATATATCAAATAAAATTGAAAAGGAGTGCATGAAACTATTGTGTACGAGGGCGACTGCTGGAAATGACGTACAATGACCACAGAATCACAATCCAGTATTCAAGAGAGTCATGTTATGACATAAAAATAAAAAACAGTGAATTATACGTTTACAATTTGAAAATAAAATAATGAGATGTTTCTATTGATTCAAATCAAATATAATACTGGATTATATAAAATACTTTTGGAAGAACTTTAAAAGTTTAAGAAAATAAAATAATATACAAAACCTAAAATAAAATACATTAGTCTTCTATAGCAACAAATAATTGCAATTTTTTTTTACTGAAAACTAAAAACAAAACTATAACTGATTATTGATAGATCCATTACTACTTCTGACATTTTTAACCTGTATTCGTTTCTCCCAATAAGCAGTGATAGACCACAGTGTTCCGCTCTGCTCTCTACACCTTGGTTTCAGCTAAAAGCACATCTTTACCCGATTTAACTTCTCATTTCTGATGTTGTCACCTGTGACGACACACCTGGGAAGCCCGAGTCAGGAGAGAAGCAGAGACATGATGAAGAAGAATGAGAGAGAAGGAGTGTGTTGAGTCATGAGAGGAGGGTAAATGAGCCTCATCTGGGGCTGATGTATGAGGCTGCGTGAGGACGCTGCTTGGCAGAGCGCCGCTGCTGTAAACGCCATTACAAGCAGACAACAGAGAAATGGATGAATGGGAAGGACCGGCTGCATGGAGTGTGTGAGCATGCTTAGGACATTCCGATCTCTGGGTTCTGGGAATCGGTATCAAATGTGACTTAAAAAGTAATATGAATAATTAAATAGATTTTTACAAAACCATACCTACGCAAAAATAACCAAGTGCACACATAGGAGTAAAAGGGTAAAGATGCAACTCCTCTATACGACAAATGCTTGCCAAGGCCATGGCTGTCACGTCCTCCTTTTATGACTGTGTGTTTAGCAAAAATCCACAAAAAACAGAGTTGTAAAGATAAGCTTTAAAGCCCATACAGAAGAAGATGAGAGAAAGAAATGGGAGAGAGGTACATTAAGATTTGTTATCATTGTAGATTGTTATCAATTGTTATTGCGTGTTTACGGTCAGTCGCTCTCTAAACACAGCTACACTGATGAATTCAGAACAAACACAGCAGTCAACCATTACTTTGACACAATGACCATCACATACACGAGCACACAAACGTTTTGGAGTCTGAACTGTTCTGGCACGGTACAAAATTAAAAAAATACGTATTAGTGTCTGGATTTATTGCTCATCTAGATTAAGTTAAAGTGTATTTGTTTACAGAAAGTAGACATTAATGGTATAGTTATCAAAAATATATTCCCTCTCATGTTATTACAAACCTGTATGACTCTTTCTTCTGTGGAACACAAAGATGATATTTTGAAGAATGTTGGTAACCGAACAACACTGGCACCCACTGACTTCCATTGCGTGAACACAAAACCACAAAGACATTTTTCAAGATATCTTCTTTTGTGTTGCACAGACAAAAACATTTTTTTACGTTTTTAAAAGACACAAGATTGAACAAATTATTTTTGGTTAAACTATCCCTTTAATAAACATGACTGTAAATGCGCTATAGAATGAGGGAAAAAGGCAATTTTTCCAATGTAGATCCGCGACAGAATGTTAAAATGTCACTCTAAAAACAAAGCATGTTATATTAATACACAGGCACCTTTAAAAAAATGATGGGATATAAATAATAAGTCATTATTTAAATCATTGACAGCCATTTTCTCGCCAAGTATTTGATGGAAGTGTTTGCAATTTGGCCCCGTCTGTAAATCACTCTTGCACTCATCTTCCCGTCCCATGTGGCGGCTGTGAATGGACTCAAAGCAGATGACTCAGACAGGATGTGTTTCATCAATAAATGCTGTGTTGCACATTTGCGCCCGGAGTGGCACATGGAGATCAAACGGGAGGACTCAAACCTCCAAACAAACCCTTCAAGCAAATCCGCTCTCAACATCGGCCTGGGTGACACACGCTCACCTCCGAGACGTCCCCCCCACCAACCTCATCCAAACCTTAACGTACCTGTGCGCTGAATTATGGGGGCTAGGGACTTTGGGTATTACAAAAAGCTGCATTGGCCTCGGTGGCAGTGTTGCTCAGTCGAAGTCATAAAAATGGCAGCCAGGGGTGGCCCAGGCCTTGGCTAACACTAGACTCACTTTTCATCAAAGAGCGAGTGAAGGTGTGAGAGTAAAGAGAGATCTGGGGTGGAGGGAATTGACCGTTTCTGCAAAAGCAATCATGAGCTTATTCAATAAATCTGCATGAAGGCATCAGCCTTTCTTCCTAAACGTGAAGCTGTTTCAGTATTTTGAGAGAAAACAGCGATCCCTTAAGCAGGAAACTGTGTTCTCTTTATCAAGGGACCGTGTTCAAAGGTCCTCATCATTAACAGGAAGAAGGGGAGCACCAATCCGCATTGACGGCTCAATTAAAGTACATTTCCCCCAAAACCTTAACACCACCCAAATAAAGTGAGATGAGGTGTCTCGAACCTCTGTTCACACCCTTGAAGGCCATTCTTCCCGGACTAGACCGCTGTAGTTGGGCTACTACGCTACACACTCATATCTTTAGAATCTGGATTATCTTTAAAGCTAACCCTTGACTGTTGTCTTTGTTCTTTGACTCTTTACTCCTCTCTTATTCTTAACTCCCACAAACACACATATCTGTAGAAATGGTCTCTTTGGATGGTGTTCAGCTTATGACGAGCAGTTTCCCCACATCTTCCTTGTTAGAGCAAAACTCTCTCCGGCTTTGCTAAGAGGCACTTAAAGTGGGATCTCTCGCCGGCTTTCTGTTTGTCTTACCCTCTCTTATCCTCTCACTGTACTTAAAACACAAAAAAACAATCCTAGCAGTTTAGTTCACTGTGTTATCTTCCATCTCCCATCTTTCAGTCTGATCCTCATCTTTGAACCGAGCACTCTGACGTGAAGCCGCTAGCCATACGATGCAAACTGAGCTAATCAGGGCCTGCTTCGCTGCGGAGGGGGTGTGGCTATTTATATCAAGTGACTATATAGCGACCGCATCTGATTAGCACCGCCCTCCGCCTCAGCTGTGGCCGGATCTATGTACCCCATCAGTCAAGTCTAATTGAGTTTCAGGGGGATGAGGACACACAAGTCTGAATGAGGTTAAAGTATATTAGTGTAGGGGGAACTATTACGACGTATGTGGTCAAGCCGGTGAAGCCGGGGACACAATCATGATCAAAAAGCCAGATCTAAATAACTTCAACGTTAACACCCACCACAAGATGATGAAAGGGCATGTTTTGATTTTGCGATGCTTAGATATTTTTGTTGTCGTTTTTTTCCGTTCAATGACTCAGCCCAAAATGCCGCGGGGCTTTAAGAATGCATAGGGATAATTTACAACCACATTCCTTTACAGAACACACTCCTAGTCGCTACTAATGATCATGGCTAGACTGTTGCGAATCACTGTTCGCTAAAACACACACACAAACTAAGCGATGTGAAAGTTTACTGATGTATGAGACGATAAACAGCGCCGTCAACACGCCAATTGCTGGTTTTCTATGGCAACGGATCTTAATAGGGCCGGCCCCACCCTAAACAAAACTTCCCGACGGTCAGCATGGAAGCACTTGGACGTTAAAAGAGCCCAACAGGCTATTAAATATTTGTGGAAAATAACCCTGTTTCAAACATAGAGTTTCATAAAACCCTTCTCAATTCTTAATAGGCTTTATTAATCTGACAGGCCCTGAATGAGCTGTTATACTCATAATATAGCTGCCTACTGGCATAGACTGCCAGAAAAAGAGGAAGTAGGAGTCGGATCCATCGGGGTATCTTTTTCCCAGCCAAAGTTCAATGTGAAACAGATGACATGACTGCGAATGGTGTGGAGTTTGTCGCAAATAAAGCCATCGGAGGAGCAGCGCCACAGATTGACAGCTCTTCTTTTTTGTGGGATGATTCATAATGCCGGCTGATAAAGCGACAAACCACAAAAATTCAGCGGCCTTGTTGTTCGTGCCTTTCAAAGGACGAAAACAAACAAGTATAAATATATTTCAGGGCTGTCTATTGAAATGTTTCATTGAATTCATTGAGATCAAATTTAACTGCATAATTTAATCTTCGCTGACGATCTACACAAATTCAAAGCGTTTAAAAGGATTCAAAGATGTTGCCTTGTTTTGCCAGATGAGTTGTGCTGAGTCTTGTGTAGTAAGCATCACATCTAATGGCTTGAATTTCTTTATCATGTTTTCTTTATTGAAATTTCAGAAAATTAACATGTTCAATTGGCAGCCCTAATGCAAATACATATAAATGTATAAGTTCAGCTGCTGTAGTTTATGCTGCTGTGGCACTGTGGCTGATGTAACCCAAACCAGCAAAGAAACTCTGATTCATCAGAGCGCGAAAATCACAACAAACCTGCCCAAGTATTTCGATGTTCCAGCTGAGGCGACTCAATCTAGCTCATGGTTTCATCATTTGTGGGTTTTAGTTCATATATTGTTCTTCCTCCTGAAGTGCTCAGTGAGGCGAATGTGCTGGGACATACGCCTGCGTTCCAGGCCTCGAGTCGAAGGCGCTTTCACACATTTTGCTGGTTGGGAAAAAAGGAAAGCCGAACCCTGGAACAGAAAGACGTGCGGCACAAAGGGCTCATTACGCATGGCTTTGAAGATGGGGCTGTTCTTTCACTCGCTCTGGATGTTTAGGGGTCGGCTGAAAAGTGTTGTTGGTTTAGCAGCACCGCCTCAGGATTAGCACTGGTTGAAACAAGGTATACACAAACAGCATTTGGTGGGAGAAATCTAGACAAGAACAACTGTTAAAAAAGTTGTAGTATTTACATTGGTTCCGATTACAGAGTGCAAAGCAGATTTTTACATGTTCTAATCCGATCGGCTCATCCGAGACAAATCTACCCATGCGAACATGGCCTTGGTATCAAAAATCAACTCGTGCCCAGACTATGACGCCTCTATGTCTCATTTCCAGTCTCTGTGATGTGTTTACTTAAGGTAGTGTTTGTTCACAGACGACTTTAAATGTCTCTCCTACATCAAACCGTCACACCTTGTGACTCTTTGATGACTACTGCTATTACAAGAACAATGATGTCAGCCAGTACACGAAAAAGAGGGAGAGAGACAAGCTCGTAATTTAGGCCTACTTACGGCACAAATACACCCCGGCTCCATGTGCTTTTATTAATCGTAGCCGTGCGGGTTGTAGGCATGTTCCACTATGTTTACCCCCATTTCCTGCCCGTTTAAATTACACTGCACTTACGCGGGCCGGGATTCATGGCCCTGTCAGCTCGCAGCCGGCCCCAGCGGGTACAGACGCAATACAGTCGCCAGCACGGAACATCAGGGAGCTGATCCGGGACCAGTTCCTGTTGCTCTTACGCAAAAGAGCCCACACATGGAACTGAATCCAGGTCTGATGAGGTGATTAGCACACTCCAATAATTTTGTATATTTAAAAATATGTTTAAGTTTAAATGAATGTCCTGTGCTTCAGCAGCTTGGACAGCGAAATCCTCGTGAAACTAGTAGACTATGAAAACATGTATTTTGCAGATGTTTGGTTCAAGGGGGAACGCATATGAACACAGACAGTCGCAGTGCCAATCGGAAAGGAAAAGCGAGCAAAAGGTGCGCCCAGAACGAAGGAGGGAAAACGAAAGACCTAACAGATTATTTCTGTTCCAGCCCTGAGGTCATTTATAATCAATCTTCTCTAGTTCATGTTTTATTCAGGGTGACCCGTAAAATGCAAGACTCTCCCCCTATTTATACAGCTGGCTTTGTGCTGCCAGATCACAGCCAGATGACTTTGGCCAAGGGCAGTCGAGCGCTGGGCTTCTCTCCTGCAGGATTGTTCAATTTGCATACTGATCTAAGATCAGCACTCTTTAAAGTAAACAGCAAACTCCAGCGTTATGAGACAGGAGGTGAAACTGGCCGCAGAATGTAACTGACAGTAACTTTCATCAAACAATTACTGCTCATCACAGACGCAGCTGCGATGCAGGAGCAGAGAGTCCCACAGCTGTCGATAATGTCACAGATGACTACATCCTCTCCAGGAATAATTCACCAGCTATTTACACAAACAATATAGGACTATTGCATTGCCAAAGTTTTCCGGACACGTATCTTTGTGTTTTTTTTTACATTATTCAGCGCTTAATATGTAAATATCATGGTATATGCATATGGTATCATTCAGTCCCATTATATATATAGATCAGATAAAATAGTATGGTGCTATAATACAGCCATAGTACTTATTAGTAGAATTGCATCCACTTAATGTGGTACAGTGAAAGATGGACATTATTGTACCCTAGAGATCTATTGTGTACCTTAAAGGTGCGTAATTTTGTGGATGAAAGATATGCAACTATGTCTTCAGACGTGTATAAAGACCTTACATAATGAAGTGTTATGATTATATTACTTTAGAATGAGCTATTTCTATACATACACCGCGGGTCCCATTTACCATGTTTCTACCGTAGCCCTAAATGGAGAATTCTGCTCTTCAGAGCGTTCGTTAATATGTTATCTCCCTCTGCAAAGAAGCAAAAGCGTGACGAAATCTTTGTCCTGTGTCAGCCACCGTAGTGCTTCGAAAGAGTGGGAGGAGCAGAGAAGTGAGCCGTTGGTTGAAATTCGCAACCTCACCGCTAGATGCTGCTTAAGTTCATACACTGGACCTTTAACCATTACAAGCTTATTGTAAAGTGTTACCCAAATCCTTTATTATCCAAGATGTAAGGGGACATGTACAACTGTGAACAATGGACGGATAAATTCAGATAATTGTCCGTATAGTGCTAGAAAAAAAGTGACCCAATATCACTTAAAACTCAACTACACTAAGGCGCTATCTAGATTATTTACAGCTGTTGCCGAAAACACCAATTCTTTTTAAATAAAGTGGCTTTATTGCCTTTGTTGGCTCTGTAGGTTATATATGACTAAGTGGTTCGTTCAGGGCTGGCCTAATCACCTTTTTGCATTCCAGAGATACAGTAACATCCTGTGAACAGCTCAAACCAAATAAAACAACATCATACCATAAACAGAGAGAGAAAACAGGCAAGACGAGTAATAAAACAGGCACAGGCCACAACAGAAGACGGGCTGGCAGCGAGGTCTGATGGGGTGGTCTGGTGGTGTTGAATAATATACGAGCGTGATTTCACAAGTGTGTTTATTACGACTCTCTTGTGTATTTGCATTGTCTTGATGAGTCTATACACCAGTGATGTTTTTGCGGGCTGGGGTTGTGCAATCTTTGATTATCCTGTTTGTGTTAGTCAGCGAGTCTTCGTGAATGTATGGGTGTGCGGAAATCCTGCAAACAAACACAAGAGCTTTAGGACGAAAACAGAGCCTGAGGAAAAAAAGAGCAGAAAACAATCGCAATTAAGAGAAAAATAAAGCGAGCGAGAACAAAAAAACTATACTCTTTAATGTATTATAACCACATAAGAGACAAGGAAATTATGGTAAAATCGAAAGCACTGCGGTACACTAGCTCAGTGCCAGCTTAGAGTGCCAGGCCATGAAAAAAAGAATCACATAAAAACTGTTAATTGGGAGATCAATGTTGGGCACCAAAAGAAGTGCATGAGCTCAAACAGTGTGCGGTGCCTTGTAAATTACTGGAGGACGTTTTGAAAGCTTGTCATTAGCAAAGGACTGGGCATAGAGGACATCAACCTCAATCCTCTACCGGCACCATGGCGACAGCACCCAAAACCTATTCAATTAGCGACTAATAACTCGGTTTACAAGAATGATGATTAGCAAAAAACCCTCTCAAATCAAACCGTTTAAGGGTCTACGAGGACGCATATGCGCCATCAAAAGACGCCACAAGTAAATTCATGTGGACGTTACTGGCAATAATGGGCCGAGCTGAACATGCTAAATAAAGCCAATAATGAGCCCAGACTTTTCTCGTCAATTTCAGCCTGTCATGGCCAAACATGCCCGTTCTGGCATCACAGCGCTGAAGGGATCTAAAGGGGTAAAATTCGGCGCAGAGAGAATGCTAATGTAATGTGCTACACTCCCGACACAAAACGAAGATGAGAGGTCAAAGAAGACATCAATCAAACGGGCTTGTGAATGCCGGCAAGTCTTCCAATTCGCCATCTGCAAGTGATTACGCCATCAGAGAAAGACCAAAAGTGTCTTCAAGCGGATTGTGTCTTACATGTAGGACATGTAACTGAAGAATGAGCAGGATTCCGTACATGTGCAAACCATATGGATGTGCGATGCAAAATATCTTCCAGCTATTGGATTTGGAGGAATGTTTGTCAATGTTTGAAAGGTGAAGCCCAACAGGCGAAACCTGAAATATTCATTATCTCTCCCCTAACGTGTCCAACTACCTAAAAAAAGTGCAGAAGTTGTCTAGAGCCCTGTAACAACTGCTCACTCTGGGGAAAACTGTAGGGGATGACGGTGATGTCATTGCAGGGAACACGTTCATCCCGGAACACAATTTGACTTCAGCTAACCGAGTCAGAAACCTGGCACAGAGGTCCAGAAGTTTCTATCAGCCCATCATGAGAGCGGCACTTTTCTAAACACTGTCATTCTGAGTTTGGACAAGATAAACAATGGATCATTGACCTTCGAGAGGGTCCGGGAGGAATAACAGCTTGGAGGAACAACAGCGTGTTCGCCCAAACAGGCTATGCCTCATCTTATCGGTGCTCTGGTAACTAACCCAGCAAAGAATGGGTTCTTTGAAGAAGTGTCAAAATTATTTTACAATGTTATAAAAAAGTATCATTACAAGTTATTCGAATGCACACACGATAGCTTTACTGTAAAAACTAGTAAAAACCACTAGTAAGAAATAAGCTATTGAGTTGCACATGTTTATTTGTTAAAACTGCAATCTATAACCTTTCAGTTTTCTTCCAACCTTCAAGTAAACGAAACATCTGTATTCAAAACTCAAAAATGGTAAAAAAATAATATTTTGAGCCGTGGGGTATGTTTTTTTTTTGACTAGCTAACACACAAATAAGTAAAGTAACCTGCAATTTTATGTTTCAAACAGAGGTGGTGATAGAGAGGCAAAAGTTACAGATTAACGTTTATAAAAATGATTAAAAATGTGTTTACTTTTAAATGCATTTATGTGAATTTGAGTAATTTTTTGTGGATTATATTAAATTACTGGTCTAGCACTGCTCCATTCGAGGCACTGTTCAGCTCTAGTCCAATCTATTCAAGAGGTATGAAATAGATCTAATGCTGACTGTGTTTATGCACAGAAGCCTTGACTGACCAGTGGCTGCCCAAAGATTGAAAGGCCGCAGAACCTCATCCCATTTGCACACTCCCTGATGAAAGCTACCTCTCTCAAAGAAAAATAAATGTACAGACGTCTCCCGACTTCACATTAAACAAGCATGGGGAAAAAGCCCTCGATTTTTGGAACAAAGTTTACTTGCTGCAAACTAAAAATCTTAAACATTATTTGTTCACAAGCCAAAGGCTTGTCATCAGGCAGCCCACATAAAAAACGCATTTCAATAATGTCAAGTCGAGCCAAAAACCTGCCAAGCAGACAGTTCCCCATACAGTAAAACACATGAGCATTGTATGGGCTTTGGCACCCGCACAGCAGATCACTCGACTCTCCCCTTGAGAAATGGGGCCGATTTAATGTGAGCATAATGTATACGTAGACTTCCAGACAATTTATTTTTCTGATGTTACCAAAAGCATCAGGAGTGGATGCAGAACTGGGACGTGCCGGCTCGGGGACTGAACCCAGTGTCCGTTTGCAAACAATTTACTGTTAGGTTAGGTATGGAAATGGCTTCAAAGCGAAATAGAGAAAATGGATCCGCGCGTGCATTTATTACAGAGCGCGGATCATTCATCATGGTGAGACTAAATCCAGCCACTGCCTTCTCAAACGCAGACACTCCTTTTCTTTATCGCGCCATTCCCATTTCTCCTCCATTGCCTCCTCCTTTCCTATGTCTTTTTCACCCCTCTTCTCTGCTCTTGGCTCTCCGCAGATTTTTAAGTGAGCCTCTGGGTAGCTTTCTGGGTTTCTTTTGTTAAAGTAACAGTAAATGACGCTAATAAAACACAATATATTGGACTATTTATTTTCTGTAGGAAGACATTCCACTCTATAAAGACAACTAATGGCATTTACGCAGAGTGAGACTGATTCTCAAAGCCAATAGGAGATTTATAGACAGCGAGCGTTCGCCTCAGCTCGGACCCTTATGGGCCAGGCCAGATGGCTCCAATAATCGATGGGTGGCAATTCCAAGTACCCAAGGAACCTTACCGCACCTCGCGCACACACTGCAAGAAGCACAGTCAAACATTCTTACGCAATTTATGTGCTAGGGGAACTGTGAAATAAGAGTTCAATTAATAAGGTAAGGTGTTTCAAGATATTTTCATAGTTATGGCATAATGCCATCATGACAGGAATCGGCTGTGTGAACAATAGTGCCAATGGAGGGACAATGGAGGGATGAATTGATTGGTAATGCAAAAAGATTAAATGAAAAAAATTATAACCTGAAATTAATTTTAATTGGATAAAATAAAAATAAATTTAAATGCATTTCCATGACCCTAATATAAAACAAAAATACAATGAATATAAAAACAAAACCAAATAATTTTTTATTTACTTAAAACCCAAATCAATCTTAAATAAAAAAATTGGTAAAAAGCGTTTTGTAAAAAAAGGTTTACAGCACAAAAAATAGAAAATAAGTGGCCATATTGACGCCAGTCTCTCACCTGTTCTGGGCTCATCTTCTGAAGCTCCTCCTCCCAGGTGTCCGGTTGGGTGTGGTGGTATGCAGAGGGCGGGGCCAGGTCCTGCAGGATGTGGGGGTCTCTCTCGTGACAAAGCGCTGTGAGGTGGCCGATGTACAGTTTCAGTTTACTGCGGTTCTGATTGAGGTCTATGAGCGGGGGGATAATCTGTCCAGAACAGAGGAATGAGGAAATGGGTTAGAGATAAAGGGTCATTTTAATCTCAGTTTTCCCAGCCATTCACAATTTAGATATCTGGACGTGAGCCAGAAGACACAAAAAGGGTATGCAGGCGCATGCTAAAATGCTTCAAGTAACACGTTTAACAAGACGTCAAAGATAAAATTGCACTGTCACATCTGATCGTTTTTTAAAAAGAAGATTTTCAGAAGAAAAAAGAGAAATATTCAGCGAAATGATTAAGAATGATAGAACACAGCTGAAACACAGGAATCGCACACACCAGTGACACAAAACAAATCTGTCTATGAGATTCGATACATTTCCAGTCCAGGAACACAGACAAACAATTTTGGTTACCTGAAAAGCTGCCGACAGATGCCCGCTCTTTAGAAAGCATCTCTATACACAAAACATCTCAACACACAGCCGGCGTTTGAACAGCTTTTACAAATCCTTCAAAATAATACATTTACTTCCTACGTGCTTTAAGCTGCATGTGTCACACACTGTAGAGACAGGTGTTGGCTTCAACAAAAGACATTTGGTCCACCGCGTTATTCATCGAACACAACTGATCTTAAATCAGAGAAATGATAAATAGAAATGTGTTTGTTGGGCAAGTTAGGGCGCGAATAAGTGCTTTTATGTGATTTCAGGAAACCAGAAGGCTGTGGGTTCAAATCTTGCAAGTGCTAAACAACCTATTATACAGTACTGTTTACTGTTTGCATTTTGTTTTAAATAAGATGAAGCCAATATAACGCGAAGTACCACCAATAAACAATATGTGCTAAATTCTACGGAACAGATTTAGAAAAGCATAATAAATTCCTTTAAAAATTTAATAAACACACATTTACTGTAGGCATTTAGATCTTTTTAATTCGGTGGGAATCTGTTTGAACGTTTTCAGTTCCATATCCCATGTGAACTAAACTGAATAAATAAGTCATCAAACAGTGGATGACAGATCAAACCATTGATAATGAACTGATGAGTAAAAGAGTTGACGTGTACCGCAAACAAAAACCATAACAAATATATTCTCTAATGTATCGTTGCATTACATAAACTGGTCACGGGCTGTAACGGACGACCCATCATTTCTGGGGTGTGTGATGTTTTAAAAGTTCAACAGTCCAGCATGATACAGCATGAAGACCGATGGAAATTTTCCTCTATAAATATTCACTCAAACAAGGCCGTGAACACAGTTGGGCTTCGGGAGTACTTGATACGCTCCTCATCGCTCAAGAACAGAAAGCTAATACAGTTACCTGATTGTCAGAAAGCAGGACCGGGAAACAGAGCCTTAAAAGAAAAAGTGAGTGATGAGAGAGATGTAAGAAAAGAGAAACGCAGAGTATGGTGAAGCGCCTGAGCTCGCGAACATTTGTGTCCCCGCACTTTATTCATTCTTATTAACCCCGTCTGTATCTTTTTCCAGCACCAAATGTTATTCTGTTTTCCATGGCTTGCCGGGGGCCACGAAGGCTCTCTTGGGTGCATCCTGGCTGCGGAGTGTGATCAAACAAAACTGTGAAAGAACAAGATGGAGGAAGGTTATGGTGAGGGAGGGCACGAAACCAGGAGGAGAAGAGCACATGAGAGATAAAATGAAAAGTGAGTCGAGGAACAAAAGAATGCCTAAAGAGGGCAGATGGTTTTCCCTCCAGTTCTGGAACCAATTAGTTGGTGCAAACTGTGTCTATGCATAGAACCAGAGGAGACGCACACGGCCCTACATCATACTCATGATACGCTATGATTTAAAAACTAAAGTGCCAAGATCCAAAACCAGACACATCACCGAACTTGCCTGAAGGCGAATGAATAATAAAACAAGAAAATTAGCTGTGACAAAGAAGTCTACATTTATCTACGTGACACACATCAGATCGTATCTAAAGAGCTGTAAGGGCGATACCTCCTCGGCATCTCCATCAGGTCTTGTATCTCAGCCAAGCAGTGCTGCCGGAGGATATTTGGGGCCTTCGGTTTGACTGGCGGCCACAGAAGGAGGGACGAGGGCGGTCTGATAGAAGCCCTCCAAACCACTGTGACAGAATTGCCCTTTTGCACGGGCCGTGTGGATACGCACAAAAAACAGGCGAGTTAAAATAAGCCCAGGCCTAGCGACGGTGCACACACGCGTACTTGTTACATACTTGCTACATACATGGTTGACTGGTGCGCTAATATGATTTATAAAGGACTTAAGAGTGATAGGATTTGACATTTATTCACTTTTCTTTCATGTTTGCTTGCAGAAAGAACGAATGGAGTTGAAACAACAGCTCCAACTCTCACCGTGTGGTTTCAACTGCTAAGTCAACGTCTCTCTGGTGACAAGCTGCTTCGGAGAGCTGACAAACAGATCCAAAAACTAAACACTCAAGCTTCATCACCTCCTGTAAGCAGGTTGGTACAGTCAAACAAAGCTTTGATGATGGACAGAGAGTTAGCACAACACTGGCAACATCAGTCTTGCTGCTGGCAATATCTTTCTGTCAATTCAGTGCCATTACAACTGCTTCATTTTCAAAGACTCATGTGGTAGACTGAGATCATAAATAATGCAACAATAACAAAAACAAACATCATGCCCAGGTGACAGATTTACAACAGAATTTTCCATTCAAAGCTCTGCTCGTCTTCTCTCGGTTTGGATACGCACGATGGATACCCTTAACCCTATGTGGGTGTGTGCAAATGTCTCTGTTTACCCATCATGCATTTCATCATGTTTTGTAAAATTATCTATTTTAAAACACTATATTTAGCATGTATCTAAGTAAAACAACTTTTGAGCTTCAACATTTGATGTTGTATGCTTAGATAATTTTACTAGAAAACTAGACAAAATATTAAGATTTTTTTTGCTTTGCACAATGTGGTAAAAATATATACACTAAGGTGTTAGTTTTAAAGGGATAGTTCACCCAAACATTACCATTCTCTGTGAGATATTTTGTAAAATGTGCCAGTGGTTTTGTGTCCATACAATGGAAGTTAATGGGGTCAAATATTGTTTGGTTACCAAACTTCTTCAAAATATATTCTGTGTTCTGGAGAAGATATTCATACAGGATTATAATTACAGAGGGGGAAAATAATACAATAATGTTTATTTTTGGGTGAAGTATGCCTTTAAGTGTGAAGACAATACAGTACTAAATGAAAAGGACCGTCTAAAATGACAAAATGACAGAAAAAGTTTGCAGAGACCCTTTATTGACCCTCTAAAACCTTGACTTTACCCTTTCTACCTCAGCAGCAAATGTCGCCTTCTTGAACCTCACACTACCACTCCTGCCTAAAGACTACAGAAAAGCATCACTGAGAAGTCTGTCCATCTGCTCTCTTTCATTACCTCTCCTTGAAAGAAGCTGTCCTCACCAGATGCTGAAGTGTGTTGCATACCTATTTCTACCTGGCCCTGTCATACCACAAGAACCCCTCCTTCTCCAAAAGACCTGAGGAAAAGCCATACCCCTCAACAATGACCGGCCTCCACTTTTTTCCCTCTCTCATTTATCACCTATCAGCTCATCGGGTGCCATTCGATACCCACACTGAGAGGCAAGAGTCTGGATCAATGTTGTCAGTCAGGCGCTCCATCAGAGACAAGCCACTGGCTCCTTCCTACAGGAAGCTCCTGACGCTGCCTTGAAGCCCAGCTCAAAACGTGGTTCGCTACGGGATGGGGGAGGATCTGAAGACCTGAAGGGCCTCTCCTCTAACAGTAGCCGGGCCAGGGTGCACAGGCACACATCCCTTCCCGTGGCTGAGAGTTTTATGGGGCTATCCACTTTCAGCCTCGCCATGCAACGCGTCCATGAGCGTTAAAGGGATAAAGATAAGGAGGCGCATGTGAAGCTTCAAACATACGGCACAAAGCTGGTGGGTCTGCCTTCACATAGCGCATTTCAAGCAGACGTATCGTCTCAACGGGATGAAAAAACACTGATATGGAAAAAACAACTGTCAAATATAGCCTCGGACGACATGCACGCATACCTCCCCAAAGCACACGTACAGAAACACATGTAATCCGAGCGCAGAGAGCAGATCTAGCGGGCAGATTAAGAGCAGGTGAGTCGCTCTATCTTTCCATACTGTCATTTTACAAGTGACTGACTGCGTTGCCTCTCTCCACAACTCGCAATATTTCTCAGTAGAGACGCACACACTTCTCAAATGAATTTTTTCATTTGCTTGGGCCTTCGAATTAAGCACAACGGCACGGCACACATGTTTTAAGAGATGCAAGATTTATGCACGCCAGGGCTCCGCTGCTCTAGCGTTTTATGAACTTAAGAGTCTCGTCACCTATTTACGCAGGTTTTTATATAAATGCCATTAGATTTATACTAATGGAGGGTTTTATGACTGTTGACTTACTTGCCAAAGCTCTCGGTCAGTCATTGGCTAATACAATAAGCAGGTCTTTAACAGCATAGAGTGGGGTGCGGGGGGGGGAAGGAGGACAAAAAGCCAGAGCAGGTTACTGTTGACTCTGGAAAAGTGTTTTTTATAATTTAAGCAACTCCCAGTGTCACCATCATAGCGCCATTTAAACAGACCATGAAGGCTACAGTCTAGGGACGGAATTCCATTTATTGAGCTTGTTTAGGTTGTGTGCGTGTATACACGTCTTTAATGAGCAAAAGAGCACTGCCAAGAACAAATTAGCCTCTGCAAAAGGGAAGTAAAACTGTCATGTGGGTTGAGTTTCGCTCCAGGGGGAGGGGAAGTGGCAATGGGGGTCATGACCCAGAGGGTGAGGGGTGTTGGGGTGAAAGAAGGTTCCGACCTCTTCGAGCTGAGGTTGAGGGGCATCATTAATGTGGCGCGGGGTAAGACAAACGGAGGAAGGGGCGAGTGTGTAGCAAAGCGCCAGAACATCTACCCCACTGTGAGGGGCAAACCAGACCAGTTAATGACTAAAGCCAGATCTGCCATCAACATTATTACAGGAACTCTGGGCGGCTCAGAAAGCCATGAACGAATGACTTAAATCAATGCAATAAATGTGTCACATTCAACTTTAACCCGCGATACAACAAAGACCTTTGACTCGAGTTAGTACTACTTCCTTAATGGCATCCATTTATCTAAGGCATTTACTGTTTGTAGTTTTATGCCTGGACCAACTGCTCATTCTAACCTTCTGCTGCGTTGTCCACGGGTTCAAAAGCAGAGACATCCTAATGCCGTGTGTTCACACTTAACTTATGAAATAGCGTTCCTGTCTGCTCCTAGAAGCTCAAACACCACCACAAACACACAACAGAGGAAGAAGGCATTTTGAGAGCAACCGCGGATGGAGAGATCTAAGGTGACCCACATCCCGAGGTCAACGTGTTTCCCCTGTGTAACACTCAACACAAGAAGACTTATGCTGCTACGCTTTTAAAGACAGAGGACAGAGGAAATTGTTAGACGAGGACGGGGCTCTAGGTGAGTTCAAGGATGCAAAGTTGGTTGAGATGGTTCTAACAGACTCCCTCTGGCTCTGAAGGTATGAAATCTGCTATCACACATGTCCTCAGAGACAGAAAGATTTAGGTCTTGGAGGAGGTGGCAACAGCTCAGTGGTTCATTTTAACGGAGACAAAAAACAATTTAAGTGTAAACCAAAACACCACCGCTAAACGTGAAAACCTTAAAACTAGTCAACTGATTGGTAATCAGTCTACAAGTCTCTTCTCAACACATATGGTCACCAGTCAAGTGTGATGCACACATGGCAAGTTTGCCTTTTTATTGACTGATAATAGCGGTAGTTCTTGGTCCTCGGTTTTAGGCTTAATTGGAGAGGCTGGGTAAACGGAAACAGACTGAGTGTCGGGTGGGGGAAGAGACAAAGAGGAAGAAGCAGCAAAGGAGGATGAAAAAGAGAGATGGAGCAACGCCGCTCTTTCCACCCGTCTGGTCTCCAGCGCCCATTCCGTCCACGGCTGGTTAAGTGCTAAATGAACTGGGAGATTTAAGGTGGTTGTTGGACAGCTTACGCAGGGTGCAGAATCTGAGCCAGCTCTTTCCTATCAGCCTTAAATCAGTCTGGTGGCGTCTGCAGAGGGGGTGAGGGGAGAGGAGGTGCTCAACCTGCTGCAGGCCCCACATCCACAACTCTGGAAAGCATTAAGGCCTATTGACATGCCGCAGGGAGTTTATTAGCAGTATGTAGCTAACATTCAGCAAATGGAAATGAGGAAGCACCACGTCTAAGTACTAAAAATGCGAACAACCTGGAATTGAAACAAGACCTGATGAAGCTTTGCTGAGAGTTGAGGCATACACAAATGTATCAAGTGTTTTCGCTTTAAGAAATTTTGCATGATGCTGTAATTTATATTTATGTACAACCATGATATTTGGACATACAGGAAAGGCCAAAAGATATGTCAAATTTTGGACAATTGACATATTCATACTTTATTTTATAAATATTGCCTTTTTCCCAATCATTTTGACAAACAAATGCTTAGTTTAGTGCTTTGTCCATTTTGTACCATACACCTCTTTGTCTTTGTTCTGCTGAAGATAAAGGAAGATATTTTGAAGAACGTTGGAGACCAAAATGTTTTGGGGCACCATTGACTACCATAATACATTTTTACCTATATGGTAGTCAATAGTGCCCCAGAACTGTTTGGTTACAAACATTCTTCCAAATATCTTTTTACTGTGTTCAACAGTAAATAAATGATGACAGAATTTTAATTTTTGGGGTGGAGTATTCTCTTATCTAACCTGAGGGGTCATCAAAATCAAATTTTGTAAAATATGACCACCGGACATCATTTTGGGCCACTTCTGTATACAGTACCATGGTAGCTTACAGAACCATTTCAATACAAATGGTAAACAATTGAAAACTAAAGTATACATTAAATTATGATGGTGTTACCACCATATACAATTACGGGAACGTAGTTCTTTTTACAAGGGTAATTAAATTAAAAGAAGTTAAACATCAACACTTTCCAGAGATAAAACCCACTTTGATATCACATAACAGTTCAGCACGAGATCCATTCAAATGCATTGTTTTTCCAGATGAGCACGGTTAACATGCATGGTACTAGCTATTAACCGCTTAGAAACATGCAGTTCTCTGGAATAATCATTCATTTTTTCACTTAAGTTGGAAACGCTCAGACAGTTGCGTTATCAGTGAGCAAACGTTCTAAAAAGAGCTTGAGCTGTGAAGATTTTCCACAGCTCACGGTCCATTACTTAGTCATATAACGAGCGCTTTCCCTGTCTAACCTAGAGAGAGAGGCCGACGGGCGCAGTGCCCAGGGTAGGGCTCCCACGTCCGCCCGTTAACACATCCAGAAACGGCGCCCTGGACCAGGGGGGCAAAAAGTTCCGACCACATAATCTCCACCACAATGAGCCTCGAACTTTACTGTTTCAGCAGCTTGTGCAGGAATCATGGCCATGTTGGGTTCACTGGGTTCGGGGGCCCAAGAGTTGCGATATTATTTGTTTTGGTATGATCGCTCAAAGGTCAAGAATTGGAATCTGTCATTTTGTTCGTTATCCACCAATTAATAAGGGACTAAAATTAATTTTATTGCTAGACTCTAAGTGATGCATAACTGATGATATGATGGAGTGAAAATGAAGAAAAAGAAAACAGATCTTCAGCATTCACTACGAGCGTTGTGGCTTAATTGACATCTTTAGACTATTTTCCTAGTTACCCTCTGACACAGAGCAGGCGAGTAGAACCCAGCTGGCCAGCATGTCCTTGGGTTGCCTAGTTCCAAGAGGGAAACCAGAAACATGGATGCGCCATTAAAATGTATTTTTCTTGAGTGATGCATCCTGGGAGAGCAGGCCAAGACGTGTGGTTTGCTGAGGCCTTAAAAAGCAGGACCGTCAGGCAGTGAAGCAAGACTGGGCAAAAGAAACTGCCCAGAAAAGCAACCCTATGCCTGAGAGAGAGAGAGAGAGAGAGAGAGAGAGAGCATGTGTGAAATTATGAAAATCACGGCACCTTCATCACTTTACTGTCAAACGCTATCCAATCAAATAATACAGCACTTTGCCATGTGATTACAACGATAAAATCTCAACCAAATTCTATTTTGCACTATTCATAGATTGAGTGTGAATAAGAATCACGAGAAATTGAATGTTCAGAGATAACTCTTGACATGAGATAACTAGTGAAATGGACCTCCCTCACCAAACACGAGGCCAGATACAAATTCTCTGTATCCTCCGAGGAAAATACATGTACAGAGTACATTGACGTATTCCATAAAAAAAAGAGGTGGCGGGTAAAGTCATCGCCTATCTGGCTGACGCTAAACAGAGTTCCTCTTAGAATCCAGTGGAGAACATAGAGCCAAAACCCTGACAGGGGAGAGATTTCACACACTTCTACACAAGCTCTTATAGGTGAGCTCATCCTTCATGACATCATCGCAACATTTAGATGCTGCGGTTTAAGCTCTCTTCCGATTGGCAGATTCAAACGTGGCCACCGCAGAACTACAAGCTATTTATCTGAGTGGATTACAATGCGTAGACTCTCCAAGGGCAGCCATCGGTCTCTCATCAAGAAGCGAGGCTCAGATTACAAGGTCAGATAAAACCCAATGCTTGCGTGCTGCCGCCGCGACCGAATGGTTGATATCTGTCGGACGCTTGATTGGGTCAGAGTAATTTCATTCTGCTGCCTCTCCCGGCATTCTGCACCTCGGCAAGCAACGACCATACGTCAAACAACCTTTGACCCTTGGTAAGGAGCTAGGGTATGTTTCCAATGACACCCTATTTCCTCATTTCCTATGGCATGCTCTTACTCAGACATCGACAAATGGAGAAGCTATGACTGATTGAGCCATTGGGTGTACAGTCGCTCGACTCCATTCCAGAGAGGCAGATCTCGGTTTCATGGTACAGGAAGTAGGGCAGTATGGTTCAGGGGCTCCACAGAAACCCCAAGTCTGTGCTCTGCCAAACTTCGTCCCCCTCGCAAACCCAGTTGGAACGAGGGCCCCACTGCTGTCTACCCTCCCGTCTGCACCAGGCGAACAGAGCCTGAGGAGAGTTTTATATTGAAATCATATGGAGGTGGGAAGGTTTCGACAACGACCCCCTGCAACTTCCCTCTTTGCCACATGTTTCCCATTTTAATCTAATTATAAATATTTGGACAGGAATCAGTTAGAACTGACAGAAAGAAAAAAGTCATGCTGGAATAAACAATGCAAGTACAAAAGGCAAATAAGAAAGCAAACATGCGTTTTTCGGTTCATATTAATGGCTAAAACAGAGCTGTTGAAAAGTTCCCCTTCTGACCACTGAGCCGTTTTCTGAGTTGAAGAAAAAAATTCAAACTCAGCAACAGTGTCTCCGTTCTTCCACCAAGGGGACCTTTTCAATAATGTGGGCGAATGGTGGGTGGCTGTGCTCACGGGACGGGTTCAGCAGTGGTTACACCTTAGTTGCTCCAGCGGGACGGGTACCCGCTGACCCCTGGAATATGCTAGCGATTGCCAAGCTCTGTTTCACAGTTTTCCATGGAATCGCACCGTCCAAAGGGTTAGTAATGCCTAAGGTCGCCAAATCGAGGTGACACGACAATTGAGTCTTCATTACTTTTCTGTTCTGCATGCTAACACCAGCTTTGGCATCGTTTAGGTCGTGAGTCACTTTGAAAATATAGTTCAAAGAAGGAGGGGGATGTGAAAATAATGGAGGAATATGCAGCCTGGATGAAAAAAAACGGTGCATGGACCTGTTTTGGGTGAGTGGTTGAAAAGATGGGAAAGGGGGGTGTGATGGAATACACTGGCTTGCTAGTCTCCCTCTTGCAGAACGTCTCTCATCAGGTTGTGGGTCTTCCAATGCTCAATTGCTGGCGGTGCTCTATAATATTTCCCGAGAACATAACACATCAGTCAAGTTTATGGTGGTCGCCACATGTTTTCCTTCAAACATTCAGGTGAAAGCGAAGCTCAAACAGGGTACGAAAAAGTTTTTAATAAAAAAAAACGATTGGTCATGATAAGTGAGGTTAACTAGTTAATCAATCATTTGACAGAGAAATTTTAATACTTTACTCTATTGTGCAGCTGCTGGCTCTATTTTTAAATTATTAAAAAAGTCTAATGTAAACGTCTTCTAAGAAATGTGCCTGATTGGGGTCACCTGAACCGTAACTGGCCTAATTATACAAGACTTCCTGTAAGAGCCATTAGTCTTACACGAAACTATTATAAATATTCTGTGCCCATAATGGGAATGTTTCTACATGAATCTCAGACTCTCTTCCCCTTTGGGTGTTAGTTTCGAACTCTCAATTTTGAAAAAACCCACAAGCATCTTCACGTGACGACAGTTAAACGATGGAAGCGGAGAAAACACCCAAACAGAACTGCATCAGTTATCCACAACTAAAAAACGAAAAAGGCAACAGCAGCCGGAGATGAAATGAGAAGAAGAGCGAAAATCGAAGGAACAAAAACAAAATCAGCCACACATAACAGAGTCAAGGGCCAGAGAGCATGCTCTGTAAATACACCCCTAGTGATACACCATGCAGTCAGATTAAAACGGACTGCAATTCATCATCGCCAAAACTGAATCCAGGGTTGCGGTGAGTCGATGTAGGTTATCGTGCCAAACGGGGAGCAATTAAATAGGCCTCGACCACCCACAATTCAACATGAAGGAGATCAGAGTCATGTTGAGATTATTACTCTCTCTAATCATGTGTTGTACGTACGGACGCCGTTCCCCCCACCTTGCCCTAAAAACACGGTTCGAAGAACACGGCTGCCCTTTATGTGAGCTTTAATACGTTCAGGGGCCTGGAGGTCTTGATCTCCCCGGCTAAATGCCATTACAAGTTTGACACGGTCATATGATACGCAGAGAGTGACTTTTAGGTTACGGTTACACGTACAGTTTGGCACCGCGGGTGTAGGTGACGATCTGAATTCTGAATGTATGGGAGCAAGCAGCTTAGCGGTATCAGACATAAAGACCTGCGAACGCAGCAAAAACATTAGCGAAGGGCCCGTTAGTTGCCTGAAATAGGACACAGTGTATGGGGGCAGCTGTTCAGATTAAACACCCCCCTTCACGCTGCCGAGACCCTCGGCCCACGGCTTGCACAATTCCACTCTGTTCTCCAGAGCTCCGCTACGCCTAATTGCTCTCGCAGTACATGTGCTTTACTGCACGCGGCTGTTCATGCAATGGACATGCCGGTTATCTGCGGGACCTGCTAATTTATTACAGTCTGAAAGATGCATGGCATTTACCATCATCATGGGCATGAGGTTACAGTCGTGATGCAGCAGGAGACAGGATGCCAGTGTCTCCAACGACCGAACCTGTTTGTGTCCCATGGCTGAGACCTGTGTGGCTCACTTGTTTTCTACAACAGTCTGTGTGTTTTCTCCAAACCATCTATCAAAATTGGCAGTGTGGAGACAAATATGATGATGTTTTTTTGGTGGGAAAAGGCAGACAAAGACCAGACAAGTCAAAATGCAGACGTGCTTTAGCTGTCTGTGTAAAACAATCAAAACCAATGAAGAAGTCCTAAGCAGGATTCTGCAAGGTACGGAAGAGATTTACATTTACATTTATTCATTTGGCAGACGCTTTTATCCAAAGCGACTTACAAGTAGTTTTTACCATTTTACCATTTCAGTCGGCTCTGGAAAATGTAGGATTCAAGAATTAAATGAAACCGAATAAAACAGCAGAAAGGAACTGCTCACCACAAAAAGACGTTCTGTCATTATTTACTTGTTCTCACAGCCTTCCAAAAAAAGAGTTGTAAAAGTAATACAAATCACAACTAAATAACAGATTCAGTTTAAAATTTGACTAATTTCATGGAACTTTTTTTTGACCGTTTTGGAGCTTGACAGAAGTGTTCACTGTCATTTTTTGACTGATAAATATATTAATTTTTTAGTATGGCAAAATATACAGCATACATTTTTGGAAGGACGTGTGTTATAAAATGTAAATTTCCATTTTTAGGTTAACAACCCCTACATAAAAAACACTTTAACATTGTATAACTGCAAGCCAATGCATTTACAAATCCTAATATAAACCATAAAATATACTTTATAAATGAAAAAAGAAACATTTATTAGCAACAACATTTATAAGAACATAACATGGCAGTCAAAGAAACCAGACACGAAGAAAACCACCAGACATACAAACAATAAGAAAAGAAAGATGGGATGAACTGGAAAGTGCAGAAAGCAATCACAAAACAGTTAAAACATGATGAAACCACGGAGAAAACAGTGGTGTAGCGTCATGCCCCATTTAGACAGTTCTCACCCTTCTGAACAAAATGGCTGGGAGAGGGCATGTGATTGGCTACGCCCAAATGCCCTCCTCATCGTCCTATTGGTCGAAAATGAGCACAGATTTAATCCACGGCAGCATGGGATTAAAGGAAGAAGTTATTAGTGGGAGAGAGAGAGAATGTTATTACATCGAACAGTTTCCCTTCGACAGACATGCAATGAAAGTAAATGACATAACGCACAGTGCCGGCGCTGTGAATCTGTGCAATGAATCAAAACTCGTAGAAAAACGTAGAAAAACCACCACAGGATGTCAAGTCAAAGAGCAAGACACTACTTTCCCGTTAATTTTTCAGCCTCTCAGCGGAGGTTCAGGGTTGATTAGTTAGTCACTGAACCGGAGTGAAACTGATCATTAAACGCAACTGCTTTCAGCCCTAAAAACGGACGGCTGTGCTAAAACAGGATTGAAACCAAAGCAGTATGAGCTCCAAATGAGTAACACACGTGGCCTTCACCCCGTCAGTCTGGAAAATACCTGCAATGAAAGCATTTCGCTCTCTGTTCTGTTTAGGTGATAACAGTGTGATCGGAGAGATTTGGAGGGGGCTCAGGTGTTCTCATTTTAGTTGGAAATATGTAAGTTAGATGAGTGTTTTCTTGGCAATCGGAAAATGGACAAGGGCCTAGAGATAAGCTAGTGTGTGTTTGTGTGGGAGCGTGTGTGCATTTGTGTGTGTATGAATACAAAAATCCAATATTCCTTTTCGTCGATTGTGTTGTGTGAGCTTGGAATACGTGGATCTACACCGACGTTGTTGAATGATGGCTTTCTTTCACCACGTGAATCAGGATGCAACGCCTGAACTGGATTATTCCAGGAGTCCATGAACAGGTAATGACACACTACGTTTAGTGCATTAAGTCATGTCATAACAACCAGCAGGATTTGCGCGTCCTGGGAGAGCTGGGACTGGGGAATGTAACCTTTCTCTTTGAATTTCACTCTCTATTCATCCTTTATCTAGTCAATTCTTTCCTCTTTCTCTCCTTATGAACTAATTCCTGTTGGACAGCCATCCAGAGCAGAGAGGCTTAAGGCGAAGGAATCCAACGTTTAAAACCAACAAAGAACAAAGCCAGTCAAATCTTCCCGAATCGTTCGGTGTGACCAAAGTATTCCAAGAAAAACAGTGGGGGAAGTATATGTGTGTGTGTGTGTACATTCATGAATGGGAATACATGTGAGCTTAATAGGAAACGATACACAACTATGAGCTGAAGATACAGTAGTGGATCTTCGTTAGAGGAGGAAAAATAGAATTTCCTTTTGTTTATGTTTGGTTGTGCAATGGCTTCTTTCTAAATCACAATAAGATCTCCAGGGCTTCGTACGATGTTAGCAAGAGAGAGTCCCAAAAACCTGAGCAGTCAAACACATAAATGAACACAATGAAACAGAGACACTGTGATTGGCTCACCTGGTCTGGAGAAGGTTTATGATTGGTCTGGTCAGAATTGGAGGCTTTAAGGTGGTCATCCTCGTAGTTATCCGCCATCAGCTTCATTCGGTTCTGCGTCTATAAAAGATACAGTTCGCTGTTAATGCCAAAACTCACGCTGACTTTTTTCTGACTGAGCCTCGTAGTCGTGGGGCTCGAGTTATCAAATCTCCATCTCGGTCCATGCTGTTAGGAATGGAAACTTTATCTGTATCAACTCAATTACAAGCATTATAAGAAGTCATTCTGATATTCCTTTTGATAGACAGAGTATTACTTCGAGCCCTACAGCAAAAAGGGGATCACGTTGTATTCACGCAAGTTTCAGCTGTCAGCTGGAATGGATTTGAAAGAGAGCAACGGAGATCTTTTAAGCCCAGAGGAGAGGGGTGTGAAAAAGCAATAACAGAGGGAGAGAGAGAGAGAAAGAGAGAGAATGGTGCAGATGTAGAGAATAGAACAAAACACCAGGTTGTCTGAAATATAAACACATCATGCACACCCGCCCCTGCTTGATAGAGGAGACGTTCAAACCTCTGTACGCTGAAACTGACACGTATTTTAACAAGCGCCCTAAGGTTTCTGTGTCTGACCACCTTGTAGATTTGAAGTGCGTTTGTTGGTGCCGTGGGCTTGAGGTTAGAATGCATGTTCTGACACATTGAGCTATGGTGATTATATGGGTGACGTTACTTTGAATCCTCCCATCACTTCCTCTTTGGTCTCTCTAATCTTCTTGCACCTTGTTTTTATCATAATGTAAAAAACAATACTTACTTGAGGTTTACAAATTAGCATCACTCACAAAACAAACATGACATCATATACTCTCGGTTAAATGTGCACTTGTGAATACTCGAAGGGACAGTTCACCTCAGAATTAAAATTCCTCATCTTGTGCTCACCCTCTTTCAAATATTTGAAGGACGTTGTGTGGACACAAAACCTCCAAGATATTCTCATCTTCTTCTGTGTTAACTTGGAAAAAATATGTCATAAGTTTTGAACGACAAGAGAGCGAATAAATTACAGAATTTTCATTTAAGGGTGAATTATCTCTTTAGAAATTAAAAATCCATAATTTTAGCAGACCTTCACTCCTGATCCCCACCGACACCACACAGCAACAAGAGTAATGCTAAGATCATAATATGAATCAATTAAACATTACGTTCGAATGGAACCGTGCCTTCAGGATTCTTCAGCTTGTTCCCTGTCTGCTCCCTGACCAGAATGGGATGGTTGGGCTCCTTCTGTTTGGTTTTCTCACCCGCTTCCCTGCAACCCCAGTGCCCCTCAGTTACAGTAATAAACACAGCATTAACCGGCCACAGGGCAGTGTTGGATTTAAATGGGCCGGGTTCACCCCAGTCGCTGCGCTCCACTGGGTCAGAATTATGTCAGTGTAAGTGGTCTGGGTGAGAGTTGGAGTCCTAATGGGGCGAGCGAGCCGATAGGCCATAAGCCAGTCCGGGGATCTATTCTCAACAAGCCAGTTTAACGAAAATAAAAGTTTGGAAAGCTGCCATCTATACTGCATGCCACAAACACAGAACCTTTTCTCTGGCTCCTACATATGTGAAAAAGCCAAATGCCCAGTGGACGTTTTAAAGAAATAGCTTAGCCAGAGATAAAAAAAGAAACAAATTTCATATTGGGTCAAGTATTTCTTCAAGGAACAGGATTGGGGGGAGGATGTATTTTTGTGCCAAATACACCTCAGCGCAAACCACATGCACGGGATGAAAATGTTGTCCGCAAAACACCCACATCATCAACATAACGCCCGCTAGACGCCGCGCTACTGGCTGCCTCTATTTTTCGTGTGGGCCGGGCTTGTTCTCTACCTGTTAACAAGCCACTTAGTCAGAGGTTAAATAAAAACACTGAGCAAACAACCCCTGAGCAGCTCGCAGACACCCTGTACTCAACAACCCCACAGAAGACGCAGTCAACTTGGGGGAGAAGAGGGCCGCAGGCAGAGAGGAAGCCATTATAGCCCCCGAAAAAAAAACGCAACATTTTAGATCGACTGTCACTACCTCACGAGGAAGAAAATACCCCATTCAAGACAATTTGTTCCACATGCTCAGTGGGTGCGTTTTGAGGATTCGGGGCGAGGGTTCGGAAAGTCAGACTTAAGCTCTCTGGTTTGTAACATGTAAATCCCTGAACGGGTAAAGAGCGTTCAAATGCTAGCGTGAAAGGGGGGAAAATGATTTAGTCGATTCCACTAACAAGAGGCCTGTGAGGCTTCGTACGCTTCCTCTCCTGAAAAGACGAAACATGCACGCTAAAAAAAATAAACGGTGAAAACAAACAGTTTGCCTTGAAGCTGTAAGGTTTCGGGGCCGGGGGCCTGCAAAGCACCTACAGAGGATTCGCTGTAGGTGGCTATTCCAGTCACTTACTGAAGTGAAAAGCTCATTTGCAAAGCAAAAGAAAATACTTGTACTCATAGATGCTATCGAAGAGGTTTGGGTGTAATCATATTTTATCAAAAAACAGAAGTATTCTATAAAAATGGGTAGTTGACAGACTAATACTCAAATTTTGTCACATGGTGTGATGGCAAAAATTTATAGAAAAACAAACAATGAAGATAAATCTCTCTTATGCTATTTATATTAAAAATATTAATAATATAAAACAATGCAATATTAAAAGTTTGGTTTCTAGACCCCACATGTCAACTACCCATATATATTCTGAACATTCTTTGCATGAATATAATACAAATTTGCCTCCACCTAAAAATCTTAAATATTCTCAAATCATATGCATATTAAAACTTGGTTCACATTTTCTTACAAAACAACACAAATCATTGATATTAACAATACACATTGCACAATTTCTCTTGATAGAATCGTTGTGCATGTGCAATTTAAGAGCCAGATTAGCAATAAAACCCATTTTACCACAATTATCTTTTATTTCTTCTCCAAAATCCTCATACGATTTGATTGTGTGATTAGTGTGAATATTCTTCATCCCCATTTCACTCTACAACTGGAAAACGAACCGTATCATTTTTCATTCAGTCAACCTGAGGAACCTTCTCAGGGTTAATAAAATGATTTATGAAGCAATACAGCAAATCTGCCATAATTTTCCTAAATCATGTCAGTGTAGTTTAAACACAACTATACAGAGTTCCCTCTGCCTCCCCTCTAGGGGTGACCGGCATCCAACCCACCGCGAATGAAAACATAGAGATGATTTTCAAAGGGGACTGCAACTGCTCACTAGAAACTGTCAAACTCATGTCTCTGTTTGGAAAACAGGTGAGGGCCGCTATACAGTCGCCACTCTCGGAGCGGAAGAGGCCCCTCTGCCAAGAGATAAACTCATTCCAGAAGACAGGACAAGAGAGCGAGCCAATGGAGAGAGACAAATTGCTACAAATGTCCATGTGTGCCCTTTGACCCCCGTGGATGATGCCAATGACATCATGTACGTTATCAGAAGCAGCTAAACCTCCTGGATTAACCTTGGCGGAGCGTTCGACCTTCACACAACCTACAGACGCCCTTCGAAAAACACTATATGGACAATGGAAGGGCAACAAGGGGGAATCTCAGAGATGTTGGGGTTGAAAGAAGGAAAGGGGTCCACAGGGAGGTGTTCGTGTTTGTATGTGAGGAGAGGGAGGTGTGGGTAAGCGTTTGTGGAAACCGGATCTCCTCAAAGCGCCGGAGGGGTTCTGAAGAGCCGATCCCAGATGGCTACGGAACAGGGAGGCACACTCCGTACCTAACAGCTCATATGTGAGCCATAAAACAAAGACGAAAGGAAATGTGGCTGGTGGAGAGAAGAAGATGGTGGGGGATACAGAAAATAATTCAATTTTTCTGAAAACAAATGTCCTAAAACTAACCTTGCTAAACGTTTTATAAATTCGCCTTTATCACATTAAGTCACACGTGCCTTAAATAAACATTACACAGTAACAGGTTTTGGTTCATTTCAACTTGGACATGTTGAAATTAATGACTTGGAGTTCAAAAAGTCTTGTAAGATGAATTCCATAACCGCTTCGAGTAATTGGTCTACGAATCAAACTACATCACGCTATACGGTTCGTGCTGTAACATTCAGGCGTTTTCACTCTGGTGTCCCGTAACCAATGGTTTCGACATTTAAAAATGGAAATCCTCTGTTCCCATGTCTAAATGGAAGGGGGTTGGACACCGGGAGAACAGAAGGCTGGAAAGGAATGCAAAAAGGAGAACGAAATGTGCGCAGGCTAGCGGGCTAATAAGCAGACGGGTAAGCGAGACCCCGTTAAGAAGCCCTCCTTAATTGTAGGAGCCCCTTACATCCATGTGTAATAAAATTTACCATGAAACCAGATCCCTGTCTGAGTGGCTTATGGCGAGGGAACTGCTGTGTATTTGTGTGCGTGTCGAGGTGCTTCAGGAATCCGACATATGGATCTTTTTCTCTATTTTCCCCCTTTCTCCAGGACCTCTCTTACTTCCAAATTCCTTCAGCTAGAGGCAGCGATATGGACTTGATAAAGTCAAGCGGATGAGGGAACACACACTAAGCCCTGGTGCCTGAGAACGCTGCACCATTTACAAAAACGCTCGGGTTACTGCCGGCGGCACCGAATGCATCTAAAAAACAGAGCGGGAATGCTTCTAAGTGCCACACTTCCCTGCTTATCTAGACATTTTCTCACTTTGTCTTTTATCTCTCGCTCACTTTTTGTGCTTTTTCTTCTCGTTCTCCCTCTCATAGTAATTGTGTGGAATGCTGACCTCAATCCATTGGTTTCCGTCCCAACTGGAGAGCTGGTTTGTTCACTTAATCTAATCATTTTTACAATTATTCTACTTCTTCGCCATTATCATTTCTCCTGACTCCCACCCTGGTCTTAAACGGCTCAAAGATGCTGACATGCTGCCAACAAACTGGAAAAAAAACCCGGAAAATTGATTAAAGTGCTGAGTGGCGATTATCCGTCATTGCTCTGAATTCGGTGTGATACTAAGGGCCTTTTTGTGAGGCACAAAATTGGGGTCAAGGAAGTGAAACATCATAATGGCCGCATCTCCTTTACAGCAGACCTTTATGATCTCCAGAGCACATAAACTGTTCTTCCTTTCCATCCTTTGTCTGTTTTTGCAGTTGCAGATGTTTAAAAGCATAATAACTGGGATTGTGTTCCACATACACAACACACATACACATAAAAACATTAGGTAGATAAACTATGAATATACATTGAGAAAGTTTTACATAACATCCCAGGAAATTTTCATATTCTTTCTTAAGATTACCAGTCAATGGAGTGACCGATATGATGGATAAATTATGATGTAAAAATATTGTCAATATTTTGTCAAATAGGATTCATTTGTTAACATTAACTTTAGTTAACGTAAGTAAACGATCAACAATAATTTTCAATAATCAATATTACTTTTGTATTAGTTTAATAAAATTAAAGAATAAAAAAGCTGTAAAAATATATTGTTTACTGTTAGTTTATGTTACTGCATCTGATGTTAACAAATTGATTTCTTATTGTAAAACCTTTACCAAAATGTAACTAATAATACGAATAACACAACAAATGTTATCATTTTACATCCTGAGAATGTAAAGCTACGCAAGATCCCCAACACAAACTGTAAAAGTTTTTCCTTCACTAGTAAAACAAACGTGTGTGCGTTAAGCCTAACAAATTTGCAAAAGCAATGTTTTATTACAGCTCGTCTCATCTGTTAACAGTAGAACATCTCTTCCCGGCATTCTCCGGCTCAGCTCTAAATGGCTTTTAACTGTGTGTTTTAACACACACAAACACAAGCTCACAGATGCACACACACTTCCCTGTTTGTTTTAATGTGAACCACATGTTTCTCAAAGGTATGCCATTACCTGAACCAGCAAGCTGCATTTTGGCCTTTTTGCCACTTTTATTGATAAAACAGTATAAACAGGAGAAAAAATAATGAGACAAGGGGAAAATAAGCTTTGGAGGGCATGTAAGAGTCAGACTTAAACGTACACAAGCCACTTAAGCACCAAGGTCAACAATCAGAGCACATGCACTAGCTGAAAGGCCGCAGTTACGATGACTCATAACTTGGACAATTCTGCATCCATTCTCACTAAAATATAATTACAGAGGCTACACATTACAACCCGGTAAAAACCAAAAAAAGCTTTCAGGTAAAAAGCTCAATATTCATTTGTTAAATTGAATATAAATAAACCATGAACAATTCATATTATGTCAACAAATTAACCCTTTATCAGCTGCAAAGCAGTCTGAATAATCGCCTACCGGACCAATCATGTTAATAAGGGAGTCCAGGAAAAGGTGGATATTTTTGGTAAACACCCCATTCTCTCTTATAATGTTATCACTGTCAACTATTGAACCTTACTTTGTGTTACATCACTGCAATTTACGGTATTTAATGCTGGGGAAAAATTACCAATAGTCAAGAAGAAAGACAAAAAAATTGGGTGCTCTGTCATGGTCTTTTTCAAGACCATTAAAAGTAATTACAAAGTCTCAGAAGTCACTAAAGAGGCCAAGACATCAAACGCAAAGATAACAAAAATACAGTCCCAGATCCCTGCATGAATAACAGAGAGAGATAAGCATGACAGAGAGGATTCTGTACTGCCCCCGTGATTGTGAGCTGTAGCGCTTCCAGTTTTACAGGCCGGGGATTTCAATCGAACAGAGCAGATAACTGGGAAACGGGTGGAAACAGAATGCTCGCTCTGTTCTGCGTGCCCGGGGGAAACAAACTTTCAGTTCCATTTAGAAGTATATATATACACTGCAAACGTATTAGGTACATTAGTGTTGGAAGGACATATGAAGGTAGATGTCCAAACATTCTTTGCCTTTAACTGTAATATAAAAGTGAGATTTATGTATGAACATAAACACTGAAATTGATAGTACGGCCCACACAGAGATCTGATCTCAACATCAGTCTAAGATGACACGAAGAGAAAGACTAAATCCATAAAAATATCAACATCTCTAAGTTGCTCTGAACAACTGTGCGTATGAGTTGGACTAAAGTTGTTTAAAGTGGTCACAGCTAATATTTATTTAATTTTGTAAACAGAAATAAATTGATCAAAAAATTCGATATATTCATTACATTATTTAAACAAATCCTCAGTTTACATTTCTTTTTAAGTAGAGCATTTAGCATTTTTCCAGGTTTGTTCCAAGCATCTTGGAGATGTTGCCAAAGTTGCCACACATAATTTGCGAATTTGCTCTGAAAGAAAGAACAGAGTCAGAATGCAGTACAAAATAGAGCGAGAGAGAGAGAACAGTAAAATGTTTTACTGATCTAAATCAGCTGAACAGAATGGGTATATCATTAACAAAAACAGTACATTTGGAAGAGCAAGTTTGCAGTTGAAAAGCAACTACAACATGAGCAAAACCCCATAAAAAACAGCTGCCCAACAGTCTCGGTGCCAGCCAGGCCAAAAACGTTTTGAAATAAAGTCATTTGTCTAACCGAATAATAATAACAACATAAAACATTCTCCACAATCAGAGATGCAGTGGAAAATATCCATTTCCTCTCCTCCACAACGTCACTTTTTGGACAGGCCGGACACCCACAGGCCTTATTCAAACAGCCATTTAGCGGCTTGTGTTTTGAGGTCTCGTGTTCCGAAAACACAGCGACTCTTTTTCCTAAACGAGGAGAGAGAGTTGCGCCGGATCCAAGACAAATCCAGTTGCGCATGGGTCTGTGAGCAGTGACCCTCCGCCGTGGGGCCCCTCCACCCGAGCCCATTGCCTCTGCGGCTGCGCGCTCTTACCCGCCGCGAGACCTTCTCGCAAATAGATCCTGTAATGAATCGAAGGCCTGTTGATGTTTTTGTTTGTGCGTGCTTTTTCACTTGTTTTTCTGGATTTCTTTCCCTCTTCCCCCTGTCATTGGCTGCGGGGTGCTGAGCTCTAATTTAAGCTCTGTGATCAGTTTGGCCGCAGCTGGGATGTGAGGCGCCTGGAGCTCTGGCCATGCAACAAAACATCAGCATTCTGAACCCAATAAAGGTACGCTTTCAAACACGACTGGGTACACAAACACATGCGCGTACACACACAAGTACAATTTATTCTAGACCATCCGCAATGTGGCATTGGCAACGATTTTAAGTCCTTTTGTGGGTTGCTCAGAGACAAAACGGTTTTATTTCTCTGAGGGGTGCCCAAACCACGTCTCTGCTGACAACAGCAGGACGGGGGCGCTCTCTGAATTGGCACCTCTGCCAATCCTAATGCACGTCGTGCCCGATGCCACGCGAGGACTCGGCAGAGGCGACGTAGCAGGTAATGAGAGAAAGACGTATCCACCCAAATCTGCAGTTTCGGAGAGGATGGAATTACCAACACCATTCCAGCACTTGTGGGAACTAACACTAACACTCAATCTGCGGTTAGAGAACTACAACCAGACTTTTTAACACTGTCCCAGAGGACCTGCAAACTGTAATTGGACTGAATCACTCCGGGTCATCTGCCTAAGAAGCGGATGGGGTTTAGTCATCAGATACATTGGTTAAAGAGAACAGGAGACCAAAACTGCAACTCCAGTATTCGGAAAGCACAAGGGTAATGAACCTTACCGAAATTGTCAGCATAAATATTGTTCGCTCTGTACGTCTCAATTTTCTCAAGTAGATGAGTAAAAAACATCGGGATGCATTGGACTCTGGAGGGGATGGGTGTGGGGGGGACGTTGTATTTTCCTTCAATAAAGGCTACAAGTAATTGAACGGTTATGGGGAGTGTGCCTTTGAAAATGATTACAAATTTGGTTATTGTGAAATCGACAAGATAACATTTACACCCAAATGGTAATTAATCTACATGGAACGGAACCCAAACCCCAAATTGTACCAATAAACCACCTAAATCATCTGGATTCAGTCAGACGCCGCAAAAATATAGTGCTGTTTTTGAGCTTGTCACTGTGTGTGTGACTTCAATCAAGCCCGACAGATGTATTTTTTTATGGGCGAGTTGTTCATTCCAGTGTTTTATGTTGCTTCATAAAAGCTTATATTGAAAGAGACTGTGTTGATAAACAGGTTTATAGTGCATTAACAATGTGTTTCCTGCTGAGTTCAGCATGTAACGCAGCAAAAAATAGACTAGGCGCTGAAACGATCTTCAGTGCCGCTCTGCTCCGTTCACACGTGCGGTGTGAACGCTGTAACCTGTTAAAAGAACATGCACCATACGTGTGCCACAGACTTAGGATGTGTGAAGCGAGTCTGGAACCGTTTACCCATGATGGGCTGGTTATCGCCAACTATCTCACAATATAGATACTATACATTACTTCAAAAGTGTCTTTGGGTTTTGTATCAGCATATCGCTGCTGTCCTTCTGAAACCTTGTATCTAAAATGTTCGTGATTTTGATTTTCTGTAATAAATCATTATTATAAATCACCCTTTATGTTTGTCACTGGGTTTTGCAAATATATAACCAATAAGTATTTAAAGGTGTTTGTCAACTTTGACAACACAGTATTTAATTGTAGTAGTTTAAAAGTACAGTGTTATTCCATTTCCTGAAATAACGCAAATCTGGACATTCAATATGCACGATAACCAGGGAATTTAAGTCATGGCATTGGTGTTCCTAATAATACTTAATAAATATTGTTCAATGACCACGCTAAAAATAATGCTTGGTTATTTTCAACCCAGCGCTAGGTCAAAAAAGGATGAATCCAAAGTTAACATATGCTGGGTTGTTTTAACCCATTGTTGGATCAAAGGAACATTGTCTTGGTTAATTCAACTCAACGGCTGGGTTCCTTTCTTTTTGACCCAACGCTGGGTTGGAAAAAACTTCTTTAAGGTCAAATTGAATAGATCTATCACCGAAAAAACGGAATTTAAACGATTTAAAAAGTGTATTTATTATTTATAAAAAAAAATTAAAAGCAGCTAATCCCAAGAGAGAACTTCTTAAAGCAGTATAAGTCTAGAATTGCACCATAGCTCTAACATAAATATTTTTTATTTCTTATATTGTGATATGCAATATATAAACATATTGTTACACCCCAACTAAATGATGTCGTTTCTGATGAAAAGACTGCCAGATACATAAGAGGTTCTTAAAAATGAAATATATGCATGGATGTATAAAACAACATACTGCAATCATTTAAAGAAGCCACGAAAACTAAAAAGAATTAAACATTTGATTATACAGGCGCAACAGAACTCACTCAGCTAACATACTCTAACCGCTATAAAACGTTCACGCTGACACCAGAGACCAGCGACCCCAAACACACGCTCCCACACAAGCATGTATTCTGACATACGGTTAACAAGGGAAAAGTCAGGAAGTCTCTGCTGTGATCCATCAGGAGGTTGAGAATTATGATGGAAGAGGGGGGTTGGGTTTAGGGATGTTGACCACACGAACCATTCTACACCTTCCACAGCAGACAGAGAGCTCACTGTGCAGGCCCGGCCACTGAGGTGTCATAAAGATTTCAAATATGAGCACTAAGATGAGTAATGGTCTGAATCATGCTCCTCGATAATGGTGTGGATTAATGCAGCCTCTTCAGACCGTGCTAGGGCAGGGATGATAAATTTAATGACATATCAAATATTTTTGGATGCCTCATGGAGGTGGGAGGGTTTTCTGCAGGTTCCAAGCCAGGAGCGCTTTTAGAATGGCAGGCTTGGGTGTGGGGAGCTCAGATGGTCTGCGGCAGAAGTTCATGTTGTTTCTCTCCCACGCCAGCTGCTGTTCTACAATAACACGCTAATAACTCATAAGACGATAATAACTCAAAGATGCGATAATACGAGAAAAGGAGTTTGATATGGGGATTGATTCAAACCATCGTCCTTTGGTGCTAATGCAGGCAATGCAAGTTTGAATCTAACTTGCGATATTAAAAGGGACATTTTACCCAAAAATGAAAATTCTGCGTTCATTTACTCACCCTTAAATTGTCCTAAATCTGTATACATTTATTCTGATGAACATAGAGAAAGATATTTGTGAGAATGCTTGTAACCAAACAGTTCTTGACCACCATTGACTACCATAGAAGTAAAAATGTCTTTGTAAACATCTTTATTGTGTTCAATACAAAATTAGATATTTTGAAGAAAATAGGAGAAGAAACAGTTCTGGGTCACTTTTGACTACAATTATAATTTTTCTTACTATGGTAGTCAATTGTGGCCAATAACTGTTTGGTTCTTCCAAAGATCTTTCTCCGTGTTCATCAGAACAAATAAATGTATACAGATCTCGAGGGCAAATAAATTATGAAAGCGTTTTAATTTTTGGGTGAACTGTCCCTTTAACCAGTGTTGTTATTTTCTCATCTGTCGCAAATAAACTGCATGTGAGCATTGAAGTAGCATAAAAGTCTATTAATGAACAGAAAAACTAAGGGTTGTGGGGGTCCTAAATGCTCTCATAACTTACATCAACATAAATTTTATGTCTTGAAATCAAATCAAAATGTCAAAAGGAAACATTTCCCTCAGCCCAACCTTTGAACGTTCACTATAAGTCAAAACTTCCGACACATTTGAGTGAATTTATGTTTCTAATAATCCCCAAACCCTCTGATTTATTCTAGAAATTACATGCAGACAAGTATAATTCATGTCTATGCATGTATGCTAAGATGAAAGATTTGACTTCAACATTTCTGGTCACTAATACCTGTAAATCCCCATACTTCAATTTATTACGTTTGTTGACTTTATGAGCAGTCTAAAATGTGGAAAATGGGATTAATAAAGAATGAACAGATGTGTCAAAGCTTTCGACGGGTAGTGACAGAGACACAGTTCTACAGTTTCCTAACCTCTCCACATGCAGATTTGTCTAGACAAAAACCAGCAGAAGAAACCAGCCTCCACAGCTAATTGTAACATCAATGAACCATGTGATGGCAGTGGGGAGCAGTTGCCACCCTGGCGTTTAAGTTTTAAAAACCAACTCCTGCGCTTCACAGTGACATGCTGTTCCACTTTCTCAAGCCTGCTAATAAAACTTGGGCAGCACATCAGAGCGAGTCGTGTAGTGGAGATTTATGGAGAGAGAAAAGACAGAGCGCGACAGAGATAGCACATCACCGTGCATCAAAAGACGGTCAACCAGGGCATCGGTCCTATTTTTACACCATCATCAACACTGGTCTCCGTCTGTGTGTCTGTCAACCTCAGAGGAGAGAAGAGGACGGGAGGGAACAGAACAAAGAGAAACACATCAGATCTATCTTTAGGAGTGATGAAAAAAACAGAAAGATGTTGTCATTAAAAACGTGCACGCTCATTTTCTCCCATCTTTCAATTCCTCCCGCACTATATGTGGATCACACAGAACCGGCTGTTGGTTATGCATCATTTTGTCAGACATCAAAAAGTCCCATCTGCTATTTGTCTAGAATATATCATTTAAATGTAAGGATGGGCTCCATTTATCTCACGCTCGGTACGTCTAAACCTGCTTTTATTTAAAAAAATTAAACAAGAAAGGCAATGCGATTTGCAAAAGCATCTTAAATATAAAAAGAGTATGCACGCAATGCCTAAACAATTTTTTTATTGACTAAGTGTCAAGTAATTTTTATATCATCAGGGAAAGCTAAATGTTGCAAGATACATCCGTAAGAAAATACATCCATATCCATATTAGGGACCACAGTTTATAAAATGTGATTCCGGTTGCATTTATCAAAAGCAGAAATCCATTGACTGCCAAAATGTCTTCTTGAGCAATGCTGTTGATGGACAAAAACCAGCAAAGAAAAGATGCATCACAATATATTCCCTCGTTTGATTCACTATCACATCGCACTTGGTTAAAATACGTGTACGGTCAAACACAATTTTTCCTTTTTCCTACTAGACTTGACAAGCACGATGAGAATTTCTCCTCCTCCAAACCATTATCAGCCCCGCATCTGTCTCTTCAAGAAAAACACTCCATTTATGTACCACTATGTCACACTCCTCTCCCGTCAATCACTTCCTACGACCCCGATCCAGAAGCTGCAACAGTAGACAGCACTCGCCCATCCCCGGGGCCACGTCAAACACCTTCAGGCTTGTCATGTCCTGCGTCTAAACCTACAACCATTATTCTCCATCTAGATGGTAATGATTATAAATGAGCATTGGCCATAATTAATGATTCTAAATAAGTTCCATGTGTACGCCGAATGTGTCCTATTTTAAAAGAAGACCGGAAAAACAGCGATGGGTGAATTAAGGGTCCTTAACCTTCCGGGGCCTTTCTTAACTCTGACCCAGTTAAACTGCCCAAAATAGCTGATTTAGGGCCACCGTGTGTAACCCCCATAACTGACCCGAACCATTAGGATGTCAGGAGAGCAACCAGCCCTTAACCAAATTTCCCCCCGCTGTGATTGACAGCGTGCAGGAGGGGCCGGTGGGCTGCCCTCCTGATCTCCAGGCTGCGGGTGAGAGTCGGGCCCCACAGCTATCTGCACTACTGACACCCATTTCCTGTTGAATTCTGCAGCTATGCGACGCGCTGATAGCCTGTCATTCAGAGAATGCGCCAGGGAGGGGTGTTTTTCAAGACTGCATGCCTGTTTGTGTGTACGCATGCGTCCGTGAGGATGAATGGAGCTATAAGCGGATGTGCGTGTTGCTTCTTCTGTTTGTTTTTGTTTGGTTGCTGTGTTTTACACTTGGGCGTTTGAACAGCATGTGTGTCAAGGGGTTGCGATGGTCTCATCTGCATGCACGGGCACTAGTCTGTGTGTATTTGAGTTAGTGTGCAAGAATTTGCAGGTGGTTTGTGGGAAGGCAGAGGCGGAGCCAAGTAATCCTAAAATCGTCCTCCTTGACGGGTCTGCGGCCGGACATCTGCACCCTGTTTGCATCGCCAAACTCTGGGTCTCGGCTCAGTTTGATTTTCCCAAAACCCGTCCTGTAGCCTGTCCTTGAACTGCTATACAGCTTCGCAGAACAGGCCGCAAATTATGACTGCACTCCTGAAGGTCAGCTGGTTACTGATACTATGAACACACCATAAGGATATCCTATCCGAGCTTGTATTTCTGCGCAATCACTCAGAATATTTCGGGTTTGTGTCAACTTAACGTCTGTGGACAGCATCTGTGGCGTGCTTTTGATTACGACGCATGATCATTTTGACCTGTCCCCTTTAAAAACAAACATTTACAGATTTACAGTAACACACTTACAATGCAAGCCTGGCAGGTCAGAGGGTTTAAAAACAAAAATGTGCAGCTCTTTCTTGAAAATTAATTGGTCAATAAACTAGATATATAAAAATTCAAACAAATCGTTTTTCAAGCTGTAAAATCTAAATATAATCCAAACGCTATTTTTCTAGGTGGAGGCACTTCTGGATACACTTAACCGATATATAATTCCTGTGGGTAGAGGTTGAAGAACTCCTGGGGTGTGACGTAAATCTGGAGGCTGTTCTCACCTGTTGTTTGAGCTGCTGGACCAATCTGTCCTTCTCCCTCTTCAGCAGAGCCACCTCATCTTGAGTCTTCTTCTTCTTCGAGGAGGAAAGCTCCAGAAGAGCAATGTTGGCGTCCTTCTCACTGATGGCTGCCAACAGCGCCTCCTGTCTGTTTGGAGGACCAAAACACACAATCAGTATTCAGATGGCTTAGAGATTTGCTGTTTGTATAAATGTATTATTAAGAAATAGAGATTCAGTCTTGCGTCCATGCGAGAGCAATCTATTAAAAAAGGTACCGTTAACAAAAGTTTTTAAAGTCCTCTCTCATTTTCTTTTACTGCCTTGCCCCTGGAGCCATTTCAAAAGCTGGCGAGATGTCTTCTATGGCACGTTACAAATGTGGTCCTAAAATTAACTTAAAACTTATTTTAAGAAAACGTAGCAGGTCCATTTCAAATTGTGCATTATTTTTATATTCTAAATTATATTTGATAAATTTAACTCAACAACGCAATGCGTGGGATTACCTCGCATGCAATGCTGCCTTTAAATTTGTACAAAATAGCTAAATCAAGAGGCATGTAACGTGCCTTTTGGAACAGCTTTAATGCCTTAAACTTCAGCCGACAGCGGCCTTAAGTTTTATAACGTGCCTCTCTTCGCTTCAGAATGAAAGACTACCCGTTCCATTTTCATCTCGGGCTCCCTGCGAGTGTACTTTTTCTCTTATCATTTTCCCAATCGCTGGCAAAGTCCATCTCTTTCTGTCAGTCTCTTTTCGTTCTTTACGGCTCCTCAAAGGAACTGGCTGACCCGATTCTATCCAGAGTGACATCACAGCTCTAGAAAGAAGCTTATGTACCTGACATCAGTATGCTTCTGTTCCCTTTCACTCGCACACACACAAACATACACACACAATGTACGCGTGATGCTCAGCCTGCCATTACAATCTTAATTTGGCCATTTTGACCAAAAAACGAAAAGTAAATGCTATGTATACCACAAGCACACAGGCCACCCAGATCTGTACAAACCACCGCATCCTGGCACAACCTAATAAATGAAGCTGGTGATATTCCAGCAGCCTTTCGAGCACTAACACGTCCTGTCAGAGAGGCCTTTAAAGACACTGACCTTCTGACTAGCCGTACTCATTATGGTCAGGCTCAGACCACAGGCGGCAGCTGCCCCTGAGGTGAGTCAGTTTACTTAGGGCAAAAAAGAACTTCCTCTTGAGCTCCATAACCTCTCTGGCTAGTCCAGATGAGCCTTTCTGCATATGTCCTGCCAAAACACATGAGGACGGCAAAAGCTAAAAATCGAAATCAAAGAGAAAGATGAGAAAGCTGGAGAGGCAGCACGAGCAGAGAGGCTTGGTAGGCAAAAAACAGGAAGTGTACTGGGAAACAGAGGCTGATGGATGAGAACATTCACACGTCCGGGCGCACTTTTATTTGGGTCATGATTATACACAGTCTCTCATAACCTAGAAATGAGAGACAGATAGATGCTGATCTAAAGCAGAAGAAAAGATTTCTGACTTCATCCGTGTCTCAAGTTTTCCTCTATTTGACGCATGTGTCCCTTCAGATTAATCTTTCAACAAGGACAGAAATTTTCCTCTGTGACCTAATCTTTCCCATTTACTGCGTATATCGATAGCATAGGGCTGGGGCGTCCACAGGAAGAAAAGAGACATTGGTCATGAGGAAGCCCTGAAAACAATCATTGCAATTTATATACATTCACATGATATGTACATCTCATTCTGATCCAAAAAACTTCAGATTCAAAAGCTATTAGAGAGAGAAAAGGGGTAAAATTAAGTCATTAAACGTAATTGCATACCCAGCATCATTTTGAAGAATCATACACACAATCCGGATTTTAAAGGTACATGCTTTAAAACAACAATCCCAGAATGCATTGCAAGGAGCCTCAATAAAAAGAGAATTTAATTGCTCTATTTAGCATTTTTATACAAATTTGCTAATTTATACACCTTTTATATTCATAAAAAAGATATACATATCAATTTAAAGCATAAAGTTTGAAATGTCTATAATATTTATTTTGAGAAATTATTTTATAATCTTATAATTATGTAATAATTATTTCCACATTCATTCACAATCTTTCCCTTTGTAGACAGCCGTCTACATAGGCAGTCGCCAGCTCGCTACCTTTAGGAAACATAGCTTGAGCTTTCCCATACTACATGAACGGAGACACAAAACAGGCTCTTATCAGAAGCACTGGAACACAATGGGCCCTCACACATTTGTCCTGAGACAGATAGGGAAGAGTCCATATTGATCACTTAGAGGTCAAGTGGCCAATCACCTCCTCCCACGACGCAGCCAATCAGAGAGAGAGGAAACAGCCCATCAATCAATGCATCCCATCACCGCCCTCAACACTCAATGGTCTCCCTCTCTTTAAAGGTTTCCATACCTTTAAGCATCTCGCTTTCTTTTCTTCTCAGAAGTCCTCCAGCAGGCCTAAAAATACATCACTTCTCATTGGATCCATCGCTTTGTTTCTCAATGGGCGTCACTGGAGACAAAATGAATAGCTGAGGGGGTGGGAGGACGATGGTAGATTTACGGTGATGGCGACACAGTCCTGGTTAAGACACCAAAACATGTGAAATTCCAAGAATGGCCATGTTAGGAGTCTTAAACCTCACTAAACACTGCGATTCCTCTAGCATAACGATAGGCCGACGCAAATGACGGCAAAATTAGGAAGGAATGTTAAATGAATGCAGATCTGAAGTTGACTACTTGCTAGCTACAGCGCTTGAGAAATGTAATGTTCGCCTCAACCATGACCATTCGGGAAATGAGATAAGATTCAAGAGTTTTTCAGGAAAGCACCTAAATAGGAAGAAACGGGAATTGAGGATAATGTAGTGAAGAGAGATAGATGGATGCATGTATGGATAGCAGGATACAAGGTTCCCACATTATTTAACCTATACATTTGAACGACTTATCCAATAGTTTGTGAGCATTTTAAGCAGAGCAGAGCTATTAAAAATATTTTCAATATTATAATCTTTTACATTCTGATTCGTTTTCATGATCATCATTTTTAAAACTCCCAATGTTTTCCATGATCATGGGAAGCCTGTGAACGGATGAAGAAAAGATCCATCTTTCATCTCCTCCGTCATTTATCTCTTCTCTTATCAAAACATCATCACCCTCTAAAGTGCATGCCTAAAATTACACGGCTACTTTAAGTTCGAAGGTATATCCTCACCGTGTTAAAAATGTTCCTAGCTATGAATCCTATCTTTGGAATATCTAAGCTAAAATATAAAGGTCCACTGCTTGTTCCTTTAACACTTCTGTATTTGTAGAGCGTTGATTTGAAAGCGAGGAATTCAGAGGACACCATTAGCTGGTAGGGAAGAGTTCAGAAAACGTTATCAGCCAAATCCATCAGCACTAAGTCCTACCTGATACTGCCTGATCTAGCGCATAAAAATAAAATGCAGGCCAGCCGCGTTAAACAAACTGAGTGTTGGAAGAGCCCCAGCACATAAAAAAAACCTCTCCATCATTCCCTGGCCCGGAGCCATAGCCTGGCTTTCTAGGCCCCTTTTTCCAAACGTGTGTGTGTGTGGTATATAGAAGAGAGAGAAGTATGCTATAGGCTCTCTGTATGGTGTGTGTCTCGTGTTTGAGATGGAGAGAGAAATATGGTGTCCGTTTAGCATTCATTGCTACCCCGGGGCATGGAGGACCTGCGGTGGCTCCTTTAACAGCCCTAAAAAGAGGAGATGCATCCGCTGTTGGTATCAGAGTGCCTGACTAAGAGAGAGAGTTATAGAGGATTCGTGTACTGGAGTCCTCTTCCTGGAGGGACACTCTAACATTTAAAGAAAAACCTACAGCCTTGCGCCTAGAGCTAATATTGACTTAGCAAAAACTATAAATTCTGGTGTGTAAGCAATTTTAAAATACGTGTTTTGTACTTCCCGAACCGTTATGGCTTTTTAATCTCGGACGTTATGTGGCTCACAAAAAAGCAATAACCGTTGAGTGTTTTTAATTTAATACAATTAATATAAGATAACATTTTTATATCATATAAATGTAAAATAAATTGTTACACTATAACACAGACAGGAAGTTAATGTCGGGCCAGGCGCGTACATCCGATAAAACCGTCTTTGGGCTGACGTGGAGTTTTATGGAAAAGATAAGAAATTGTCTTATTCCACACGGGCATGCCCACAAAAAAAGTAGGTTGAGGTGGGTTTTTTAGTGGATGGACATAACATCTAAGAAATATATAAGACATTACATATATCACAAAAATGTCTTTGCTGTCATACTGGACAGGCCTTCTCAATATTTCGGTCTATCTCTAACAAAGACAAAGAGAAACGAAGGTATCAGAAACACAAAAAAGACAATAACATGAAAATGACCTCCCATATAAACACACACAGGGCTATGTGCTGACCCCATCACTCTCCTATCACCCCTGCACTTATCAGCTGTTTCTAAGGCTGACAGGCCGACCTTAATTAGTGCTGATAGCAGCAGACCCAAAGGGTGGCCAGCACATCCTCGAGCCCAACACAAACACACCGCTCTCCCCTGCCTATCTCCATTGGGAACATACACACGCCTGGAGTGACAGCACCCAGCCATCTGGATCACATCAACTAGAGAGGCAGAGATAGATAGAGAGAGAGACAGAGAGAGAGAGAGAGCGCTTAAGAGGAGAATGTAACTCTTGCTTAACCTTGTGCAGGGGTTGATGCTGAGTTTATGGAATTTACCAACACGCTCCATAAATTTCAGATTTCATAGACCTATTTTTAAAAGGCCCCATGAAATCCAAATTGGAGTTCTGTGCCTTTTAGTCCATGTCTATTAGCTTTGAAGGCATGTCGAGCATTCCCGAAAGCTGACCAAATTAACGTCTAGCAGACTTACGCGATTAAAAATGCATTCTTCTCTGGGAAAACGGAGGAAGAATATCGATGACTCATCTCGCACTACACCGTTTATCGTCCAATCAAGTGTTATCTAGAGTAAAAATGAGTTCATCGAGCAATGTTTTCCACTTGAACTCTTCATCATTACAGTGAGAAACGTTTTCCAATGTTTGCCAATCACCTGATTGAAACCATTATGTAAACACGTTCTTTGAAATTTTGAACATTCCAAAACCGCATGAGGGGGAAGTGTTGAAAAACAACACGAACAAGTAAACAAACTGCATTCTGCAGCATCCTGTATTTGCACGTGCGAACTTCTACACAAAATCCTCGTGGCAAAAACAACGTAACAAACAAACCTAGACCGTGGTTAGATAGACAGACAGACAGACCCGTGATGCGGCAGCGGACTGGACAAGACAGCCGGAGCAGGTGGTGGAAGATGGGAAAAGCCGGTCAATCCGTGACCACTTCAGATACGCTACGCAGAGCATGACCAGGAACACGCATTTCTCAGCAGACCACTCCAGCTCACCGGAGTCCACTCAAAAACCTGTTACCTGGGAAACGCCGGCAAAGTTGCACCGAGCAACACAGCTGGGGCCTCTAAACAAACCTAAGCGTGGTGGGAGAGAGGAAGGCGAGGGAGGAGGGCAGAACTTGCTTTCTGGGAAATGGAGCTCGGTTAGGAGTGGCACCTGCGGAAACCATTATTGAAACAGATGGAAGAGTGGGAGAAAGATGCGTTAGGTCTGAGCAGAAGAGATTCGGGAACATCGAGGCTTACCGCTGGACACCATACGAGGGATTATGCCTGTCAATGTGACATACAGCCCAAAGCCGAGCTCTCCATGCAATGGTCGAGTCACTGCAGCTTAAAGAAACATCCCAAAGCATTTTCCCCCATGACATGTCTACAACGTCGATGGTTTTAAAACGCACACGTGGATTAGTCAGATATGTTCTGCGGCTTCTAGACAGCACACGGTTTTTCATTGTGACTAATGTGACCATGACAACGGTTGTGACTTATTGGTGCAGTGAAGCATCGCTAATGTTTCATTATGTGTTTAGTGAGAGCAAGACACGGCATGATGAACCTGACATGTCATACTTATTTAAGATCTGATCATCACAGCTTGTTGGTTTGATTACCATATGAAAGCATCTGAACATTACTGTATATTTGTCAACTATCCATATATATACAATGAAAAAGGTTAATATATATATATATATATATCTATATATATATATATATATATATATATATATCATTGTATATGCAAGGGTTGAAAGATATACATTGTGTGTGACAGCAAAAGTTGTTGGGAAAAAAATATAATTAAGGAAATGCTATTGTAAATGTAAATATTAGTAATATAAAAAAAATTAATAACAGTTTGTTTTCACATTTTGTGTCACACCATAAGACATATGTACGATATTTGTCAACTTCCCATACATAATATAGGATCTAGACAAAATTCTATTTTGAAAGTTAGACACAACCCTTCACTCAATAAATCCTGTTTCCACACGTGTGTCGGCATCTGTTTTTAAAAGAGAAAAGGAAATGTTCATCCCAAGGTAAGTCACCATAAATCTCACCTACTTCAAACATTTCCTGCTGTAGGAAAACTGTATCAGGTCAAAACTCTTCGAGAAGTTGTGAGAGTAAGGCCTCATAGTGCAGGTTGTGTTCCAGAAGTTCCTCCACAAACAGGCCTGGCAGGACAACTTGGCCTGCGGGGAGCCCAGGAACCGTAGAGACGTGTGTGGTCATCCTTATAATGTACACGCATGTTCTACTCGCTGGTACCGCAACGCAGACAGAGCGCGTTTTTTCCATTCTCGTCAACGATTCTCTATGCGTTAAAAAAAAGAGTTGACCAAAGCCGGTTGGCGGGAAGCTACGGTTACGTCATCTGGTAAACGGATGAAAAGGTGGTTTCATAAACGCAGCCATTTATTGGATCGACAAAGACAGGAGGAGTGTACTGAGTGAAGCTACCACAGACCAAAATGAAGTGCCCTCAACCCCACTGGCCGCAACCCAATTACAAACACCACACTGAATGCAATAAAACAACTCAGGGCCCACAGAGGCCCGGCCGGGCCAAAAAGGTGCACAGCCATCCTCAAATATAGGTCAGACTCAATCCCGTTCCATACAATTACGGGTGTGGCTAAATCAGCCATCAAAGTCTTATTTCAGTCTTTGAGAGACATTCAGAGCTTGTTTGTTTCTCATTCATTCCCAGTATTCAAAAAAGAATATAATGCAGGAAACTGGCATCGAGTGATCTTGTTAGAATGTCTGAGAAATCGAGTGAACAAAACATTTGTGGAGGATTTCATATGTTTTTAAAAACATTCGCATTATATTCTACAAAAATTACATCACTTTGAAAAGCAATTCAAATGTTTACTTGTAAAAGTGGTACATAAAAAGAATTACTAGAAAGTTCCTGCAATACTATATTCTTATAAATGTTTTTTTACAAATATGAAAAGGTATGTCATGAACGGCCTCAATATAAAGATGTGATAGATAAAAAAAAGAAAAGCTTAACTCTGTTTCACGGTTTCTTGCCATGTAACAACAAAAAGACTAACTACACAAAAAGTTAAAGTCAATGTATCTAGTCAATGTATGTTAAGTTCCTCGCTAAAGCCTGAATTCCTGTGCACAATACACTGATTCATGACTCGGTGAACAAAAGAGTGTCATAAAACGCAGCCTCATTACTAACTAAAATCCTTATAAACTTCACGCTTGTCCAAAGACAGAATTGACAAAATATCTCTTAAGGGGCCAATGATTTTTATGCTGTAGTCTTCCACGCGGCGTGCATCTGGGTTGGTCATTTCCCTAAAGATGGCAGTCTTTCAGATACTTTACTCTCAACGAGCCCCCATGAATATAATGCATCCCTGGGTGTAATTCGTCTCTCTCAGTGCAAGACCACCCCGATCCCATCTTCTCCCACCCTCATTAACCTGCCTGTCATAAACGGGCACATAAAGTCCATTAGAAGTTATACAGAGTTATGCATACCGTCTAAATGGCATTTTTATAGACATGAAGATTCTTGCTCACCTCTGAAACTTTATACGCCGCAATCTCTGTTCATCCAACTGCAATGGGAAACATTTTATTTCTAAGCCCTCTTCAAAATCTTCAAAGCATCTACTTAACTAGCAAGGCGTACCACCCAAAACCAGTCTAAGCTGAAAATGCAATTTGGAGAGCTGGAGAACTATAGAGGTATCCGGGCAGATGTCTATCAAACTGCATTCATTCAAATCACAAGAGATTTTAGAGTGACAGGTAAGAATAGCCCGGTGAGGAAAAGGACAAGAAAAGCTGTCAGGGAAATCAGACATGGGTGCGAATGCTAAGAGAGCTTAACCCCAGAGCCACAGTCATAATCCCTTCCAGATACAGCGCTGAAGGTTCAAACAGGCAGGGCTGTGATGACGGAGCAAAACCACCACACCTGCCAGACCCTCGCTGATGGCTTCTTTTCTCTCCCTCTTTCACTTGTTTTCTTTCCCCACCCCGTTTTTTCCCCGCTCTCCTCTTTGAGGGGGCGACAGCTGTCCGGTGTCTCCTCCGGCGATGGACAGGAGGAATTTTTCCGCTCTCCACACCGCATGTCATGATGTCACCCGTGCGGTGTCAGGGAGTGAGGTTGAACAGATGGTTTGGAGCACGCTCGGAACGGCCGACCCGTGGCAGCTTTGCTCCGCAGCCCTGATAAACGAGGCCAAGCCACCTCTGAGCCGAAATGCTTCAGAAAAACACTTAAAAGGCTTTTATCACCCCGGCAATTGAATCTCCTTGATCCCCTAAAACAGAACCTGTAGCTGCCTGCACAATGGAAAAAAACGTACCCTTTAAATCATAACATCACACGGCGCTGTTTTCCATTCTATCCATTTATTTATCTGACCCAGTGATTGGTGTTGTGATGCCTTTAATGGCTCCCAGTCAAATCCAGCAAATACTGGAGTGTTTTCTCTGTGATACCAATCAGATAGCCAAAGACTTCTAAGTCCTCCACTTAGATTCTGCGGCAGACTCCAGATAGTTTATATATCTCCAACATAAATCACTAATGCAAGGATGATGTTTGTCAAAAAGTCAAATTTTTCAATGGTACAGGAGTTTTCTGTCTACATTGTTCCTCTTGAACCTTTTGCAAGCATGAATACTATCCTTAAACGTCCTCACCCGATCATTTTTAGTGCATCAATAAATATTTAAAAATCAAAAGTCCCTAAAAAAACCAAATAATACGTAATTACAGCCTTACTTATACGCTCATCAAATGTCTACTTTTTAGTTTATTGTGGGAACGTGTGGCACCAAAGAAATAACCAGCCTGTGTCTGAGACACCCGAACTTGCCATTAGTAGCTGAATGCAATTGGGCAGGGTGGAGGACTGTTTCCTTCACTTTACAAGAGAATTAAGGCCTGTCCTCTACCAGGAACATTCTAGGAGGCATATACATACAGTCGGGCGCTTGTGCCGCCATGCCATCTTAGCAGAGGCTGTGCCCGATCGGGATGGAAACAGTACTTTTGGCACCAGCATGGTCTACCACATAACAGCTGTCAGTAAACGGCCGATGCAGCCGCACACCGCCGCCTGCCCTCTTTTTAACAGGTTGGACCTCGGCAGCGCCGGTGCAGCCCGCGCCAGCTCTTGTAACACGGCTTTACGATGTTATTATTTGCGTTTCTGCTGTTTATTTTATTCCTTTAATTAGGGCAGGGTTTCAGTCTAAGGGCTTAACTCTGGAAAGCTGAGGTTTTAACGTGTCCCACTGCACTTGTGTTTGAGTTGAGCAATCGACGGCAAGTGGGGTTTCTTGGCCACTTAGAAAGAAGGATTTGATGCACGTCAAAGCGTCGGATGCAGACTGACAAACGCGTATGCACACGTGCGCGCAAAAAGCCATCAATTATTCAACATAATAAACACGCCGGCAGAAAAAAATTGACTTGAAATGGTAAAGTTGCATGGGCGTGTATGCAATGAATCGCATTAAAACTTGGCTCGCTTCGCCGCGATCTGTCTGATTTCACAATTGCGCACAAGTCCCCGAGCAGCACTTTTAGTACATGATATCCCCTCCGGGCCCGATCATCTCTCAGACTGCTGTGCATGTGATCGGGTTCATGTACGACAAAGTGATCTGATTCTAAATGCATTTAACTGCAATTTGGACAGTTCACACCGAGATGTCCGTTCATCTTCATTGCTTTTTCATTTAAGTTGCTCAAGAAAGAATTCTCGCTTATTTTTCTCTCTAGTCTTCACTATATTCTCGTATCTGATGTTTACTCGAAAATTACTAGGTGGAATAAAAAGAAAAATATGACTATAACAGTAAGAGGAGAGAGTAGCATGGGGTCAGGAGACCCCAGTATAGGGCCAACGCAAGGGCAAATTTATTGCCCGTCCCTCTCAACCCCCCGAGACGTCCATCACAGCAGCCAGATGTGGCGACACCGGATCAGTCATTTGAAGCAGTGGCTGTACTCTATACACCCCTGCTGATGCCTACAGGTCCCATGAGCCCTGCTGTGTGTGTGTGTGTGTGTGTGTGTGTGTGTGTGTGTACATACAACCTGACAGCATTTGACAGCTGGGGTGTGGTGGGCCATCTCTGCTACCTTGGTGTGTGTGTGATGTTCCTGGGTATACAAACCGAAAATATCACAGAATACATCCTAAGACCATCTTATGTGTGACCAAAGAAATAACCATGGAGGTCTTGTGCACGTATCCATGAATGGAGCGCAGTATGGGGAAGCTAGTTGCGAGCGCCAAAGGTTTAGAAAGGGCCTGTCATAGCCAGTACCCCCCCATCTCTGTTGTTCTTTCTGCTCCACAAACCTCAGTTTCCTGGGCCCCTAACAAGTCCCAGCTGTCCCCTAAGAGCTGACAAAACACACTCTTCCACACTCTTTAAAATCCACGCACACACTTACATTTGGTACATGCAAAAGCCACCGTGTAAAACATACTTTTTGTCTGCCCAGGGAAAAAAGCAAGGCATAGAGAGACCAAAAAGCTCGCTCTTTCCATACATCCATCTCCGGGCTTTGCCTTTTACCCTCGGCTGTGCTGACAGGCTGCGTTAGCTGCTCTGCATCGTACCCAGCATGCCGTTCTGCTGGCGTCCCGGAGAACGAAACCGCCAGTTGGGTACGTAGCATTGGGAATCGAGTTTCACCTCTCGGCAGGGAGCGGTCTGCAGAAAACCACTGGTGTACAGAACCCGGTTTACACGGTAATCTATACATGTCTATTTACAGTCACCTAAATGTTGTGCTGGGGCACGAATGAGTAAAGGGCAAGGACAAACGTGGTTTCTATAAAAACACTATTTAAAATAGATCTTCAATAAAATATATATAAAAGTGTCCACAGTGTACAAATTGAAAGTCCAATTATTAAGTATGTTTTTAATAGTGCCAGTTACTTAAGCACCCACCCAACACTTGAAACAAATTATCATAACATAACCTTATTCACAATGTCCTTTTAAAGAAGGAAAAACACACACCAGTAGCCTGTCATGGCCACTACAGATAAGACAACCGAGCAAACACAGGCAGAAAATGTACGATTACTCATATTCCCCCAGAGAGGGAGTGACAGACGCAGAGCCCTCATAGGTGTGGTGCACTTTGTGTGTGTGTAATTCTTTAACTATCCAAAGAAAAACACAGAGAGGCCTAGATGGAGTGTGATGGACAGGCTGGGTGTGGAGAGAAGTTGGTGTGGGGTTGGGGGGCACTCGTGACAGACAGAGATTAATGAGACCCCAAACCCCCTTCAAATCTTCCACCTCAAGCCCTCCGACAAACCATAATGCCTGCTAATCACCTGGGTGTCAGCTCCTATTGTTGAGATGACAGCACACACACACACACACAGACACACACCTGTCAGATTGATTCTGGTGCTCATGGCACTACATAATCTGCCTAAAATTTCTCTTTGCTCTTTGTGTTCTCTCACTCAATCTATGGGTGTTTTCACACTTGGTTGGTCAAAAAACGATTTTGGCTTATGAGTGAAATGACATTTATATGAACCAAACCCTTTAATGTGAAAATATTAAGACTAGCGTATATTTAATTTGTTGAACAATATGCAACGTATTACTAACAACAGCAATAGGGCAAATTTAAATACATTTTAAAACAATAGTGTAATAGCATAACAATAATTTATAATTGTCGTGTATGATTTCGTGGGGAGGTTTGATGTAATTTGACCTCAACGATATTTACTGTAGAGTAACCTAAAATGTTATGTTTAAAACGGAAATGGCGATAGAGAGACAAAAGCTTTAGAGAACTTCTCAAATAGCAAAACTGTCCCGATGTATTATATTGGCCAAGATTTCAGATATTAGCTGTCATAGAAAAAAGAAAAGAAGGATAAAAGTTTTAACATTGGTGCATGTGTAATGACTTCTAAGGAGGATCTGATCACACAAGTCGAGACAGACACGCAACTAAACACCACAACCCTCACACACGTTAGCTCCTTTTACGGCTTCAACACTGCAGATTCTGGGACCTGATGCTGAAGCAGCGCCCCTGGGGGCTATATTTCTGGCCCAGCAGGACGCAACAGCCATGGAGGGATTTACAGTGGGGAATGAAGGTCTGGATCTCATCTTAAACCGACACATCTAAGTGCTCAGAAACAACTCGTGGGCCTCTCGGAGACCGACAAACGTTTGGGTAGAGTGCAGGGCCGCACCGGGCTGGTGAAAGATTGCGGGGTTGAGTCCCGCTTTGAAGTTTCCCGCTTTGAATAATAACGGAAAAAAAGCTTTCGGTGCAAGCAGGTCAAACAAAGGTAAAGTGATCGATTCGCCTTTCAAAGCGAGTCTTTGACACACCTGGGTGTGTGAGGTTTTAAAAAGTCAGCGTTTTTTTTTATCCCCGTTCCCTCTGAAGCGTTCAAGATGTTCTTTGGGAGCAGTCCCGTAAGAACCCGAGCGAGGTTTTAGAGCCTGCTTTTCAAAAGAAGGTTTTTCTCTCAAGACAGAACAAAAGCAGAACAGGGGTATGTTTCTCCTCTCACTTCCTGCTGATGTTCAGTATCACAAACCTCATCTTTAGAGCCACTCAGAGGAACTTTAAGAGGCTGAGAGCAGCTGCCGGGGAGGAAAATACTCTGGGCTGTGGACCACACAAGCAAAAAGAAGGGAGAGCGAGAGAGGGGAGGATAGAAAAGGCAAGACAGCTCAGACTCTCTCACTCCATTCCAGCTGAAAGAGATGACAAGATAGAGAACCACATATCAGCCTTTCCCCCCTCTAGTCATCCCAACTAATCTTTTCCACATTCCCCGGCTCTCTTTTTTCCCCTTCTCTCCATTTATACCCCCTAAATCTCTCTCTATCAAAGTTAATATGCTGAAGAAGTTGAGCACCTTTGACAGATGTCCGCATGGCGACAGCTTGAGAGTGACTTGTGACGTGAGGCCGGCACTGTGGCTCACTTGTCAATCTAACCGGCAAAGTTCTCCACAAAAAAAACAGGGCAAAAGAAAGAGAAAGCGAAGGAGAGATTTTTTTCGGTAATAGGAGGTAGCTATAACAAGCAAGATTCAAGATACCGTAAGAGCCATTTCCTGTCTAAATATGGCTGAGCCAGCACACTGCCATGGCTGACCTGTCAATCATTTTCTCTTAACCAGACACCAACACACTCAAATATTTATAAAAAAATATAAATATCCAACCTTATTATTTTTTAAACAAACCCTTAGCTTATTTGTTAATGAACTTGAGTCATGAGTGCATGCTGTGGACTTTAACTGCTTTCTTAAACGCAGATTATTTTAAAAATCAATTATACATTTGACGACGTCAAAGTTTGTAAGGTTAAACTAACTGGGACGATTCTATCCACTAAGTAAAGCCAAGTGACTTATACAGCCAGAAAAAGCTTTAGACTAAAACTGAGAATCTGAGAATTATCCGCTGACTCCCTGCTCGATGCTTTTAGCGATGCGTTCCAGGCACTGGGATTAAAAAAGCTGGAATGGCAGGTATGGAGTCGAGTCAGGAAATGGGTCAGACATCCAAGCGCACAATAAAAATGATTGGGAGAGCAAGGAGGAGAGGGAGAGAGAGTAGAAGGACAGAATAAGGCCTGATTCACATTTCGCATCTAAAACCGCAGAAAACGCGCCTCTTTCTCTCTTCAAATGACCCGCGGAAAAAGACGTGAAATGTGAATTGGGCCTAAAGGAGCAGAAAAGGGAAGGATAGACGAATGATAAGAGGGAGAAGAAGGGGAGGAGAGAGGGAGACGGAGAGACATAATAAATACACAGCAAAAACACCAAGTTACAGTCCTTTCCTATCATGCGAGCTAAGAAACACAAAGCAATTCTTCATTTAGATTTTGGGAAATGCCTACAAAATCCACTTTTTAACAGATTCTGTCAGAGAAGGTTTGTGATCGAGTGAGGGACTTAAAACAAACATAATTCTCTTCACTGTATTTCCCCTAAACGTCTAATAAATAAATATCTCAAGAAAAAAACCCTGTTCGTGCCCTGGCATCGTTGCTTTTCAAAACAATCGCCTGTCATGCTTTCTTTTCTTTCTCTTTCTTGCCGCTAAAAGTCAATCTTTCTCTCTCCTTCCCCTTTTAAAGAATAGATATTTAAGGACGATAATTGCTTGGCACGGCAAACGTATAATCAAGTGAAAAGGCAGCATTTTTTTCCCTTTGCCTTTTTCGTGAAATCCGTTTTGTTAAGAAGAGATTATAGCTGAAAGAAATTGGCAATACAAGAGCAATTAAAGTTAAAAAACACAGCATGGTATTTAAATGAAGGGTTGACTGAAGCGTCCTGTGGGACTTGTTTTTTTACGGCCCAGTTTTCTCGATTTCAATCTCTGTCCTTTTACTTGAGATTTTAAGAGCGAGAAGAGTAAAATCAGGAAGAAATGAAGCCAGCGAGCGTTTTACAGCGTCTCGGAGTGGAGAACATGCTGAGCGCTGAATTTTCTGATATTATATGCACAATTTCACCAAAAGATCACAAAGTAGTGTTATTTTAGGGAACAGAGAGCTGCAGCGTTCAAATTATTTCTACAAAACCTAACCACGAGAAAGAAAGAGAGAGAGAAAGATACACAAGTCATATAAAGTTTACTCATTAAGGTAAAAAAATAAAACACCATCAAAGACAAATCAAAAGACTTCTTCTATGGCCTGCATTACATCCCAAACCTGATTTTCTCGCTCTCCCCCACTGTCCTGTCTACTTTTGCTGTTTCCTATAATCTAAAAAGGCTAAGAAAAGAGCAAAAAACATAAACTGTGGCAAACAACATAGCAGTAAGCGTCACTGTTCATCATTACTGATCGCTGTTTGCTACGTTGTTATATCTTTAAAGACATGAACACAGTAATACCTTAGAAAAAAGGCAGATCTACACATAACTACATGTGTGGAGTGACATTAAGCCCAGACAGAGTCAAGCAGCTATTTTCAGGCTACCCTGCTTGGCAGGCACTTTATCTCCTGTGGCGTTACGACCCGTGTTGACGACAGCACTCGATTTGAGTCTGCAACAGTTTGGGGTTATTGTTCTGTCAGATCTCAGACATGCTCGAGCACATCGGCTGTTATTTACAAACACGCACGTTAGAAAAACATAAAAAATTTAAACACAAAGGACGCATACGTACTGCATGTTTAGGGATGACAACCACATTTAGAAATAAACGCAATGAAAACCATAGCAGCGGTCTGACGAGAGGAGAAACGCTGAAGGGAAAAAGTTCAACTGTTTTAACTATATTTAGAATAACTAACATTAGCATCTAAAGGAATAATTCACACCAAAATAAACATTTTGTCATCGTTTGCTCGCCCTCCAGTTGTAACAAACCTGTATAGATTTCTTTGTCGTGCTGAACACAAACAAAGATATTATAATGAAAGTTTGCATCCAAGCGGTTTTGGGTCACCATTGACTCCCAATGTAGGACATATGACTACTGTGGGAGTCAACATTGACCCAAAACCGCTTTGTTACAAACTTTCATTAAAATATCTTCATTCGTGTTCATCACAACAAAGACATTTATAAAATTATAAATGTTGTCTTTAAGAAGAGAACAGACAAGTGTGTTTAGTGTGCATGTGGCCAAAATGCAGGGAACGTACTACAACTTCAATTTCCATTCCATTACTACAAATACAATTTCTATTTCAAAGATAATTTTTTCACAAAGAATTATATCACATTTTAGCAGGGTAAGCTGTTAATTTGTTAAACTAACTAATCTAACCGACAAACAAATGCAGAGCTGTTTACGAACAGACTTGTGGAAAACGTTTCCTCCTTTGGATCATCTCGCCAAAGCAGGTTAACCACCACGGATCATAATGCAGGGTGACATCCACCTTTCAGCCTCTTATTTGCGAGCCCCAGTATGTGCTAAAGATGTGTGTTTGGGGGGAGAGGGAGCTAGGGCGAAAGACTGGGAGAAGAGAAAGGGTGTGGATCATTGTCAAAAAGGGCATTGCTTTAGCTGCTATTCGCACACACACCGGCCCGCAGCGCAATGGCACAATGGGGGATCTGGCCGGCGGTTTATCAGATATCCTGGTGTGGAGATGAAAGGCCTGGCAAGTCGGAGGAGTTACGTGTCTCCTCTTTGTTGGAGACATGTGTTAACATTGTTGGGAATCAGCGAGCCGGACCGCGAACATGCCGATCATACCTCGGAGAAAAGCGGCGGAAAATAGGATCTCTAAAGGATTCATGTGCTCAGATTCACACAGCGCTCAAGCCTCGACCCGTGCGGCCTACGGCGGGTGGCGGAGAGGAGGGAGACGGAGGGGAATACGCCGGCTGTCGACTTCGGAGAGAACAAAGGCTTGGAGAGACAAAAGAAAGTCACGGATGGAGACAACAGACAAAAGAGTGACTCTTCATGGAATATTAAGGTTATACATATACTGTATATTATGTAAGATTTATATAATCATTATTTAAGAATGCTTCTAACAGAGATAAAATAGGATGGGTGGAGGAGGGTGGTAATGCGGCCATCACATGACACAGCAGGCCACCCACCTGCATCCCCCTTTGGACTAAAATAGCTTGAGCCTTTTTCCAGGCCAGACACTAATCTTCACAGGTGTTCCCACAGATGAGTCAGTGAATCAGACTGGGATAGAGGAGCAAAACCTCTTGAAACCAGCCAGCGCTTGAGTGAGAGAGAGAGATGGGAATGATAGAGAAAGCTCATGATCAAAGCCTGTCCTTCCATAGACAGAACACTGAAGAAAGAGAGGCATCAGACAGAGCAACAAAAATAAATCCAGAAAGTTTATTTTTCATTTTTTCAAATGTAGTCTCGCTTTAAGATATATTTATTTTTTCTGTCTTCAGCAGTTATGTTTCATTTAAAAAAAATCCTTACAAACGTAATTTTTTTGAAAAGTGAATTTTTATGAATAATTTCATTCACAGGACTGTGCAAAATCTATTATTCCAGCAGAATGTAAGAACGGTCCAAGAAGCATCTTGCGTGCATCAATGAAACAGAGAAAAAATTATAATCTTGTCCAGAAGATTTAACGTGATCTAGTGCAGAGACTTTCAATTTTCTTGCTTGTGATGTGTCATAACTTATCATGGTTTTACATTTTCTTTAAATCTTAAACATGCGTCAAAGAAAAAACAATCCAGATTTTAAATATGATCTCAGACGTTATGACCTCACTGTGAGTCTTAATCCTACAACCAGCAGTTAAATCAACAGCACCAGGTACAACCATCAGTCAATCACCACAACACCCAAACTTTCCATTTTTAAATAACCTAACAGTATAGACATCAAGTACACCCACATCTATCTGGTTGAACGTGTGTTCTTCACATAAACCGGACCTCTAAGCCAAAGTGGAAGTATTCAAAAACCGGGAGCGGATGTGGAATACGGAGAGATAAATAGAGAGAGGAAAAAACAGATGGATGGAGGACTCGGGATGTCTCCCTGGGCTTAATGAAGTCCTTCACAAGTCAATCGCTCCTCTCGGGCCGGTGGCACTGCACACAGACACGGGGCAGAAAAAATAGGGGCTCTTTGGCCTTGATTCCCAGACAGAGGCGCTTTGATGTGGGATGAAGGGGTGGAGGATGCCCCCCTGTGGAAGTCAACCCCACTGCCCTCCATGTAATCACAGCCTGGGGACAAGATGGCTTTTCTATTAGAGAACCAGACATATACATAGTGTAGTTCAGGCTAAGGCAAACACACACAAACAGATATTTGTTAATGCTAACGCGCAGCTTCAAAATGGCCGCCAGCCAAAACAAACATATCCTGCGCAGATGCCACGCTTTCAGCAAACAAAGCCGCTGCGGCGGTAATTACTCATGAGAAGTTTGAAGTGGGTTTCGAGATCCCCTCATTATACAAATGCAAACACGCTGAAATAAGAGGCTGATATAACAGTAAGGATTTGAAGCGTTCCATAAACACAGATCTCTAAAGCGCTCTCTTTTTAAACACACACAGGCCATCATATGTTCGGTTGCGTTGGATACCTGGCGAAAGGGCCGCCCGATGGCACGGCACCAAAGGAATGAAAGCAGATGAAAAGAAGAGATAGAGAGATAAGGGAAAGATGGCCGCTTGGTTCCCTGCGCTATTAAGGAAATTAGCTCTTAAGAAGTGCAGCTGTGAGGAGCTCCCCGGAGGCCGGCTATCAGGAGTCCTGTTAGCCGGCAGGGCAGGAGGGACTGACACAGAGCCAGCGCTGTTAGCCCAATTAGCATCAGATCTGTTCTACGGCCTTCTGCTTTGGCTGGGGCCGGACAGCTGTGCTGTGTTTGAATATGTCGGAAAACGAGAAGCTGCTCCTCATTTAGTTGGATTAAGAAGTGCGCTAATGTAAAATTTTGTTGTCTGTTGCAAAGAAGAATAATATAGTAATTATTCGTGATGGTATGATAGCATTTCATCTACAAGTCTTGCGTGGACTATTTAAACAAGTTTAGCACTTTCGACAATTTTGAATAGTTCAGTGGATTTGATAATGATATCAGTAATTATTTAACTTCATCTGAACGGCTGAAGATGCCGATCAGAAGTCTCAGATTTGACGTTTTTAGTGTTGAAAGCTGTGTTGTGTAGCGCTTTACGCTGTTGTGTATGAATGTTTCCGAATGATGTTTTTCATCTCCATTTCCCTCAAATCAGCACAAAGCTGCCTCCTCAGTAAAAGATGCATGCAGGCATCAAATGCAAAAGATCAACAGATAAACCCAAAAGAACTACAAGGGGAACTGAGAAACACGAGAAAACTTCTGCAAGCATGTGAAACTGATGCAATCAATATTCTATCTAACGAAAAACACTGCACAAAAAGAATTAAAAAGTTATTAAGGCTTGGAATAGCGAGGACAGCCTGTCTTGTATCAAATGATCTCCTCCCTTGAAAGCTACGCCAAGTCTGTCAATGTGTACCCTAAAAAAAGGACATTATTCAAAAAGCCAAATCTCAACATGACAATTCAATCCCCACTGACATGGCGTAATCGTCGCTGCCCCTAATCGGCATCCGGGACAAAGGCGCAGGTTTTGAGCCAGTGAGGTTTAAGCAAAGGAAAAATGCTTTAGAGAGACAACCCGGATAGCTGGATAGGTGAATTTATCCCTTTCACCTTGAGATGGCATGCAGCAGATTTAAGAGTGCATGCTGCCTGCGCGGAGCGGGACGGAGGTACGACATCTGGGAATTAATAAATAAGCAACGGTGGAGGGCGCAGAAAGCCCTCGCGTTCCCTGCTTGGAATGCATGAGAGTAAATCTTTAATGTCCCGACTATTCCATTAGACACATATATATCATTGTACTGCGCTCGACTGTGTCGGGCAAACAAAGTTACTTTCAAGTTACTTTAATGAATTTAAGATGTTTACGATAAAACCATGTATATATTTTAAGTAAACAACGAAAGTTAATGTGGATTTCTGGCTTCATATAATATACTATTATATGTTGTTTTCAGCAAGTATCACACCTGATCACATCAGACCACCCAAGTGCACATGCAAAGACGTGCTATACAGTATTTAGACTAAATATATAGCAAATAGATCAAAAAGTAGAATAAAACATCCCATTTATATTTTGGGGAATTAGTCTTGTTTTGACGGTTATGAACAACTAGGGTAGTCAATAGATCCCCATAACTGTCTGGTCACAAGTATTTTTCTTCACGTTCAGCAGAACAACCAAATGTATGCGGTTTTGAAACAACTTCTTATGGGTGAGTAAATGTTTTTTGGTATTGCTTAAACATGACTAATTCCCCAAAACACTTCCATACCCTCTTGTCTACTTTTATATCTACTTGCTTTATATTTAGCTTTGCGAGTACACACTTTTCATTTTTAGGTGAAATATCCCTGGCGATCGAAACTGGAAGGAAAAACAATACAATAATGCTACTGCAAACTGTCACACCAGTGCATTTCTCATCTCAGTATGAAATACTGCCGGCTTTCGTAACTCGTCCGGAATTGCTTCAAAAATAACAACAGTATTGATGTCAACACCACGCAATGAAACAGTGGGACACTCGCTAGGCGGCTATCCCTTTACACAGGTAAACGTTTCTTTCAACCCGAAGCCCCATCTGTCTCTGTCTTTCCCAGTAAAGAAACCTGAGGGGCCCTGTAGCACGAAACACAAGAGACGATTAATTCATTTTCCATTTTGATACATTTCCCTTTTGATTAGGGCTACGAGTCCCGCTCGCTGAGGTTGCTGGCGATTCGTTCGATGTTGCACTTCAGTTAATACAAGGTCATGGCGGGCTTTCCACTGAAAACAGCGCTGACGCTGCCACAGAGTGAAAATGATCCTTCGGTAACAAATCGGGGGAAACCTATAAAAGCCGCCATTGGGATCTGTTAACTCAGGCTTGCTGAAGATTTATTTCGCTGTATTGAGATCAAGCTCAATAATCGTAAATGAGGAACAAAATAACATACAAATCAATGACAACATACCCGTTTCTAGAGATGGAAACATAGTGGGACAGAAATATAAAGGGGAGGGATAAAAGGGCTCTGGTGTCTTGCATCACACGATAAAACGTCTGATGTCTATTCCATTCTTCTTCCTGCGCTCGACTAAGGGTGAGCACGAGGGATGCGGCGAATTCAGTGTAGCTAAAAGAAAGCACAGCGACTCTAAGGACGCAAGTCAAGGTGGGTCTCAATGCACACGGCTGTCGATCTATAGAAGCACATTAAAGAAGAATCAGGCAATGATGGATAAACTTAAGAACGGTATGCACCGAATACATTCAGTGTCAGTCAATTACCCACACACACATTTCATGAAATTCAATTTCTTTTATTATCATGGAGAGTTTAAGCTTTGCATCTGTTAAAGCATTTACACGGTGATTTGAACTCAAGGGGGTTCACAGGGGGAAAAATAGAGAAAAGAAACAGGTTCACTAGCTAACTTCAATGTCCGCTGTATTCCATCTACAAATTCTTATCCAATGTATACAGTGAAAGAAAGACACAGAGTCTCTATAACGTACGAATGCTCGTGCCAAACAAGCACTCACTCCACAGTTCATTTATCTAGTCTAAAGCGGAATGACAGGGTGTGTATGAACTGGAGGATAAAGCCGTTGCCTCGGCAGCTAATACATTAATGCAAAGAAATGGCTGCAACCGCAGACCAAAATTTTAATTCAAGTTCCTACGCTACCATACGGGAGAAAAAGCGAATGTGCGGCTTAAAAATAATTCACGGGAAGCTCACGGAGGTCGTCTGGCCCCTACATGTTGTGTTTGGCTCGATCGCTCCTTACCCCTCTTTCTCGATGCCCTGAACTTGGCTGCTCATCCCTCTTTCATCTTATCAACCACCTGCCTCCAACAAGAGCCCGTGTTCCTCCACCCGCCTCCTCTTGGCTCCCGGTCGCTCCCGTTTCCGACCGTTTAACTATGCTGTCCCAACCTGTCACCTTGAGTAACACCCAACCCCCCCGGGCAGGACAGGAGCCCGCGGCCCACCGTGCCAAAGCAAACCGCTTTAGGAGCAGGTGTGTGTGAACGGGGATTCAAGCCAGATAAACAGAGCTCACAGTATGTGCTGTGTGTATGTGTGTGTGTCAGTGGTCATGTGTTTGTCATCTATAAATAAAGGAACAAAATGAGTTCTTGGACCTCGACACAGCTTGCCTTGATAAAATGCCACCTATAACTATGTTAACTGTCCACTAACAACATATAAAAAAGACGCAGAGGCTGTTAACCACGTGGCAGAGCGAGCGTTTTCCTAACAAACAGCAGGGGAAGCTCAGCGCATGGCCAGAATTGTGAGACAGCACGTTCCAGGCTGGAAATAGATTTGACTCATAAGTTCACGCTGATTGTCTGTATGATGACACATAAAAACAAACACATGAAAGTGTTACGTAATAAAACGTGGGGAAGAATTCTTCATTTGCTCAAAGTACCGGCTCAATATTGCATTTAGTAAATACCACGTCCTTAAACAGTATTTGTGCACATCTTGTAATTGATTTATATTGTGCAATACATAAAATCGATAAATCGAATCCTAAATATCAAATTAAATTGTATTTCTATTTGCATTTATTTGCAGAAAATTTAAACTGGAGAAACAGGTCAAATAACAGAAAAGATGCTCTGTATTTTTTCAGACCTAAAAAAAAGCATATTCACATTATTTAAGCAACGCAACAGTCATTGTGGAGGGCAGTTGTACACGTGTTTAGGAAAAATGTATGTGATAACCTTGAGTTTTATAACAGTTTTCATGTGTCTTGTCATGCTGTCAGTCTTTCAAATTGCTGTTGGATGACTTTATGTCACTCCTGAGGTTTGATGTAGTTGAAATTCAACAGACACTGGACTGGAAAAGCCATAATACATCTAGAAATGCTGATCACATAAAAAATTTGAATGTTTTTATTTTTTTATTCACTTTGATATGTCCAATAATGCAAAAACCTTTTTGGGCCAAAATACACGTACAAACAAGATCCACCGAACGTAAACTTGAAATAAGGTCACAAAGAATTCGTTTTTACATTGGAGGACAGCAGTTATATGGAGACGACAGTGATTTAGGACAAAACTGAATTTACAGAGTATAAATTCAAACAGTGCCTGTCCTGATCCTGCGGATGAGACACTTGGTGTGATTTATGCACGGACAGGAGCCGCCAGCAGGAGTTTTACCTCGCCACTGATAAGACATATGGATATGCATCTCTGAGTTCTGACCTTGAGCATTCCCCCGGCCGTCTGAAGATGAGCAGAAGTGCTGGAAGATCGGGGAGTAGTGAACGTTTGCATTTAAAGACTACATTTTTTACTCTGTTTTGCCCCCGGCCCTCCTCCAGTCAATGATACCAGAGAAACGCTCTGGCATAACGTCACTTTCTCCATTTAACCAGTTTTTTTCCGGAGAGGGGTGATTTATGGGGTTGAGCTGGAATTGCGACATGGTCGAGATGGAAAAGCCAAACTCTTAGATGAGTTAAAGTCCTTAAATGCTCCAATGTACAAGTTCACATAAACCATAGCTTATCCATTACAGAATATCCTTCGAGAGTATGTATACATAAAACCCCTCTGCGTGTTTCTCAGCGAAAGGCTAAAAAATAAACACCACAGCTGGAGTGACAGAGGTGTAAATTCACACCTCCGGAGCTGTCCTCGAATCTGGCGTATTGCTGAGCTCATCCTGAGAAACCCTTGAGGGGTTGAGAATCAGCAATGTCTGTTACTGCAGGGATGCTGGTGATTTAGGTTCAGCCTACAGGAGTTCCCTGTAGAAAACAGCTTGATATGTTTCTGCCAAACCAGACACTGACTTCTGGCCTGTGAAGCTATCTACTGTACTTTACAGTATGCGCACAGTATCACTAAATTCACCATGCAACTACGAATGTACCATCACAGAAACGTGTGAAGAAATTGTTTGCATAACTATAAAAATAATTTTCACAAACTACCCAACTTTGTACATTAAGCAAAACATCATTTGGGAAAAGAATAATCCATAAATCTTGTTCATTAAAGTTATTCACCCCAAAAATATGTATTTTTTCCTTTACAAAAATATGTATTTTTTCGTTTTTCCAAAAAAGACTTTCTTTCTTCTAGAGAATGCAAAAGAAGATCATTTGAAGTATGTTGGTAACCACACAACATCGCTCCCCTGACTTCTATTGTATGGACACAAAGGTTTCACAGACAAAAGAATCATATACAGGTTCTGAACAACATGTGGATGAATAAATAATGACCAAATATTTTAGGGTAGAGATGGAATTAAGTCGTATTTATTTTAAAGTTATTCAGAACAGAAATAGCTTTTTTGATTTTCGTTTTTGACCACAGTTTTCACGTAAAGCCAAGAACTCTTCTTTCGTTCTGGGATTCACTAACTCGTTTTTGGGTCGTACCCACCCCTTAAGATGTCACGCCTGCTACGGTTGCCACCGAAGCGTGTCCGCAATGCTATCAATGTTGAAATGATCATTCTTGTTCAACAAACGTACTGTCCTATCACTGCTGGCTTAGCAACAAAAGAGTAAGCATCTCTTAATGTGATGTACAGGATTACAGATCCAGCAGAAGACCCCAGAACAACGTCAGACATGATCAGAATCGACCTTGGCCGCTGCGTTATCTCTAAACACCCCTGACACTTACAGAGACGTGACGTGCGTCTTTCCGATTTGGCCGGATCATGGCTCTCTGATACATGATCGGAGGGTTGAAGGCAGGGAGGGCCGAGGCCATTATATGGCGTTTAAAGTCTAATCGCTTCAGGCCTCTCACACATGTCCAGCCTCATTGGCTCCATGCTAAAATAATCCGTTCTCACATGCTCGCTAAGATCTTGGGGCCAGGGCTTCATGGCCCCTGACTGCTCTAGCCTTCTTAGAAGAGATCATGTCAGATTCTCTATCCTTTGCCACCCAAATACCCTGGAGAAATCCGTCCCGGCGGCCCTAAGAACACAACATCAATGCCGCTGAGATCGGCTTGCCCAGCGTGTTATCACACCCATTATAACAGCTAAATCATACCACCCACTGAACTTGGCATTTTGGGTTAACAAAAGCATCATTCACGACAAGATGGTAGCATTCAGAGATTACAAATCTACAAAGGCAAGAACATTTGGACTTGTGATTGACATCTTAAAACAATAAAAACAGGGTAGTGGGAAATACAGTTTTTCTAAAGTATTTCGTTTGATGATGCCAATCTGCATTTTATACAACATACCAATCAAACCCAGTAGGGTGCCAGTATTTTATTCCTCTCCCATTTGTGCTTTGTTCTCTCTTGGTGAACCAAACAACAATTCTTTGAGCCATACAACAAGCTGGCATTTCAGCAGCGTGTGAATGTGGCGAGTCATTCCCCGGCCAACCTCACTAAACCACACATAGTTCATTTGAACAGACACATTGAACTTCTGCAGGTTTGCAGTTTTTCTGAAGCAGTGGTCCTTGTAATGAGCCTGCCTGTCCGCTACGCTCCAAGAGTCCAGGGTGCTAACAGGGGCAATTAGCAGCTTCACCCCCCCTACCAATAGAGACTTTGTGGGCAGCTGATAGCCTCGCGGTCACCCGGTGTCAATTTAAACATCTCCAAACACACACCCTACGCACACCACATGTGCTCAAGCCTTATAATTGGACTCTCACAGGACATGAAATGCTGCAGTCGTGACACACGTGGGGAGCAGTCGGGAATTTTAAGAGTGATATTGATCAATAACTGCATGTGCAAGCAGTAAACAGCCGCGGGTTTAACAAGAACACTATTTCACAGCTCTAGGAGATCCTATACTCAGAAAGACCGAAGTCTGTTTCACATATCCTGCGCGACACAGCGCCACCTGTATTAGCAAGATCATGTCATGTTAAACTCAAGCAGAAAACACATTAAGGTGAAAATAAATTATATTATATTAATATAGTATATGACCCTTGGAACACAAAAGAAGATATTTTGAGAAATGTCGCAGTGGTTTTTTGGCCATACAATAATAAGTATTATTAAAAAGAAAACATAGTTTCCCAGAAATCACAGCTAATAATGTGAGTCTACCAACGCAGGATGTGTAAAACAAGCTTAGGAGGCGGTGCAAGTGGTGACTGCTCTTTTCAATCCCTAAAAGACTGACAAGTGGCTTAATGCCTCAGAGCAAACATCTGAGAGGGGCCTCTTCATCAAGATCAACCCTTCCATCATCACCCACCTCTCACCGGGCCCTCCGAAACGTCCACCGCTCCCAAACAACTGCAGAAAGAAAGTTAAACATTTGCTCAAAGGCGGACGACTGACGTCTGCCTTGCGGTTCCACTTTGCCGAGCCGAGACCGTTAGCAAACCACATCAAATAGACAAACGCCGGGATATCTCCACATCTCGTATCCAGCGGAACGGGGGCATATAAAGCTGCGCTACATGGAGAGGAAACGCGAGGATGAGATTGTGTGCTGGAGATCTCATTATGGCCCCTCCGTAGCTCTAAATCCTCGGCTAGTTCCACCAAACAATCCCGAATGTAAGCACCGCGCAGTATAAATCACTGCTTCCTTCATAAACCTTGGCGCCAACACAGCTTGAACCCACCTCCGTGCACTATCAAGGAACCTCATTGATGGTTGTCCAGTCCATTTGGATATTAATTGAGTGATGACCTCTTAATGGTCTTTAGTCACAGACAGTAAAAGAATAAATGACCTCACAGCGATCTTCACTCGCCGCAGTGCTTCACTATGGCTTTTAAATGAATTAATCATGCTTAATTCACACTAAGGAGTAGATCCTCTCCAAAATTAAAATGCTGTCATTGCACGATTTTTTTCTTTCTTCTGCAGAACACAAATGAAGATATTTAGAAAAATGTTGGTAACAGAACAGCACAGCCCCCCGTTCACTTCTATTGTAACCAATGCAAGTGAATGGTGGGGCTGTAAACAACATTCTTCAAAATATCTTCAGAGAATTAGGACAAAACACTTTGCTCTATAAAGTATATAACTTCACAAAACTGTGCAAGCTTACATTTGATGGAAAATAGCATTTCTTTTGATTCCATGGAATAAGGAGAATCTGGTGGATCTCGAATGTTACTGTGGGTGAGAAAATCTTTCAAAAATAAGACTTAAGAATACACAGAAGGCTATTTTTTTGAAAACCGAAGGGTATGAATGTTGAAATGTATCCTTATGAGATGGACAGGATGGAGAACCAGCTCAAAGGGTCGGCGTCTCCACTGAAACTGTGCGGTAGGAAGTTCGGCCTGGGGAAATAAATACAACAAAAGCCCATGACCTCTGCGCCTGCTGTTTTGTGTTTTTCCTCCGAAACTTTAATGAGTGGTCAAGTTGGTTGACGGCTGCCTGGCGACGGGCCCCCGCTCTACTTTCTCCATTCCTGACCGCATTACTCTCATCGCCAAAACAGATCGAAGACCACCCCTCTTCTGCTCTGCCCCTACATCCAGAAGCCCCTACATATCAGGCCTTCACTTTCCCTGAACAGAAATATATTTTTGCAGTGTTCCATGTCTCAGTTGACCTCTAGTTTGAACATGTTGATGTGGAATTGAGGCCCAGCTCTCCCTTCTATTTTCATCTTAAGGGGCAAGCAATAAAGTACGCTGTAATCATTGTAACAGAATAAAACAAAATAAAACTATCATCATGATGTCAGACAGCCTTTTCTTAAACTTAATAATGTCACACGTCCCAGAATCCACTGGAAGCATACCTCAATCGTGCAAACAGACCCGTGTCTCCAAAGACATAGCTGACAATTAAATCACTTCGCCAATGACTGGAAAACAGAAAGTCCTTGAATTATTTTGCCAATTCTGACTTATTTTTACGCAACCACTAACATTATTTTTCCAACTTATCTGATATTTTATCTAAATCAATAGTTCAGTGAGGTGAGGATGTTTAAAAAGAGACTTGTAAAAAAATTTGTATAACACACACAAAAAGCCATGATTTACTAAGGTCCATTTCCGAAACGATCCATTTCATGAAAAAGAACTGCCCACAGGAAATGATTGTTATAATAAAATAATTACACAACCCTGCGGCACTCTAAGCATCCCCACCAATTAAATGCATTCTGAGTGTCATGTTTAAAAATCTTCCATTAAAAGCATTTAAAGGAGAAGAGCTATTCAAACATGTACAGGATTTGATATGGTCTACGCTGGAGAAAACAAAGTCCTGTCTCCAAACCTATCTGAGTAGAGCCACATGAATTAAACTTAGTGCCTGCTATCAGAGATTCATCCTGTTTTCTAAGTCCACACTTGTGGGAGATCACTGACTCCTACTTCAAATACTGCCTGGAGACCTTCAACCTCTTACATCCAACTAGTGCTGCTCTTATCCATATCTCCAGTCGTGGAGTGCTCAAAACTCTGAGGTGTACTCACGGACTGATACGTGTAAAGGAAGCAGAGAATTCCAGCAGCGTGTGAGAAAGAGGCGAAGAGAGTGTTTGTGTGAAAGACAGATGCTAAAAAAACAAGAGAGCGCAGAGAACACTGCGTGAGAGGTCCAGGGATCTGCTGAAGTGCTCTGTTTGAAGGATGTTTCTCAGCAGTGCTGGAGGAGGAAAAAGGTTGGTGTAAAGACCAAGAACCATTCAGCCTCCCATGAGCACATGGCTACTCCAGACCTCTGGCCTTCATACTACTGTATATACTACTCTATTGTAAAGACAAGCATCTTGACATGATCATATACAGGCCATCCATCACTGTACACTGTACATCAAACATTGTATAAAACAAACTCTACACAACAAAGCACATTTGAATACAGACTAAATGATGAACTTCCACACACCAAACTTTCATACTTCCATACTCAAACCATCTATATGACCGCCCACTTACATTTCCATACTCAGAACATGTACTGTATATACTTAATCCATCTATATGCCAGTATACCTAAATTTCCTTACTTCTATACTAAAACCATTTATTTGCCAGTGTACTTACGTTTGCATACTTCCATATTCAAACCTTCCTTATGCCAGCGTACTTAAACTTCTATGCCGCCATACTCAATCCATCTACAGTATATGTCAGTGTACTCAAATTTCCATTCCTCCATACTCAAACTATCTATTTGCTGGTGTTTATTAACTTCCATATATCCATATTCAAAACACCTAGATGCCAGTGTACTTCTCAACTGACATCCTACAAAAAATCTACAGTATATGCCAGCGTACTAAAATGTTCACTCTCAAACATCTACCGTGAATACCAGTTTACTTAACCTTCCATACTCAAAACATCTATATGCCATTGTACTTAAACTTCTATCCTTAAACCATTTCAATACCATTGTACTTAGATTTCCATAACTCCTTTCCGTACTCAAACTTTATATATTCTTGTATATCAAAACGTCCATACTTTCATGCTCGATATATCAATATATTTATTCAAGCCTCCATACTCAAATAATCTAATGTGCATGCCAGTGTACTTACATAACAATACTTCATTTACACACTCTAACCATCTATATGCCAAAGAAAGTACTTAAACCTCCATACTTTCATTCTCAAAATATCTACATAACAGTGTGCAAACCTCCTGTTTGAATAGGATATGAAAACGCATCCAAAAAACAGCACTTAGACCTTTTCACAGGGTCTTTAAAGTGACTATTCTACACATTACACCATTTTTCCTTTTTCTCTGAGGTTCACATATAATCCACTCCCTCTCCCTTTCTGGCCTTACAGTAGAAAAATATGGCCCATTCAATTCTAGGACTTGTATGTAAATGACATGTTATGATTAGCTAACCTCATCGCATGAGTAAATGAGTGGCAATGCCCCGCCAAGTTGTAATTGTAATTGTAGGTGGTCGCGTGCTAACAAGGCTGACATCAAAATCATGTTTTTGCAGCACAGTTTCCATAAATGGTCTGTGGAAGGAACGTTGGGATGTGTAGGAATATGTAGAGAATGTCTACATATTACAGCAGACTACGGGGAAAATCATGTTTTCCATCATATGCCCTTTTAAACAACTGTGAATGGAAGAAATGCGAGTTCAACAGTGAGCAATAGCGTATCAGTTCAAGAAGGTTGAAGGACATCTATAAATGTCTTACTTCATTTCCAACACCTCCTCCAGGTGCTTTCTGCGTTCAGCCCTCAGTGTGGTCAGGTGGGTCTCTTTCTCGGCCAGGGACTGCTGGGTGGACGACAGCTTGGCCTTCATGGACTCCAACTCCTGCTTCACCTTTTCCATGGCTGCCAACAGCTCCTCCATCTGTCCATGCAAACACACGCAAAAAACAAACATGTTTGTGTTAAGGAACGATAACAAACAAAACAGAAGGACAAAAACATAATCTCATAATAACACGTCTGACAGGGTCGAAAGCAAACAAATATGCTCATGAAGATCTAGCGGGCCAAGATACACGCACAATAGAGACACGAACGGATTCGTGCGAGGTAATGTACAGGAGTTTAAAAAAACAAAGATGCCAGACAGACAGTGAGAGCAATTCACAAAAGGGTGTAAATGCCAAAGACAAACATTTAAAAAGAAAGATAAAGGTTACAGAGACACAGACACAGACAGAAACAGATATGAAGAAATGTTATGCCGCAAACTGGTTTTTGGATATAATTGTAAAAAAACCTTATGAGAGTACGTCAGTGTGTTTAGGGAATCATTCTTCTTGCCATTTTTATATATGTCACCTTTATATTGTGTACAGATAATGTGACATGCTGTTGATTTCCCAAAAAAATCTAGATGATATTCCACAGATGATGTCAGAGTTTAGGTTGTTTTTAACCCAGAATATTTCTGTAATTTGAGGTATATCAAGTTTCTGAGAGGTTAGTAAATCATTCATGTTGACAGAAAACTGAACGTTAAAGCAGGAGATTGTATGTATGTGCGTTGATTTGTTAGTATAGATAGAGTACCAGTCATATAAAAACTACACGACTCCGTAATGAGGTTTGCCATACATCACGTCCCCAAAGTAGTTCCTCAACATTTTGTTTTTGAAAAGGTGGCCGATCTCAATTTCAAACTGTGATTTTTTTTCTCTCTCTCCCTCCATTTCCACACAATGTTTATAACTGAACGCAACAGAAGCGGGCGAATGAGAGGGATAAATCAAATTGCGTGGCAGGTTTATGTATTCCATGGAAGGCAAGGTTTTGTGACTTGGCTCAAAGCGATTCTCACAGCCTCTTCGACCGCTGCGGTTCACCCCAGGACTCTCTGAAATCGCTCCGGTCGCAGGAAACGGCGCACGCCTCGGGCTGCGATCTGTGCAGTCCCCTTTGTCTGTTCTCTCTGGCTCTATATAACCTTCACTGATCGCTCTTTTATTCGCTTTTGTTTAGCTTATTCAATTAAAACAATATAGCCAATATGAACTCGTGTGTCATTACAGCATTAACGTTTTGTCCTTAAACCAACAGACTTAAAAGAACAAAAACAATAGAAAAAGTAGAATAAAAAGAAATAAAGCAGCACACAAACCAGGATGGTTTTCATCACCCTTACTCGGTCGGCCAAAAGAATGAAGATCAATTCAATCTGTATAATTATGCTAATTTAGATTCACCTGCCAGATGCAATTCAAAAACAGCTGGACGGAAAGACTACTTTGAGCTTAACAAGGAAGTTTTAATAAAAGCAACATTTAAGGTGCAAGGTGCAATTAAATTTGCGTGAGATCCTAAAACAGCCAAATACAATCAAACACATCCCTTCAAGGGGGTAAAAGTAATAAAATAATAGCCTTTATTTTATAACCTATACATCCATATAAGATCTAAAAGAGTGATGCGTTTACAAAGAAAAACATCATAGTTGAATTATCGTAAAGTGTAGAGGCAATTGTGTATAAGTGCATCCGTCCAGCAGTGCTGCCCTCTACTGGCTGGAGGAACTACATCAGCAGGGAAAGTATTAAAATGAGATGTCCAGCTGTCTTCATAAGTCATCCGCCTAATGTACTACAACTGAGCCAAGTCCAGCGTACAAGCTACCAAACCCTGCACGGCCAAATTTATTGCCATCTGCTTTCCTATCCCTCTACTTCATATGTTCTCGTTTGTCATCTCATACCATTATCTCACAGTCTCGGGGTTGAAACCGAGAAGCTTTGGGTGGGTCATGAGCACAACTGAGAAAGAAAACCCTTAGATGATGGTCCCTCCCCTGGGCATGTGAAATCCGCTGGCAAATTGAACTGGACAGCGTTAGGTAAGAGAGAGGGCTCACCGGAATGTCTTATGTTAAGATGTTATCCTTTTAATACTCGCTGGAAAAGTTAGCTATTTTTGCGTGAGTGACGCGATAAAGTGACTGTCGATATTTTCAATCTTTGCGGAAGACGAGATTGACACACGTTCGCGGCATTCATGCGTCTTTGCATTGAATTTGTATGTAATTTACTCTCACAAAACGCTTAATTCGCTTTTGGTGTGAACCCAGTGTTAATTTCACTGCCTGTGGCTACTTACGCTGAGGGCAGGGCATTGGGGCTGTCAATCAAACCGAGCACCCTATGAAAGGTGAGGGGGAGGCAAAGATCAAATCGTGAGAACTGCGGTGCATTTGTATACATCAGCATACCAAGGTCTCGACAACATAACCCTCTGTTGCGCGCACACACACACGCCACACACACACTACCAGAAGAGCAGTTAACTAATCAGTCCAGGATGTATGAGAACTGATATGGTGTCACTCCGCCTGAAGGGAGATATGCAAACTGACTCAGTCCTCGGTGACCAAACATCATCTGGAACGAATGGATTCAAATGAATTTACAGGGCACTCGGTCACTTTACTGTAAAAGTATTTAGTAAGCGCTGCCTAGAGCGAAATTCTCTAAGCCGTAGACTTAAGTCATTCATTAAGAGATAATTCGAAGATTTTGAATGTCTGACGAACAGTCTGGCAGACAGACAAAAAGTCAAATCACACACAAGCTAAAACATCTGCACACCCATATCACGACACCTATGGTTTCTAGATCTCTAGGGTTGGAAATAATAACCTGGTTCTTTTCAGAACCTGCCGTTAAAAAAATGATGCGAGAAAAAACACTGTACTAAAATAAATGTTCTGTTTAACTAAAATATGATGCTCTCCTAAAACACAGTTTGTATGATAAAACACATTGTTTGGGTAAAAATAATGTTTGAATACTAAAATACACTAATACTATTTTAAAATTCAATACGGTCCTAAAACAGTGTTTTGATTATAATAAAATACAGCGTTTGTTAGTAAAATACATAACTGTTCTAAAATATTTATAATTAAATACAGCGTTTGTATACTAAAATACATAACTGTCCTAAAATACAATTAAATACAGCGTTTGTATACTAAAATACATAACTGTACTAAAATACAATTAAATACAGCGTTTGTATACTAAAATACATAACTGTACTAAAATATTTATAATTAAATATAGCGTTTGTATACTAAAATACATAACTGTACTAAAATATTTATAATTAAATACAGCGTTTGTATACTAAAATACATAACTGTACTAAAATACAATTAAATACAGCGTTTGTATACTAAAATACATAACTGTACTAAAATATTTATAATTAAATACAGCGTTTGTATACTAAAATAAATAACTGTACTAAAATATTTATAATTAAATACAGCGTTTGTATACTAAAATACATAACTGTACTAAAATACAATTAAATACAGCGTTTGTATACTAAAATACATAACTGTACTCAAATATTTATAATTAAATACAGCGTTTGTATACTAAAATACATAACTCTACTAAAATACAATTAAATACAGCGTTTGTATACTAAAATACATAACTGTACTAAAATATTTATAATTAAATACAGCGTTTGTATACTAAAATACATAACTGTACTAAAATATTGATAATTAAATACAGCGTTTGTATACTAAAATACATAACTATACTAAAACAGTGGTTTTGAAAAATAAAACAGTGATTGTATATGAAAATATAAAACTGTGCTAGAAAGTGTTCATATAGTACAATATAAAACTGTATTTAAATACAGAGGTTGTATGACGAAACACAATGTTTGTGAAATAATAAAACAGACCCCTTGTATTCTAAAAAACATAAACTAAAACATACTAAAATGAAGTATTTGTATAATTAAATTGCACAAAAAAAGAGCTTTTTACCTAACAAAGTACACTGATAAATAACACTTTACAAAAAAGCGCTTTGTTTATAATAAAATACAGTGTTTGTATGCTAAACTGTTCTAAAAAGAGCTTTTATAACAAAACAAATTGTTTATTAAATAAAATAGCTTTTACATAAAAAATACACTGATACATTATCTGTATACAAATACAGAGTTTGTATAACAAAACATATTGTTTGTGTAATAGAGTTCTTGTATAGCCTACTAAAATATATAACTGTAAATATAATGAACTAAATTTAATAAAACTATACTATTAAAGTATTTTATTAAAAGCATTTATATAACTATTCATGTAATAATAATAAAATGTTTGTAGGAGTAGTAACCAGATCAATGCTTTCTATCCCTATAGTTCTGTAAAAAAATACTAGATTCAGCAAAGACTGTGATGTTGTGTGTGTGCGTGTGACAGAGCAAGGTAGCATGCAGTGCTTGTTTTCTCAGGGGAGTACAAACTAACCTCAGATGTTAGTCAAGTCGTAAAGAAACACCGCAGTGAATTATGACACCTCGGGTGTGAAAAATTGAGCACTTCACTGGGTGATGATAAGAACACTTCCTGACTCACACTGGGAATGTGAACTGGTGAGGGAGAAACAGTACAGATCAAAGCATTCGAGGCGCACATCCTTTAAACGATTTTTACAGTCCGGCTTCGGTCTCTGTAAGGGTTTTTACGACTCGAAGTAATTGTTCACATCAGTTGTGACATACAGTCTATGGAATTGATAACAGTGATTTTCTCCTCTTTCTTTCATTTAAAACCAAACCGCTCACAAATCGGTGTCAGACCTCAGGAAAGGGAAGAGGTTCTGACGGCGATCAGGGAAGAGTGATTAAAAGAACAGAAAAGAGAGGGGAAAAAGATTGTGGTGGGGTCAGAGGGAACTGAAACGGAGGCGCCCATCACACGAACAGTGAACGCTTGCCTCTTTGCTATATAACAGCAGAGAAGAGAAAAATACAGACAAAAACTGCAAAAGAAAGTTCAAAAGGCATAATATGGTGTTCCAAATGGATGCAAATGGGGCAAAACAACCACATAAAACAGAAATAAGGAAAGCAAATGGAAAATGAATGATGAAAACATTTCAGGAAAAAGGTGCCGTTAATACCTCGGTACAAAGTGCCCAAAGTGCAGAGGCGGTGCCATAAAGTACTTAGGCATGGTTTTTCTATGGTACTTCAAAGACTACCATGGTATATTCATCAAGTTTGTAAAACGCTACGGCGTTACCATGGTTTAGCATGTACTTTTTAACCGGAAGGTGAGTACAATATCGATGTGTTTTGATGTGCATGTGCACCGCGGAGTGATGAGATCACGACGGGCGTCAGATCACGGCCCTCTCCTCAGCCCGGGCCGAGCTCAGAAGCTTCTAATCACCTCCTGTGAGACATCCAGATGCTCGGAGCAGAAACATAACCCTAATAAAAAAGAGCTTAATGCAACAGCATGCTGGGCTTCTTCTGCTCTCTCTCCATTTCTCCTCATCCGTCTCTTCCATCTCTCCGCCCCAGCTGCCAAACGAACAGCCTCATCCACAACGGTGAGTAGACAGCCAATTTCAACAAGCTGGTCTTTGGATCTCGCTGTGTTTTGGGTGCCGAGCTTTGTGTCTGGCTCTCAGCTGGTTGAGTATATTAGTAGAGGAGGGAGTTTTATGTCCCTCTAAAGTTTTATCATAAAACCCGGCTGTTTCTGACGATGGCTCGAATACAATCTCACTTGAGAAAAAACAGTGGCAGCTGGGAGAGCTATTTATTCTTTGACTAATTTCCACGTCTGTTTTTGGCCTGCACTGCATTAAGAGCCTCTTTGCCGTCACAGCGCCCCCTGTAGTACGGAGTGAGAACTACAATCAAATTGACTATTCAAAGCATGCTATCATTTACATTTATGCATTTGGCATTTTATCCAAAGCGTATGGATGGGAAACTCATTTTATTCGGAGAGTCCATAAACCCTACAGCAACGTTTCCAATGAGGATAAACCAAAACATAAATCATCCTTATGGACAGAAGCAAATCAACATGATTTCCCTATATGACGGAAAGCACGTTAGAGGTAAGTACGGGGAGGTCTTCCCTATGAAACAGTGATATGATAGAGCTCATCTTCAGGGAACAGTCAATAAATTGCTCTGTGTCAGCGGTTAAGCCTCCTATTGGAAAAGTTTGGTTTGGAACGCAACCAAAAGCCACATTTGTTGAACGCCCCCATCCAAATGAAGAATAAAAGAGTCACTGGAATGCAAAAAAATACTGACGAAAAGTACACAATTGAAATCATTCCCTATAAAAGAGACAGATGAGTTTAATGGTGTCGTACCTTGAGCCATTTTAAGTCCGAGTGGCAGGAGTCATGCATAAGGTCATGAGAGCGCTTCGCATGAGCGGTAAGCGATGCAGAGGAAATAGAGAAAAAGATGAATTATAGAAAAATCCAGAGACAGAACAGAGCAAACAGAACAACACTTTGAAACAAACCACACAAACAGAAAAATGGAAGCAGAGAGCTATGAGAAAATGTGTTTTGGGACAAGATGCTAACCATGGATCCAATGTGACAACACTGAAGCCATTGAGCGAGAACAGGGTCAAGAGATCGGGATGGAAAAGAGGTCCATACTGGATTAAGTTGGGTCGGCAGGGGAAAGGGTGGCTTCGAGACATCGCATCATCCACGCTCAAAACAAGCGGAGAGATTGAGGCGTTCTTTGGTCGGCTGCCTCGGGGAAGCTTATGAAGTATGTCATTTGGCTGCTGAATCATGTCTGACGACTGGACGCGTGTTTTCATGTGGTCTTGGGAAAACGTTTTCACTGGCCCTGCATGAGCGGCTGGTCACATTTGTACATCCCGGCCGTAAATCCTGCGACCGAGCTGAGTGACTGTTGTCACAGCGAGGGCCTTGTGTAGGAAGAAAACACCCCTGATTCTCTTTTTCTTTCAGCGACCACATTTGCCCTTGTAACAAACAGATTGTTAAAGCCGATGCTTCAATGGCAGCAAACAGAGAAAATATTTTCTGTGTTAATAAAAAAACAGCTGGACATCATTTAGTCTTAAAGGAACAGTAATTCTGTCATGAATTACTCACCCTTTTGTTGTCACAAACCTGTATACATTTCTTTGTTCGGTTGAACACAAAGAAAGATGTTTGGAAGCAACCGACTGAGGCACCATGGTAGGAAAAATTGCAATGGTAGTCAAAAGTGCACCAGAACTGTTTGCTTTCCTAATTCTTTCCTAATTTCCTAAATGTTCTGTTCAACAAAACAAAAGTAAATATGACTCAATAAGTTTTCCTACTATTGTAGTCGATGGTGCCTCAGAATTGACAGTTGCTAACATTCTTCCAAATATCATTCTTTGTGTTAAACCATACAAAGATGCTTATATTGGTATGGAACAACCTGACGGTGAGTAAATAAGTGTTTAAGTTCTTCATCAAACTAAGTGATCTAACATCGAACACGGTCTGAAAAATCTACTTTGACCGGAAGATAAAAAGAGCTGGAAAGAAAAATAACCTAAAAGAACGCAAATGTTAACAAAGAAGGATAAATGGTAGCAGGCCAGTCGACAAAGTTCATCACGGGCCTCTATAATCTTCAACGATCTTTCAGCTGCTATAAAGAACCTAAATGAAACACATGTTTGGCTTAAAATTTCAAAATTTTATTAGCAGCATGATGGAAGCAAACAATTTGTAGCTCACCCCTTCACTTCCTTAAAAAAAGTACACAGGGTTTGACGAAACGGATTGTCCTACATGGCTTACTTTAAAAAGAAATAAGTCATACTTGGCCAGAGGTTCACTTTATGTCAGGGTAACAAAGAGCAGCTCATGTCCCCATACATTTTAAACCAACACACTGACAGCAATTTGTACCGGCACTGTGTTCAGTCCAGCATATGTTCTGCAAAATTCAAACAATGAGGCGAACAGCTATTGGAGGAAATTGAACACAGAGCTGGAGACGAATTCTTGCGTATGATTGGCACAAGAGCGGGTGTGGTGAAGCATTGATGTTCATTAAATAGTGGAGGAGAGAAAGAATAAAAAGAGAGAGTGTGTGTGAAACTAATTCGATTTTACTTGGTTTAATGCAGGCCCACAAATTACGCATTTATAAACATGTCTGCCAGCGGTGCAGACCGCCATCCATATTTTTTCAATCCTATAGCTCATAATTCCCAAAATATGTAAGCCGGAACACCAGGCTCTGAGTTCATTCTTATATAACAGGTGCCAGGGAGGGGCCAAACCTCTCCGGTTAAACGTTAATGCTCCATACCCGCGAGCGTGGTTCCGGGTCTCATAGCCAGACCTGACCTGGACGGTGGTAATGAGCGTGGAGTCTGGGTTTTGGAGGGTGGCACTCGGTCTGTCCTCGTTTCCTCCCTCCGAGCTCAGTTGAGGGGCCCGGCTAGGCTTAGCAGAAACGGCTCTAATTAACCTCAGGGGGATTGGAGCGGAGGTCCACCCAGAGTGAAGAAACTCACGGTTTGTCCTGAGACTGCAATGCACACTGGGATGAAGCTTAGCCAGCCATCTCTTGACTATGGGAGAGGAAAAGGGGAAAGAAAAGGCAAGACGCCAGGATCCACACAAGGTATAACAAACCATTAAGGGTTTAAAAAAGAACCAGAGTCGAGGGAGAAAGGTTTGGCTGGGGTTGGATGAACGAGAGGGAGAAAAGAGGAAAAGTGCAGGGATTCAGGTACAAGGGAAGCGGGAATTTGGCAGCCGCTTTGCTCTCCGTTTCAAAGCTGTCCGCTTCGTTCAAAGGAGGTTATAGGAGGTTTGATGCTATCTCCAGGGCCGGGCTACACAGACAGCCGCATTGTGGTGTAATCCCCATTGATGCCTTACAAACGCAAAGAAAGAAACGCCGTCATGTGCTGTCCACACACAAGACATTCCTTGTGCACCTATGCATGTGTGGGTTCTTTCTATGCGAAACAGACCAAAGTCAGCAGTCCTCACGCGGGCCTGGTAAAGCTTATTTACGTTCTAAATGAAGATTGACGTGAGATGCAAACAAGTAACCCATGCATGCCACATGAATGTTCTCCATCGGTCTAATGCTGGCACAGAGACGCAGCGTTGGCATGGAGCTGGCTGGCTGGCACGGTTGTGCGCGCTGGTACGGTGATGGGCTGCGACAGGGGAGGCTTTTTTCTGGTGAAGGAGGCTTTCAAGGCAGATGTGTAGTAGCAATAGAGTTGGCCAACCAAAAGCCATTATACCCCCAGCTTGGTTGATGCTAGCCTTGCGTGGAGGTACATAAACCTCTGTGTAAACACTTTGACTGGGAAAAATACACATTTGGACAATGGATAAATGGTTTCTTTTAGGTCAAGGTTAGGTAAGCGTAGCATTGCCGGTTAAAGAAAACGTTCACCAAGAATGAGAATTCTGCTGTCTTTTACACACTCATCTCAAAACTGTTTGTTTCATAGCAGAACGTCTTTGTAGCTCAATATAATGAAAGAAAATAGTGACCGTGGATGTCAATCAAAGTTAATCAAATAAAAAAAACTGTAATTTATTTTAGTATGTAGCTTTGAGGCCTAGTCTCTATCCACTCTCATTCTATGAAACGGAGCGGTTACATTTTTTCCTTTTGGGGTGTCAAGGAAGAAACTCAAAGTCATATGGGTTTATGAATAGTTAATGACAATAGCATTTTCAGTTTTGGGGGAACTTTCTTAAAGGAAAGTGGTGCACATGTGTTGCTGTTGCTGAGGTAATACATTGGCGCCCTCGTGGAGAAAATACATGAACGCTGATCACTCTTTATGCAACACTGTTACGAAAGCATGTGAATACCAGCAATGATAGTCAACACTTCAACATCGCCATCGCTTCATCCCTAATCATATTGCCAGCTGGCTAGATGTCTGCAAAACAACCTTGCCAACCATTGCCCTGCTCCACATGGCAGGAAGTTTGCAAATACAAAGTGTTACGCTCTTTACATTACAGCAATATTTATTTTGATCTAAAGGTAACATATACATTTACTCTCCTGAATGTTACAATATGAACAGTGTGTAGACCCTAAAAATAAGACAGAGAAGTGAACCATAGGTCAGTTCAATCGCTGAAAGTTTTTAGCTTATTGTCACCTGTTTCTCGGCGTGTGAGCGGGCAGCCTCCTCTTGTGCCAGCACCATCTCTCTCTCTGCTGTGATCTGCACGCTCTCACGTAACGCCTCCTCCAGTTCCTCGATGCGCTCGTCTTTCTGCTGAAGAGAATCCTGGGAAAAAAATAAAGGAATGTTTAGGTATAATAAGTAGGAATATGCTAACATGGACAAACAATAAACTCATGAGAGAACTTAAAACCTTGTCCGATGACAATGCACATTGTTTTTAAAATATTGTGCAAATACTTGCTATTTGAATATTTGTATCTTACATTTTCACAATGCACATTTTTCCTAAATTATTCTACAGAACTTGAGCCTATGCTGTAGAAATATCAATCATTTCGCATTTGAAATCTTTCAATTATCATAAATAAGTATCATATACACAATTATCCATCCTGTTCAAATCGACCCCTAATACACAGAGCAGGTAGTTCAGACAAAATCTGTCAAAACATCTCAGCATGTGAGGTAAAAGCATTATGAACTCCATGACTGCGGTGACTGAGGGTAACCAAAGCTGTCCATCTCAGGGATGTGACTCATGCATCCACAGTCTGCTGCCGTGAGTCAGACCAGATCCATGAGTGAAATAACACCACTTCAAGACACTACTGGCTCGGGCAAATCTATATAGAGGAATCATCAGGGGCAAAGACCTTGTTATCATGAAGCCTGACTCAACCAACAACCAGAAAAGAACAGTAATGAAGGATCAATATAGAGGGAAACAAAGAGAGATTGAGAAATAACAAGCTGAAGAACAGATCATATTAAAGTCCCAGTCATTTTAAATGAAACATGTTAAGTATTATAAATATGATAATGTAAGATATACAAGTACATACAATATATGCATGCATATAAATGAATAAATACATAGTAGGGCTGTCAAACTATTTATCGTGGTTAATCGCAAATAGAATAAAAGTTTGTGTTTACATAATATATGTCTATGTATTTTATATATTCATTAAGTATTTATAAACACAAAAACATACGCATACATGTATATATATATGAAATATTAACAATACAATATAAAAATCAGTAAATGTTTATTTATGTTTTTATAAATAAATTTTTTTATGTATAGTACACAGACTGTACATATATTATGTAAATACGAACTTTTATTCTGGATGAGATTAATCGTCTGACAGCCCTAATATATAGACATATAAAAATTTTATAATAAAAGCAGTAAGTCATGAAATGTTACAATATATATGAGAAAAAGGAACAATTCTTGTTTGGTATTCATAAAGAAGTAATTGAGTTCTAGTGATGGGGCTGTGGGGGTAAATCTGACAAAATGTTGGGAAACGTTTTGATAGATAGCAAGAGAAAGTAGCGTTCAGAGACTCGAGTGAACAGGCATTGTGGGATAGGTGGAGAGAGTCCAGAGGAGCGCTGAATACAGAAACGGTCTTGATTTCATTACGTTCCTTCGTTTCAAGGAACACTCACGATTTATTTTCCCCCCGCATTTCAAAATCCGCTACAAAAGTCCTGACTGGTTTGGCAGGCCTGAGGCACTTAACCTAGATCTCTACAAACATGCGCAGTGACGTACACAACCAAGCAAACAGACGTGCTTATGCACACAAACAACCTCCCATTCATACAAACACAGCTCGAGAACATGCCTTGCAGCTAAAAGCATCCACCTCGGAGGCCCGATGCATACAATCCCAGATGCTGAAGATCACAGCGAGCGTATTCATCTGGAATCACACACCACAAATTCCTGCTAAGAGAGGCAATGTCAAGGTACCAAGATAACCAGACGCATCTGTTGAATCGGCAGATTTTTTCCATAACCGAGGTCAGCAATTACAGGAAGTTCAAATGCAAGGAGGGTGGCGGGGGTACAGATCACAGAATGTGGTGTAGAGGATTCTTCTTTATTTTTAAAAGTCTTCTATCTTCTTTTGACCGTATTGAGCTCACGCTTTCCTCTTGCAGGCAGACCACAATCACTTTGGTTTGATTTAAAGCGACAGTAATCCTTTTTGCTCAGTCAATATCTCATTATGGTAATGCCTTTGGTGCCAAAACCGCACAGATGATAGAAAGAGACACCTCGGGGAAGCCACAAATCAAAGCCACATGCTGTCCCGTTGGGACCGGCCGGGGCTCAGGTGGGGCTCGCTGGGGAATCTGCCCGGACAACCAATTAGGAGATGAGCAGGATCGGGTCTGCAGAACAAAGCTCTGCTCACACAGTCGGGTCAGAAATGACTTGCAGCTGTCTATGGTAAACACATATATGTAACTTGGAGAGCTCTAATTCAATGTGAGATCATTCTGTTCCCATCTGCGGCTGCCTTCTGGAACGCACGGGACTAGAAAAATGTGTTGCCAGTGTTGTAGTGCCGCCCCAGGCCACTTGGAGACAGAAATTAAACCTAGCTCTAATATTAGTAATGATGTGTTGCGGGTACTACAGATATCAATATTTCCGGTTCTTCAGTACCAGTTGGATACTACAACAGTATTTAATTGTGGCTCAGTTCGGAAACCACTTCAAAAGTGCGCTGTATGTTGGAAAGCATGTCAGTTTTTCTGTGGTTCTGAAATGGGTATCAAGAACCATAAGATTTCACTGACACGGAGATTGGAAAAGTGAAATACTGGTAACTGAGGTAAATGCACTTCGTCAGTTCTTAGTAAGGGTCACACATCAAGAAAACTTGATTTAAAATTACTTCAAAACAGCAGGATGCCCTCAGCTACAAGTAGAGAAAGTACACAGAGTTGGGTAACAGATGTCCCTTAAAAAATATCACCCAGTGGGAGCATTTTTCTGTACCGTTCTGGGTGCGAGAGTAAGGAATCTCAAATGTTTACGCAAAAACCGGAAAAGAACAACAGGTGTCCATCCTCTGGCGGAGGAAAGCGTCAAGAAGGCCAAAAGCATGGTAACATCAAACAACATCAGCCAGCAAACCGGCTCAATAAAAAGACCTTGGAAGTCTATTAAAGACATGAGAACATGCGGATGTGATTCCCCACCCCTTCTATCTGATCCCAAGCTCCCGATTCTGGATCTGGTTCGAGTTGAAACATTCCTCTGAAGCACGGAGATTGCGGCTGACGCATGGGCGAACAAATTCGAAAATGCTCCGATGGCCCGAACCGCATTCGGTTTGAGACACAACAAACATAGCGAGTCTGGGAGATGTTCAACAAATTATTAATGTTACTCTTTATGACTGTAATACAAAACTTGTCATTTTGTTTCATCGTATGAAAAAAAAATACGAAACAGAAGCTAAAAAAATGTAATAGCTTAATAAACTAGGGCAGTGGTTCTTGATTTTAAACGTCGCGGTCCCGTTTTTTGAAAGTAGAAAATATGTTGTGGCTTGAATATATTTTATATAATATATTATGTCTAGTAAAAATACATGATGATTATTTCAATGATGGACATTTTCTTTTAAAATAACAAGCGTGCACTGCACTGGTTCTCAACAATGCCGAATGTCTGGAAATAAGGAAGAACTAGGGCAGTCCCCCGCACTTCATTTACAACACCTCCTCATACCCCACGGGTGTTTGTTAATCTGTGAATGCTATAAATAAGAGGGTCAGAAGGGGACGTTATTAACCACAGAGAGTGACAAGCAGAAAAACAATCTAAGCTTCCATGACAGACTTAAAAAGCTCCCAACAGAGTTGAATATAAAGCCTCTGGGCCCTTACTGAGATCTGTGAACACTGTTTCAATCACTCCTCTAACGTCCTCAGATCTGGTTCTTTAAAGCGAGCTCTTTCCGGCTTCATCCAGATCTATCTCATCTTTCTCCATTTTCTCTCATCTCCTCACATTGAAGTTATCTGCACATTTTATTTTAAATCTGGTGATGCAGCATTTTAAAGCCCCACACACTCTTCTCTTTTAAATAAAGGTGCTTAAAGGGATTTTCCCGGCAGTGCCATAACATAACCAATTTGGTTCCACAAAGAACCATTCAGTCAAAGGTTCTTTAAAGAACCATCTTTCATAATCCAAATAACCTTTTTTCGACACATACTGTATTGAAACAGAAAGTACAACAATATTTTGCATGCTTTACCTCAGAAGTAACCTCGCATGCAAGTTAAGTTCTCCAAATTGGTCACTAACAAGATCCTATTATAGATAGGCAGCTGCTTATTGCCTACATAGTTTCCAGACTACAAAGTTTCAGAACAGAGCTGTTATTTAAAGGCCACAAAAACACCTTACCATCATCGTTCATTAGCCATTAGCCAGGTGTGCTAGACCTTCGGGTCTCTGTACCAGTCACCGTTTCTTCATCAACCATGCTCCGCCTCTGGTGGTGGGCGGCTGACCTTTAATTCACAGTCCTGTGATCGAGTGTGCGTGAGGGTGTCTGGCCAGAATGTGCCATAAAAAGGGCCCCCCCAAAGCAAAAAGTCATTATCATCAAAGTATCTCTGCGGGTAAATTCTGCCCTCAGCGGGGAATCTTCTGGGGTCGTTTCAAAGCAATAGTTTATGCACATCACAGAAAAAAGAAAAAAAATGCTAGAATGAGAGAAAGGAGTGTCTGACACAGCCTGAAGCTAACCATTTAGCATAAGAAGGAGGTGAAAGACTTGAGACGTAGCAGAACAAAGATGGGTGTAAACAGCGAGGCTCTTGTGCTGACTGAAGAGGGCCTGCATATGGGGCTGATGGGTATCAGATGGAGCAGCTATGTGAGCATGCTTTTGAAGCGGCAGCCATTTTGGTAATATCGTGTGCAGATATTTTTTCTTCTAATGCTAATACATTTTGGTTAAATTCGAGTGGAAAAAGAAAAAGCCCCAAAACTGGTGCCAAAAAGTACCTCAAGTTCCCTATCATGCGTATGTTAAACATTCAAATTCGGCCACAAGCAAAGGCATCTGGGCAGAAAATACAAGACCTCTCATAATATCATTGTAAATAAATATATACATTTCCACTTTCCTGCAATTTAGGAATGAAATAATATCAAGAACAAAATCGATGTCTACCAGAGAACCCCTTCACCAGCACTCTGTATAGCGAGTCTCACGCCAGGCGTCTGTTACCTCTCATCCGACCTGCTCGGGCTCGAGAGGCGATGAGTGTCAGAATCACAGCTTTCATGTGTAAAGTACACAGCACCTCCCTCTTTTCTGCCTGCACCATTTCCATTTCTCCATCTTTAACTCTCCTCACCTCGCTCTACCTCTCTCTCTTTCCGTTTCCCTTTGAGTGTTGAGAAAAGCTCTCGGCACCGCATTAGTGATGACGACCTTGTCGAGCTGATTTTGACCACAGTTTTGTTTCACCTCTGTTCTGTGTTACCGCTACAGCACCGTCTCTCGTCAGTCTTCCGAGGTTTGGAAAACAGACTGGAACATTCTACAACATTCCATCGAGACCTCAGCAACTCGAAAAAGTCCTGAACCTGAAGCTGCCAAAACTAATTTGTCTGAGACAGTAATGTAACATCTAATCCCAAGATGGTTTCTGTACACGCACCCTCGCTGTTGGGTCAAAAGTGAGCTATTCATAAAGAAACAGAATGGTTTGCTTACAGCAAACAGCTGTTGTCACGGACCCACAGAGATAAGTAAGTAAGTCGATTTCAAAATCACAATGATTCTAATAGTGCATAAAGAAAACATGGAAGAATTTCCAAATCTTGTTATGCAAGATGTAACTTAGGTCAAACGACATGTAACATTTCTCATTAATTGTACCCAACCAACCGACCCGATTAATTAAAATAAGCATTTTCACTAATCAATAACTGGCGATTTCGATAATTCTTGATAAATACATACATACATATATTAAATAACAGAAGATTTAATCCAGTTCCTAAGAAAATGTTATGACATTTCTTTACAAAAGTTGAGGACCACTTGCAACTAAAGGATGCTGCACTGCAAACCGTCTGATGTTGCAAGTTGAGAAAATGACATTTAGGAATAACAAGTACACCCCCCAGGGACAGTAATAAGTTCCTCCAAATGAAAGCTGCATCGGCAGCCACCCAGTCAGTCATAAAAGGCTTCTGTTTGACTGTTTTATATCTGCGTGTTTAAAAAGGACCATAAACCTACGATCCGCCTGCAGCACTTTGGCTTTATTAACTCCAGCGTGTCGCCATCACCTGTCGGCTCTTTTAATTTGCCTGTAAGTGTGTGTGCACAAGAAAGACCAATGAGATGGGGCATAAATGCAGATGTGTCACCTGATACATAAATCTTTATACAAGTATATGCAAAAAAAACCTTCACTATGAATACTCTACAGAAATACAAAAGACCGCTGGTGCTTGTAAGAACACTTAGAAGCGTGAACCCTACCTCGTAAATGTTGTAAAAATACTCTCCCTCTAAAGGTGTCACTATGAGCTCTCTGCATCTGAGTGCTGATGTTTACAACCACACAAGATCACAATGTGCCAAACATAAAAGTGGCTGAGGGACTTATTAACATAAGACCTATGGCTTATAGTCTGCCTTCGTGATGTGCCGTGCGTCAGCCCACAATGCACCTGTGGGGAATGACCAAATCTGCTTTCAATACCTTGGCATCTATATTTTCGTTCCAACCTTTTCCATGTTTGGCCCGCTCTCTACTTTCAATAACGGGCAATTTGGAGATCGGGCCTTCTGGTTGCAAGGCATGCTGGGAATCAGAGCATTTGGCGCTGCCGTAAAATGGAACAGACTCAACCACGCAGTAAAACAGGTATTTACTGGGCTTCATTATAATGTCATCTTTTCTCCCCCGCCGTCTTTCTCCATCCGTCTCTCCGTTTCCCAGCGCAAGTCTTGATTTCTTCAAGCTGATGATATTTGATCAGCGGGAGAGGGGGGTGCGGCTTAATGATTCAGTACCTATTACACGTCTGGGAACTCTGTATCCGGCGGAAAAATGTCTCTCGAGCTGAACAGGCGAGGAACCCTATAAAATCAGAGCATCATGTCCTTTTATCAGACTGGAGAGATACATGAAAATGGAGAGGGGTGATTGAGAAGAACTTTAAGTCACGCCCGATGCAGGGCGGGGTTCACAGTTTCGTCCTTGCATCGCGTACTCTGGACTGTCTCTCCACAAACATCCGCGGCTGGGCGCTTTATGTTCCACCTATGCAAACTAAAGGCAAGTCTTAATTAATAAGATGGTTTGATCGTGTGGAATCTGTCCCATGGCACCAGCAAAAACTGAGAATTGAAAAAAGAGCCTGTTGGGTAGTTCCACCCATCTGACCGTCTAACTTTCTCCAAAGTCAATAGCTGCTTTACTGAATATGTTTGGTGCTCAACCACGACCCACCGCCCCACATCCCACCTCTGGCTTCCAACCTTTTTATTGATTGAAAAGTAACAAAAGCCCCTTTTAGTACAAGGTCAGCGCTGTGCTAAAAAGAGCTCTCTGCGGCCATCTAAATGGTGTCCCGGAATAACCCCTTACAGCTCACCCTGACCAACCAATTGGATAGGGACCACTGTAACCATACCAATCATCAACAATAATCAGTTCCCCTTCCAAACAAGCCTAATGTATCCAATAGCGTGTGGATATTAGTTCAGGGTTATTCTAATGCGCGGGCCTCAATGTTGGAGCGTGACGTGCTTGTGGGGGAAGGTGGCGGTTGATGATCTTGGCTAAAGGAGGCAGCTGTTGCCGCTTCCAGCATCTTTCCTAGACGAGGCCCGCGATAAAGCCGCATCGGGCGCTTCGAACTGGGGAGAAAAAGCCACAATGTGGGCTCACGGCAACGTGACCCCACGGAGAGGGCTGGGGCCCCGGAGTCATAAATGAGCTCTGAGCAACCGCAACGCGTCCTGGTGCGCGCATACAGACACGCCAGCCGCTGTGTACCACAGGTCGGAGCCCAATAGCACATCAATCCTGCTGTCAAAAAATAATGCATATGAACTCGAATCCAAACAGAAAATGGAGAATGATCGAAAGAACAAACCGGTGGCCAGAAAAAAACACCCAAACCACAACAAAGAGACGGCCGCCGTGCCATTGTTGTCCAGAGGTCTGAGAGAAAGAGGAAAAACAGTCTCTCCATAAAACTGGGACTTTCTGCATAGAGATTCTCACAGACATTAAGTGCTGACTCTGGCTCTTGTGCTGACTCTCACACTACGCCAAAAACGGCCACCACAGACCACCAACCTCTTCTGATTTCTCTGTCTCAACCCCCCTGTCAAACTAAGGCTAAAATAGTCAATATGATGACAGTTACGTTAGCTTAGATGAAGTGGTTTGTATTTGTAATTCTGCTGAAACACATCACATCTTGCATGCTGATACCTGCATAATGACACTGGCTGTTCAACCTCAATAACATAAAGCCATAATTCACTCTTACAAAACGGATCCTGCGGTCGCGTCAAACAATCATTTTCACCCGTGTCCTATTTCAACTCTCATCCATCTCTCATTTTCTCTTTTCCTAAAATCCAAACATCACAATGGGTGAAGGACACAAGGTCAGGATATGCGTGAATGTGGTCCGGGAGAAGAAACGCGAAACCTCTCTGTACCTGAGAAGAATCTCAGCTATTCTCAAATGAGGCACCAGAGTTGACATCTAAACTTATTTCAATGAGAAAAGACGGATAGCTCGGAAGAGATGATGTATTTTTAGGCAGTGCAAGAGGAAAACCTTTAAGGATTGTAAAGATTTAAGCTACGGAACATAAATGTTGGACTTCTTGTGTGACACTGAGCCTTTTAAGAGGTTCACCAGTATCATAATGTGTTACGTTTCAATGTTGCAACATGTAGGATAGCATGTGTGTAAACCTCTATTTTTAAACATTACGTGTGATTCACCTTGACCTGTTGAGAGCTCTCGTTCATGTTATCCTCTCTCTTCCGAGCCTCTTCCATAAGCTGGGCGTTCTTGCTCTTCTCCACCTGCTCCTTGTGCTTCAGGTTGGACACTTTCTTTGTTTGGTCTTTCATTTGCCTGCAGGTACACAACAACAGATTTCATTCAGAGATAAAATTGAATGTGAACTTGTTTTCTTTGCAAGAATTTGAGGTCTGAAAAAATAAAGAGCATCGTTTTTCTAGTTTTCGTTTTCTGCAAATAAATAAAAAAACGTTATTTCGTATTGGAGATGTTGGAGAAATGTTGTAAGTAGTTTACAGAATGACACCACAAATGATAATTTTACCTAAACAAATACCCATAAATAGTCATTTCAGTTCTAATAATCTTCAAAATCTTTTAATCTCAAGGTGTTTTCTTAAATGTTTGAAATTAATATTGTCGACTAAATCTAACTCTGCCCACATAATCATTTCCTTCATTAGACATTTTTTTTAAATAAAAATATATATTTTTGAAATGGATGAATTAAGAGAAGTATAAAATTCCCATATGTACAATATAAAAATGTTGTATATTTTTGAAATAGTATAATAGTGCTCAAATTTTGTTGTATGCAGAGCTTGACAATTTTGGACTAATTTGACAAAATAACCAGGGCCAAAATGTGCAAAATCAGGGCACAGAGGCACATCGTATCTCACAATTCAGTGAACTATACCAATCATTTCCATTGTGACATCTGAACTCTTAACCGTCCTTCTTCATTCAATATTTAAAAAACACTTTAACAATAGATTAAAACGGTAAAACAACTTGAATAAACATAATACTCTAAAGAGTACTGTAATAGTGTATATAGTATTTCATTTTTAAAGCATAACCGATAACATACAGTACAACTTTAATGTCAACAATCTACAAATTTAATAAATAAAAAAACACATTCGCACACATGCATACAATAAAGTGCATACAATAAAGTGCGAACAGCAGGGCTAATGAGAGAAGATCTAGCTAAAAACTATCTAGCATATCATAAATGATAACAAAGAGAGCAAGACCCATTTCCCCGGATCAAGCTGTGTTACAAATGAAAGGAAGTAAATTTGTGTTTTAGCTCTGGGATTTTTCTCATTATACTCCACAGCCCTGCACCCTCCCTGTTCTGCTATGGCATGAGAACCCACAAGAACACAAAGCAAAACCAAAAAGGAATAAATAAATAAAAGGAACATCATAGCAGATGGACGATTTTTTTCTGAGCAGCGCTGTATCAAATACGATCGAGTTCCGGGGTCATTCGGCCCCGACGAACGTCACAGTTTGCGTCGGCTGGGAGAGTTTTCCTGTTTACGTGGCCACCACGAACGGATTGCGCACTGGCAGCGTCAGTGGTCAGGATCGCTTACCATTCACCATCTTGACTTGATCAGGAAAAAAACCTGTTTGCCTCACCAGTCCTCTGCCCTGCAGAACAGATGCAGCGCTGACTATGCCAACACCAATGTCTATAAATGAGAAAGAACACTGGCTCGTGGAAAGACCTCCTTCTGCCCCCCTGACACCACAGACACATAATACGGGAACGTTAATGAAGACCTATTATGAGGGTTTATGGGATATGACAAGCAACGTATACCAACGTAGACGTGTGCCAACTAAGGTGTGCCTTGTGAAACTGCTTATGGACTAAAGTAAGGTGATGGCGAACAAGGTTTGGAAGTCAAGCCAAGCCACTTCGCGCTAAAACCTGATCATTCTTTGGGTCGAGCTGTCTCGAGCACAGTAAAGCACTGTGTCGGACGTACCACAGCCGCAGAATTCTGGATCTGGTTGCAGGTACGAGCAAGAAGCTACCCAAGCATTCCTCATAAAACAGCTGCAATACATAGGTTCAGGGTCAAGGTTATTCTGGTGACATATATGTGTTTGTATTTCATTTTTTCCCCAAAGTGTTCTTTTCCATTCTCTCCAGTAAAGAGCCGGACAGAACCCAAGGAATGCGACGTGCAGCCGTGCAGAATCTCAGGATGTGTTGACAGATTGTAGGTGATGAAGAGAGAAACTCTAGTTTTACATCTATTGCAATATTGTACGGATTAAATATAAAACTGCAAGCGTTATTGACGTCTCTAAGCTTGAGGTTAAGACTGACATTACTGTAACACACACACTAGGCTGTTTCCCAACAAGGGCACTAATTACAGCCTAATTTCATAGCAACTAAAGAATGCAATAAAACGGCCGCAAATAATTTCCGAGGCGAACGTGTAACTGGAAACGTGGAGAAAATTATGCTGCGCTGTCAAAAAACCATCTTGAAGACAACATGACAAACATTCAATGCTATTTTTTTAAAACAAAGCAAAAAGAAACGACTTGCACGAGGGAGTTTGTGCAACAGGTCATAAATATACTGGAATGTTCCTATTTGCCGTTTCCAGAAGAGGCCAAGCCATCTGCTTGGCTCTGCTACGTTTCCAATAAGAAGCTGACTGTTTTTATGTCTTGCGCGCCAACCCTTTATTCAGGGTTTTGATTATATGTTTATACGTCTCCATTTGAGGCTTGATGTGATGGGATAGGTAACCCCATTATGGAGAGTTCACGGAGGAAACATTTCTATAGCAATAAGAAGAAACAATAAGATCGGATCTAGATTCAGTTCACCAGTCGTAGCTGTATTCCTTAAAGATCGGGACAAAAGCATACATGTATGACCACACAAGTATGCAACGCTGAATCATTTACATTGCATTTATGCAATTCACAATTCACTTTCATGCTTTCCTGTGGCTTGGCGGTTAGAACACAGCGCTAGCAAAGCCAAGGTCATGGGTTCGATCCCAAGGGATTGCACATAGGCAGAAAGAAATGTATAGTGCAATGCAATGTAAGTCGCTTTGGATAAAAGGGTCTGCCAAATGCATAAATGTAAACTTTGTTCCAATATGTTTTTTCATAGGTTACGAACACCTTTCGCTCTGCTCTTCTGACTGAGGGACAAAAACATGTTCTGCAAACCTTGTAGAAGGGGACAAAACAAATGCACTTCAGGTTTTGTTTAGTTCAATATTCACAGCATACGTTCCAGTTTCGTCATTCAGCCAAAACGTGCGGTGCTCGATTCTAATCTGTCCTATCCTACGAGTTTAAGGCCTATTTTCTAAAGGTTAATCTAACAAATATTTCTGCTGCACGCCTATAAGTACAAAAGTGAACCACTAAACCACACAAACTTACACATACAAAAAAGCTATGATATATACAGACGGATCCAAAAATGCATAACCACATTGAAAAGTGGGATTCCAAATCTAATTTAAAGCTGGAAATCCACACAGTTTTAGGATTGAAATAAAGGTAAAACAAAGAAGCGTTATGGCATAAAATGAATAAGATATTTAAGATGCTTTCTGGAACACTCTCAATTTATGCAAGGAAAACATTGGCTAATAAGATTTAGCATAAACTAGTCTAAACTGGGAAAAAAACATTATCCGTTTCCAATAACTGCCTATTAAAACAAATAAAAAAACATTGGTCGATATGCTAGAGAATGCACGCAATATACCAGAGACAACACAACATCTACGAGGGAGATTCAGACTTTCACATACAGTTACTATGTAAAAACATGGAAAATATTAACGCATGCAGTGGCTGTAGATGTTTGTGTAAGCAAAGTACATATATGTGCCAGTTAAATCTAAAATCGCACACTGACATCATCTAAATACAGGGGACATCTCACAAAGAGACAATCTCACTCTCCTTTTAAAACCGAAATACACACATAAACAAATTAATGGAAATGTCTCTATATAGTGAACCGAGTGCAAAGGTACAGACCCCATTTACAGGCCGGAGAGAATGCTTTCTTTCTTTAACCTTTTCCAGTACCAACATTTTCCTCTCCTCTAAATAAAACATGTACCGCACAACCCTATGCCATCACCCATCCTTTGTACTGCATTAGTGGACATATAAATGTGTCATATATGCCAGTGTGGCCTCAAGCTACATTAATAAAAAAAAAATAATGACAGGGCAGTTCACCTAGAGAGAGAAAGAAAACGTGTTTTTGCAAGATCCTGACAGTCTTCTGTTTGTCTTGTTTTGATCAGAAAAAAACCCACAACGTATATCAAGGAGTTAGCAAGCAAAAGTTGTAACCAAAATGTTCACGTTCATAAAGGGTTACTCGGTTAAACATTTTTCTGCGCGGATAATTCTCTACATTCCTGGCTAACCTCACGCTTTTAAATGAATCGTATTTTCACGGTGCTCGAACTCTGGAATGCCATCAAAAATATGAATTCATTATTTTGGTCCACATCTCGAAATTAATAATTCATATGCGAGACAGCTTCAGGCAATGTTTACAGGGTACGGCTTGAAAGCGCTTTGAAATTCTCAATATATTGGCTGGAGAGTGCGAACAAACATCAGAAAGTCTGTTAACTTTGGACTATGAAGATGTTTCGAACTCGAGCATAACGAAGCCTTTGAAACGTACATCTAGTAAACACCTCTCGAAAAACAAATAAAAAACCTCTTTCATTTGCATTACCACTTCCTGCTTGGCCAAACTACGCCTCGGGGACGAGAGCGTCCTTGTTGACAGGCCAATGCCACGACGAGGCATGGCGTGTGGCCAAGGCCGAAAGCAAACGTTGTTGTTGTTCCCTGACCGCTCCTGCGAGGTCAGCTAATGTGTAAGAAAAATAAAACAAAGGAACTCAAAGTCAAAAAAAGAGTCATCTCCAGTATGCGCGCTCTGAAAATACAGTATCGCTCTTTCAACGTTTCCCCAAAAAATACGAAACTACATTTCTAAACAATTTCATTCTGCGGTCACTTAACGGGAGAAATGAGGCCCGTTGGGCATTAAAGCAAATGTTATTGCAAGGTTCAAATCGCACCTGACACATAATAACACTAAACGAGACCCGAAGGTAAAATTGGGTGCGATCGTGAGATGAATGCAGATGGAAATTGATGTTGAAGAAATAAATCCATCACGCCGTTATGGGTGGAAAGACTTATTATGTTACAGAGCCAATGCGTGTTTATGAGTGGCCTGTTCAACACTAAAGGCTGGAGATGGTTACAGCTTGTCATTTTCATCCAAAGCCTTTTGGTCCCACGTTTTGAATCCATTTTTCTTGCGTGCTGACAGAATAGCACATGCGTGTGCCCACACTAACACTTAAGATGGAATAAACATCAAAAGGTTGACTGAGGACACGGACTACTCTGTTTATCACAGCCGTAACCTGTTTGACCAACACACGAGGGGGTGGACCGCTATCAAAGACTTCCTCTGAAAATGTTTGAGTGCCCATGTTTACACCGTTCCTCATCCGCCTTCGCAATCATACTGTACCGCCACTTGTCTTTATACTGGCCTAGTATCGCCGTCCGTTAGCTTGTGACTAATAAAAATCAGGAAATGTGGGTTCTCCGCCGACTGTGGTCGTTTTCCATCAGCAGGTGAAGGAAAGCTGGCAGGAGCTGCTCCTTCAGGCCGCTATGTGATAGCGGGGTTCATTTCCACGTTTTTGTCTGCGGTGAGCGCTAACTTTTCTTGTCTAATAGAGTTTGGCTTCCGAGGCTGCCAAGAGAGTGATCCGTGGCCAGGTGCACGATGGGGTGTCCCCACCTCATTCCCATACCATCCTGCTCACCGACATCCGTCCGGTACGTGGCACGTGGAACGGTCTTTAGGGACGGCCCTTGACTAATCTAGTTAATTATGCGGCCGGCCTTCGGGCCAGGCCAGCCAAAGGTAACTGGAAAGCGTGCAGATATAACAGAAAGGCGGAGGTGTTCTCAGAGCCGAGCGTATCGCAGGCGCAGTCTCGTGTCTGTGTGGAACTGTGCCCTACACCTGTCGCTGGAACGGATGCTATCTGTGGACTAGCAGAAAAACTGCCGCTCACAATAAAATGAGCTCCTTAACATATGGAGAAGAAATAAGTAAATAAACGTAAGAGGGAACAAATATGACAATATAGAAAGAGTGGAAAAAATAAGTAAGAAATTCTACTCCTAATCACAGAAAACATTATACCTTTTATATATTAAGACTATTTATATTATTGTACCTTTTATACCATACATTATTATTATTATACTTTATTTGAAACTTTTAATGTACTGAAGCCTTATTCTTATTTTTAAACATCTGTTTTATCTATATTAAAAAACATTCTACATTTTGCCTTTTAGTTCTTAATTGACGCGTGTTGTTTTGCACTGCACTGTTTATGCATTTTTGTCTGCGTTGTTAAATTTTGGGGCAGAAAAGCTGCACGTGCTTCGGCAAAATGAACATACAAATATTTGACATGCCAATAAGGCACAAGAACAAATCAGAGAACGAGAGAGAAAAAAAAACAGAGAGAGAGAAAGAGACAGAGAGCGAGACAGAAAAAACAGGGACAAAACAAGAAATAAAAAGACAGAGAGAAAGAGACCGAGAGAGGAAAGTCAGGAAGCATCTATACTTCAGGGACCGGCACACATCACATTTATTGTCAAGCATTTGTCGAGTAAATCAAGAGGCCCCGGAGCTCAGGAGCAAATGCGTAACACTGGGGAAAATTCATTTCGGCAAGGCACGGATTTCTTTTCATTACGCCTCAGCCCTTGATGTGGGGGAGATATCAAATCGTCCTTGTTTGTTGTGTTGCTGACTTCCAGAGAATACATCAAAAAGACAAAAAACAAAGAGGTGGAGAAAAAGGCAGCGAGAGAATGACACTTCTGTGAAGCTTTCACATAACATCGTGCTTGTTTTCTAGGAGAGTTACAACAGGGGGAAATATAAAACACTGACAAATCTCTGTTCCAGACCCAACTAGAAAGAAATGCAGAATAACAACTGAGATAAACAAGGTGAGTGTGAAAGAGAAAGGGATCCGTATTGTACGCCGGGCGAATTTTTTGTACTCTCCAATTAAAAGATCTGCAAGGAGTCGCTGATGGTCTCCTCATTTCTCTTTTTCCCACGTCCCCATTCTCTTCGAGTTGTCGAGCTAGCGTGTTTAACCAGCGTTCTTTGCTTCTTTGCTGCGTCTCTGAAGACCTCACAGGTACGCTGACATGCATTAAGAAGACAAGCTCTTCTGTTTGCAGCGCCTGCCTGACCCTACCAGGTTTCCTCGTTCCTTTCTTTCAACCTTTAATCAATTCAGGTCAGAGCAATTTAGCTTTTTTCCACAGAAACTTTAGAAGGGAGTCCAAAGGGAGTGAAGGAGGCAACGACAGCAAATTGGGGTTAAGTGCATCGCCCAAGGGCACCACCAAACCACAATCATCCACTGAATTATTCTCCCCAAGTAGCAGATACCGTTTTCCCAAACCGCCCCACAAAAACACGGATCTCAGGCACTTAAAAGTGTGCTTAAAACAATTTTAGCAGTTTATGGGTCATGTTTTAAGAATACCTCACCTCACTGGAAAGCTCTGTCATCACTTTCCCAAAATTATGTAATTCCAAACCTGTGTGACTTTCATCAAACTGTTTGGCTACGGTAAAAAACTATTTGAATGGATCTAGGATTATTCACTCAAAAAAACTAAAAAAAGGAAAAATTAACCATGACAAGTTTTTTTTCACGCACTTATTATACATAACAACCTGAGGAAGTGCATTCTGTGGAAAGAACTGTGGCCGAAAAAAGCAGGCATACTAACCTTGAAGCCAGACTGGAAAGAAGACACAGCATTCCAGTGAGAGAAAGAAAGAAAAAGTGGTGAAGAGAGACAGAGTGACTCGAGTTAAGATTTAAAGACAGCATGTTAACAATGCATGACACTTTTGCATGCAGACTTTTCATAAACGCATAGTGACTCACAAACGTGATGACAGCGTAAGAAATGTTCGGTTGCAAAACGTAGCAAGCTGGTTCCCTCCAATTTGGTTTCGCTATATTTTCTTAGGTCACTAGCCAGGTCATTAGCATAACACAGATAAACATGATCATTCAATTATGATTATAATGTTATTTAACCAGTAATGTATAAAATATAAATGTTTTCACTGAGGTTTATCGCATGGCATTGTGGGAACATATTCTCTCCCAAGAACACATGCAGAATTTGGCAAAAACAATGTCTCTTAATTAAGTTTTACTGGAACAGCATAGAACGTCTCTGTATTCAGCATGCCAGGTTTTGGAACAGAGCAAATGTGACATTACTACACACATCCGTTACATCATTAGTCATATGAGAAAACAAAAAAAGCCAAATATATTCATTGAAAATAGTTGCATTTACATTCCCATAGTATATGTCGCTATTTTCTATGGATACAACTCCACTTTACGTGCTTTTGTTTTTGTTTTTCTTTTAGTTCCTTTGTTGCATGCTTATTTTTTGTCCAACCCAACTCATCCTCTTATTTTAGCTCTCTCCCAACGGTGAGTTTTACAATCCGCCGTAATTGCCTGCAAATTTACTGCTGCCGAATTTATGAAATAAATACCCCATGCCCCAATTCAACCTCTGCCATTTTTCGGTGACTTTGAAGGCATTTTTGCGCAAGCCTTGCCTCCGCACCACTGATCTCCAAAAGAGGCTTTGCTTCTCTATCTCTAACTGAGAAAGTTAATCCTCACTGAAAAACAGAAAGCGCCGCTTCTACCTGCCATTCGCGTCTTGATTAAAGACGAGAGGATCCGTCTGAATAACTTTCTGTTAAACCCGAATCGAGAGTCAAACCTCTGAGGCCATGACACGGAGAACAATAGGAGGTTTTGGGAACCGAATTCCCCGATGTGTATCAAGAGCATAACCCGACTCTCAGCGGTAATTAGTTCGTAGCGCCTAGCGTTTATTTCAGAAATGCTCAGCATGAATGATGCATGGAGCCGAGCATATGGAGTTTGTTTCATTCTAATCCTCTCCTAACAAAGATCGGTTAAGAAAGCGTGAGAGATGTCGAACGCAAGTCAGATTAATATTTATGAATCAACAGAAATCCGCCCAAAACACACTTCCACAGCCCGAGCCGTTGCCAGCGTTCGACTGCGAGAGCCATGTTGCAAATAAATACATTTCCACGTCAGGCTCTTCTTGAGCCTGTTGGCTCTCAGGTTTGGCATTGAAGACCGCTCTTCTGTCAGTACACAACATCAACATCCAGCACATCCAAGACTCTTCACCTCCGGGCCCAACTCTCCTCTTAAATTCTTCCTCACATTCCTGTGTGTTTACACTTAGGCCTACTACAATTATTCATCTCTTTATTTATTTATGCAAGCCAAGATGAGAAACGGGTCCATATTTGCTTCACATTAATTAGTCCAATTACACAGGACGAAAACAGATGTTTACACCAGGGCACACTGACAGAAAACCCAACATATCCAGAAATGGAGAAACACATGCAGCACGCACCCATGTTTTGCAAAAGGGTGCGTTGAGGGGAATAAGGTGATCTCATGAACATGCCATCATCAAACAAACTAATGGCACGTTCTGTTGATGCATAATCCGATGCTATTTGAGCTAATCCATTTGTAATTTATTTAAAATAAAAACATTTTATTGAGAAATGATGTGTTCATGGATTGCTATAAGTTTAAAATATCTGTTGTTGGACAAATGTGGTTACATCATCAGTTGGCTCTCAAATTAATGGAAACATGGGCGGCTTTCAAAAGAGAGGTTCTCAGACCACATGAAAAAACGTGCACCAGAGAACATCACAATACACAAAACATACCTTGATTACAAAGCTACGTGTAAAGGATAAGAGCGTAATCTACAATCTATGCCCGGCAATGCATCGATTAGACGTGGTGTACGACAATACCAACAACCTACAATGCTGTGAGATGAGCGCTGAAGCCGAACTCCATAAATCCTGCAAGTTTCGATAAATCAATATGTTTTGCGAAAATAAATGGAGGATAAGAGATGACTGAGTAGGTGAGAAGGGCAGCGACTAAAGGAATGAGAAAGAGAGAGCGAGAGAGATACACACAGACCAAGTGCACAAGTCCACATTAAAAGCGTCATTTGGGACAGGGCTGAAGCTGGATGATCACCAATCTGTTAGTAGGGGTATAAGGACAATTACATGCACACACACACGTTCTTACAGTATGCCAAGGCCTGCAATGGCAATAAGAAAAAGCCTTAGACTTCATGCTAGATGGAAATGGAAAATGGATTTGTGGGAGTCACAGAAATAAAAGAAGGAACCAAATGAAATGATCGTTTGGCTAGCAAACATGAGCTGAGCATGAAACGATAAAGTACATTGAGTCAGGAACAATTTGTGAAATAGCTGGTGTTTAAAGACAGACAACAGGGAACTTAAACCTTCAAATAAATGAAATTAAATGGAAATTATACCCATAACAGTGCTGAAAACACAGATGATTAATACCTAACTGAATTGAAAAAATAGAGGTACAGAAATAAGACAGAAACTTAAACAGAAATTAAGTTTACTCCTATTGCATGCATGTTTGAGCTTAGGTATGTGAGGTTTGCAAAGAAACCATTCAAAAAACTGTTAGATCTGACAAAAAAAACATCCCTTTTGGTACATCTGCAACTGGGAAATTATTTGATTAAAAAATCTAGTTTTTTGCTCTTTATAAAAACAATAATATTAGCTTATTATATAAACAACAGGAGTGTGTGGTACGTCTCCATTAAAGAAGCAAAGTACATGTGTTTATATACCTCTCCAGCTCATTGATCTTGCGATCCTTGTCGTTCTTCTCATTCTCCATCTCTCTGAGGATCTCCAGGAGTCGGTCCACCTCGGTCTGTGCTTTCCCAGCATCTTCCTTGTAGCGCGCCACCTCCTGCTCGAGTGTGGCAATGCGATCCGACAGACCAGCATTCGCCAGGGCCTCCACTGCGGCTGACTGCGCCTGCATGGAACAAAAAGTTTATACCGTGAGGAAATGTGGACTCTGTACATTTCATGAAATCTTATATACATATATTTTATTTGAACTTAAGCTTTAGTTTTTTTAATGTCGCTGTGCTAAGTACAGATAGACACCGTCCTGCTAAAGCACATGTCAAAACTCTTACTGCAACGTGACCCGTGTACTGTCATAAGCGTGTGTCATGTGTGTTCAGACACTCGCTCACACCTGCAGGCTGTGTGTAAGCAGCCCCATGACATCACAACAGGACACTGTCTCATTACAGGGTGTGCGTGTGGGCACGTGGAAACACAATCATACTGAAGTCATCAAAATAATGAGTGACATTACAGGCATTTAAAGTGCTGGGTCAAAGCCCCGCTTTAATGAAAAGTAAATCAACTCGCTTCCCCAGACAATTAAAGGAGTCGGGTACAATGAGTAACTGTGGTAATGTCTCTATAATAAAAGTCCTCTAAAAGGACGCAGGTGTCTTCCTGCTTAAAAAAACCGTCTGCTGTGAAAACATAAACCGAGAACAGAGAAGAGCTGTGTTATTTACATCACGTCTGCATGAAAGCATACGTGTGTGTGCGTGATCAGTGTTGTCGTAATGATTAAACGATTAAAGATAGTTTGAAGATATCCAAACCATAAACAACAAAAAGCAAAAAAAAATGAAAACGGTTTTCCATTAGACTTTGCAGATTTATGCAGGTTTTAAGCATAAATCAGAAAAAAAACATAACTTGACATTAGACAAGAAACACAACGTAACAATTTTCAAATAACGTAAAACTTAAGATATTCAGTAACTTTGCTTATCAGCTACATTAAACTGACCTTTGCTTAATAAAGGTTTAGTTATTTCATGATGGTCTAAAATACATCACCTCTTATTTACATTTACATTTAGTCATTTAGAAGACGCTTTTATCCAAAGCGACTTCTGGTCTCATACAGCTCACCACAGTATACATACTAAGATTTTTTTATAGAAAGAGTAGAAAAGAGATCAAAGTTAGAACTGATCGGTCTGGTGCTGTTTTTAGCTGATTCTTAAAGATGGCTACACAATCTGCTGATCTTGTAGCAGTGGGCAGATTACCTTTAGTTTAAAGGTGCTGTGTGTAATTTTTTGGAAGATCTGTTGACAGGACTGCAATAATACTATGTCTTCAAAGGTGTATAAAGACCTTATATAATGAAGCGTTATGTTTTTATTACCTTAGAATGAGCCATTTCTATCTACATAGACCGTGGGTCCCCTTGCATGGAATTCATCATGTTCTTTCTACAATAGACATTAAAGACAAACTGCTCCACAGAGCGCATTTCGTAAATACATTATCTTCTCCAGCAGGGAGGGGTGGAGTGAGCCGTTGGTTGCAATTCACAACCTCACCACTAGATGCCTCTAAATTTCACACACTGGACCTTCAAAGACAAACGACTTGCTAAAAGTGTGTTGTGTTGCACTTGGGTGTAGGAAAAAAAACGTACAGTATAGTCCGAGCCGCGAGGGGCCGCCGTAGTCAGCAGGTCTCTTCTGGCACGAGGTGAAAGACGACTGTTCTGCTTTACAAGGGATAATATTTGAAGGTGACGTTTAGGCCCCTCTAATTAGCTTCATTAAAGTCTCGGACTGAGGTTGAGTAGGTTTCCACTCCGACCGCCAAGAAATTGTCAACTGTGAGCGGCCCGGCTTGCGGGTACGAACGTGTAAGACTAGGCCCGAAGAAATGGCAGGATTGTATGAAAATGCATTATAGACAAATAATAAAGACAGTTAGCAACACGTCATGGCCTAAACATGGTTTAAAGAGAGATCCCAGTTACCCATTCATTCCTGGCGGGATGCTTTTACTGTGTGTTTTGAGAACTAATTAATTTGTTTATCAAGGTGCTTATGTTAAATATGACATGTCGAGGAACGTTAACAGAGGAGAGTTGGAGACAGACAGACCGGGTAGGAAACAACTTGCATTAATACAGTTATTAGCGGGATGTTAAACCCACCGTGTCTGCCCGTAAGCTTTGTGCAAAATGTTGGTATTGGAACATCAGAGCGGCCCATCCATTCGGCACCGCGTCTCAGAGAAGCAGCCAGTGTCCCGGCATTAAACACTGGATTTTGGGAAACGTGGTTTAATAATGTTGTTTAATAACGTTTACGTGGCTCTGTATGTTTGGCTAGGCAAGATATCAGAACGTCTATGTGTCAGAACGTCTATGTGAAAACAACACGCGGTTGATGACTGGCTGCTGTGTTTATGTGCTTCTGAGTTGACTTGCACGACCTATAAACGTCCTTGTGAGAAAACACCCCGCCGTTGATCGATGTAAATGTGCATGTGTGGATACAAGAATATGTTTCGTGTGTCTCCACACATGGAAGTACGCCGGGGACTTGGTTGGTTTTGTGTATCGTGCGCGGGGTTGGGTATCTTGGTGGCACGTCTGTTCTCATTTCTAACGTTGGGCTTACACCGTCGGCGTGCACTCCTGATGGTCACACGGGGACAGCCGAGTCCACCGCCCTTTCACTGTCTTATCCAATCAGAGCAGACGCCCGCAGAGCTGTCAACAGCCTTTCACTTGCACTGCTTTTATACGAGGCCCTGCGTGAACACAGACGTACACAAGCTGCCAGAGATTTCATTACTCTTGGAACGGATGATGGGATCCAGGTCTTCTCATCAACCCATGAGGTCTGTATGTGTATGTGTGAAGGTGACGGATCCACACTATAGTTCGGACAAGAATTGCATTTACTTTCCGTTTAATGCAGTTTGAAAAAGCACAGCATGCATAAAAACCAAAGCTGATAAATACTTAAAGGAAGAGTTCACCTAAAACTAAAGAAAGAAGGTAGAAACTAGACAGACGGACTTGAATAAAAAATATATAATAAATAATAAATATTAGCCCATTTATGATGAAATGATGAAGCACATGCACAGCGTATCGCTCATAGCGACACTGCTCGACAGACATCGGCTCAGGCACATGCCGCTAAATCCGCTGCGGAGGAACATCAAAGCACACAAGATCTTCACTCTCAAGCCCTAGATAAGGAAAGATCTCATGCAAGCACATCTTAGAAAGCTCGGAGACTCCGCTAGCTGCCGAACATATCCTCTCGATCTCACATACACACAAAACTAAACTGCAGATAAGCCGTGAGCTCATGCAAGCGTAGCTCCGCTCACGCATTTATTACAATCTTTCACTGCCTTGTACACACACACACATGTCTAGAGATGCTAAGGGAAGCTTTTACACAAAGATGCACTTACAAGATTGGAGGGATGGCCTGACATGGGCTCAGGAAGCTTTTGGAAAGAGTAACAGAAAGGGGTGAGGGAAGAGAAAAGAACTGGGTGATACATAGAAAAAAGAGAGGAAACAGGAAGGAGACAAAGGATGTGCCACAATTGTCCATGTTTCAGATTAACTTGGTCACTAGGAGGCTTTTGTGTTCATTTGAAAAAGGGTTAATATCTTCCCGTCCGTCAAACGATAGGTAAACTGCACTTGAGCAGACACTCTAACACACTGTCATGGTTTTAAACGTTGTCAAAGTGTTGCTAACAGGTTGTCAGTCACTGTAATAGCTTGTTACGCACTCTTGGTCCGCTGACGGGACTTGCAGCATTTGCTGCGATGCTTCAGTTCAGTCAAAGTATCTGTCTCACCTTTTTAAGTTGACTCTCGAATTTGGTGCATTCCTCTCTCTTTTGCTCGAGAGCGATTTCGAGACTCTTCAGCTTGGAGTCCTTCTTCAGTCCGGAGGACGCCAGGGACGAGGCATGCTCCTTCAGGTCCAACAGAGAGCCCTGGGGGACACAGAGGTTCAATCAGTTAATAATGTAGAGCACTTATTGAACAATCCACCTCTTAATGCAGCTGATCAGGGATCAGAGAAAACAGCTAATCAGAAGCAGCACGAGGTTTTGCTAACGTCATGCCACGGTCCCTGATTGCATCGAAACAACCTGAGCACAAACACATGTAAATGTTCTGATCGCAACCCCGGCCGGCGGTTTCAAGCCAATTTCGACAACAGGAAGCAGAGGAGCCAAGACAAATTGCCAGGTGACATCTTTCTTCGTTCTTTTTTCAAATGCTAATTTGTTTACAAACATGCAATCAAAGAGACGCGAGTCGATGACCGAATAACGTGGACCTGATTTCGGCAGCGTCGTAATAAGATTCATACGTTTTAAGGAATAGATCTTCCAAAAATTATTTTTTGTGATGTTTTCTGCGGAAGAAAGAAATGTGTTCCTGTAGGTCAAATGAGTGCATTGTGTTGACAACACAAAATTGTGAGAAAAAGAGAACACAAATACGTATAGTCCAAAGCGACTTCAAGGGAAAAAAATGTCAGACAGGCTTGATACGACTGTAAATAAAGACAGACATTGTTTCTTACAAAGTTATGGTTTGACTTTATTAGACTTGGACTACAGAACACAGATTACACGGACTACTTGTGTTACTTTTATAGTGCATTTGTGTCCCTTGCAAAGCTAAAAAACCCTCCAGTTGTCATTCATCGAATTGTCTGGGAAATACATTTGATTTGTGTTCTATGAAAGAAATATGTAAAATGGCAGTAGTGCAACTTTCGGGAGAACTATTCATTTACGACAAAACTGGTGAACAATCGTGATAAAATATCAAACATTACATCGATGTCACAAATATTGCTTTTAAATGAGGTCTCTGTGCAGCGCATATGCTGTACATCAGTTCTCTGTTTTGCTAAGGCGAGTCTTAAAACTGCAGCCCTCCATCCATGAGGCCTTTCCTCCAGTTTCCGCTTACAGCCGGAGAGCCCCACAATTTCACACTCGACTGGAGTCCGCAGACCAAAAATACACATTTAATGTTCGTACTGCCGCCCCGCGTTCTCTCGCGTTGGTAAAGAAAACAGAAAAGGGGAACGATGGGATGTGCTGGACTCCGTGCTTTGTGATTAGAGCGCGGGGGGAGGCAGAGAGCGCTGGGAATCTAGAGGTCATCCCTCAGAACCAACACAATGAGGGAGAAACGGCAAGAGGGAAGTAAAAGAACGCTGAGCAATGAGATGCTTCTGAACGCAGGTCAACTGCGACACAACATGATTATGTGGATGTTATCGTGTTGAGCTACATGTGATAAATAAGTGGGTAAAAGTCTCAAATCCTGTGAGAAACATGTCAAGGTCAAAGTTCAGCCTAGAGGTAAAGTAAAATTTTGTAGCATTCATGAGAAGTCCCATTAACTTGATTTGATTTTAGACACACACGCATAAGAAAAATCTGTATCTTCAGCTTTCATTTCCTTTGTGCAAAATATTACAAAAAAATTCATCTTGAAAATCTTTTGGAAATGACATTCACCCCCATGCTGCAGAGATGTCTGTCATATTCTAAAAGTAAGGCGAGAGAAAAAGATAAAGTTGGGAAACAAAATCTCTGCAGGTGAAACAAAAGAAGAAAAGAAGGATCTGAGCGGGAACTTAATACGGTACGTGAGAGGGCGCGTATGGGGGCGAGCGAGGAAGTGGTTAAGTGGCGGGCCGCGCATCGCCCGCAAACCCAACGCAGACGGCGGAGAGGAATGCGGAGATCACAGCAAACAAGAATAACCTGAATAATAAAATAGCCACAGACGCAGAACTCAGGGAAAAGCCGACGTGTCGTTAATATTGATTTAAAGGCCTGTCTATGGAAGAGATGTTAGCCTCATCGAAAGAAACACTAGAGGGAGGGCAGAAAGAAAGGGAAAACAAGAAAGGCACGCAAAAAAAGTGAAAGCGCGAGCGAAGACAGCAAGAGAAATGAATGGTGGCTCTCGGGGAGGGGTCGTTCCCTCACATTGAGAACACTTCATTTATCTTCCTGTCGTGTACGCGCACACACGCAGGACTGACAGTGCTGTGGGTCCCGCATGTTCTCATCACATGCAGCTCCTCTGGGGTTGTGTGGATCGGCCTGTCTTTATCACCAAACCTGCAGCGCTTCCCAAACCAGGAGGTTCAAGGATCGGGAGGTTCTAGGGGGCACTTCAAAATATTTTGATTTGTTGCCGTCTCTGCTTACTGTCTTCACAAAGCTGTATGACGTTCTGTCCTATATATACTTTACTTGTCACACTTACAGTTACAATTACAGTGAACAGGGACTGGAGCTTTTAAGTTTGAAACAGGACACAAAAGCATATTAAAATGATGTAAAATGTAGCATTATATTACAACCCTTTAAAAGCCAAACAATAACCTAAGGCAGTATTCGGTTCTTTGCAAATGGTTTTGTCAACCGGATTACCTGATTCACGGTGCCAAGTAAAGTATATGCAAATAATGATTTATTTATGGCTTTACGGTGTTCTTTGTAAAACTAAAGTTTATGAAATGACACAATGCTGTTTTCAATGGTTGATGCCTTTTAATGCTGTCCCGGGATCAGTTTCAACCTCTATAATCCCAGCGTGACACGTAGAGGATTACTGCATCACAAATGCAAAACCGGCATCTGAATTGCACAACCCCAGCATTCGGTCGGTCGCCTCTAAACTGTTGGTCTATTGGTTAGTTGCATGTGAGCTGCCAAAACCCATCAAATGACTGGCGTTACAAACATAAGCAATCTGCGTATTGTAAATAAACGCACAAAGGCTACAATTCATTGTGAAATATCTGCTACAAAACTAAAACAACTTCGCCTAAAAGAAAATGAGAGGCTGTAAATAAAGAATTGTTCAATTTGACATTTATACCTTTCTTATTTGGTTTTAAGTTTATTTCGCCTAAAAGCAGAGATTTGGGTTAGCTTTAGCTGTGAGTTCAGCTTATGATTCAAGAAAGAATATACATATATATCCGAGTAATATGCAAATCCCAGAGCGAATGTGCAATAAATCAGATGACACTGTACAGTATGTATAATAGCCATCAACATCATGTTAACAATGTGGACTAAATTTAAAAGACCCCTCCTCATATCACTTGAGATTTTGGTACCTTGATACAGTTTGCACACCTCCTTCATTAAAAATCAATGTTTCAACTGCCATTAAAACCATAAATTAAACTTTTAGAAATAATTGTGCACCTCTCCTCAACAGGATTCGAGTTATTCACACCGACAGTCCAAACTGTGTTGGACACGTTTTATTCTGCTCACCTCTCGATCGGCCAGGTCTCCCTGCAGTAAGCTGACCTTCTCCTTAAATTCCTTGAGTTCTTTCTTGTTGCTATCGAGTTCTTCGCCCTTCTCCCTCTCATCTCTGTCCCTCTGCTCCTTCAGCCGCTCAATGATACGCTCCTACAAACATCACAAACAAGGAACGTCCATGTTACCTGTATGATCCATAAAACATGACACAGATATGCTGTAAATTCTTACAAGTTGCGGAAGAAGCGTTGCGTGTGAGCTTTGACAGCGCCAGTTAATGTGATGTAAAAATGTGTCATCGTTTATTAACCCCCCTTGTCATTTCAAACCTGTATGACTTTCTTCCGCAGAACGCAAAAGAAGATATTTTGAAGAATGTTGTTAACCGGCACCCATTCACTTGCATTGGTTTTGTGTCCATACGATAGAAGTGAATGGGTGTCGGCACTGTTCGGTTACCAACTTTCTTCAAAGTATCTTCTTTTGTGTTCTGTGAAAGAGAGAAAGCCATACAGGTTTGAAATGACAAAACCTAAAATACTATCACTTTAACAAATCAGCTGTTAAGTTGTAAAGCCTCTGTGTTAAAACTGAATAAAAGCTGTTACGTTTAGAAAGGCAATAAATTACAAGTCTGATCTATGATTTGATTTACCCCAATGTAGGAGTACCATACACAAAAAACAATTCAGTTATAGTACCACAATAAAAATGACATAGAATTAAATACACAATTACTTTCAACAGCCATTCAACCAACTGGCAGAAATAACTTTATACATGGTTTAGACGTAAGTCCTGTAGTAGCTTTCCAAATCTTAGACTGTAGCAAAACATGTGAATATTGTATAAAAGACTAACAGCACATTAACACCATGGTGTTGACATGCCATGTACATTATCCGTAAAAAATGTCCTTTAAAAAGGCAAAGAAATCAGAGCAAAGAAAGTAGGAACTGCCTTTGGTGTTATTTGCATTCTATTTTCACATTGCTATATTTATCCAAAATCGAGGTGGGCCGACACCTGTTGGAGTCAAAACACAGAATCCCTTCTTTCCAAACTATACCTCCACACAGCTAGTGGAACATTTTTGAATGAAGGAATTTGGGTGCACAATCCATTAATTTCACACGTGTCAGCTCTGGCGAGGTGTTGCAGGATTTGGCCGCAGAATGGCAGCTTGAAAAAACTGGATGTAACTCTAGCAAAAAATAAGTCTGATGCGATGCTGCCCTTTCTGGTGGAGTTACCCAAGGGTGAACGGCTACTATAACAGCACACTTAAAAAAACACCTATATTAATTCTAATAAAAAAAGAGAGAGAGAACTAATCTGAAACAATAAGACGTCTGAAGGTTCTGGCCTGGATCATGTTTACAGTCGATGGTCTGTGAAAGAGGGCAGCTGGAATCATGGAGAGCATCAGCCTCCAGCACATTCGCACCCGCCCCGGCCAAAACTCACACACCGTGCGGCCGAACCGGACATTAATAACATGCTTCTTTTTCAGGTCTGCTTTGCTTTTCTCACCACGGAGGCTGTATTTCACTCTCCTGAGTCGACGTTCTTGGCCGACCCTTGCCGAGTTGTGACATTAAGCATGACCGCTCGTCCCTGTGCCAACTAACTCTCACTCTCTCCGTTGCGTTAAGCACCAGATGCATCCCGGGTCGGGCGCATGCACACAAATGTGCATCGTATGCCGGCCAAGGTGTGTGAAATGGAAAATCGAGGCCGTCTAGGTAGCAAAGGACAGAAGCGGTCGACAAACGTCAGCCTGAGAGAACGTAGCATCGAAATTTGGATGCGAGCATGTATGCATGAGTATGTGCATCCAGCAACACGCATCGATGGAGAGCCAGAGCTCCGAGACGCAAACGGCTGACAAAGTAAATTTTCATCCCTCGGCTGGCCGCCACGCTGCTGAGGCCGGGGAGAAAAGGACGCCCAAACCTCAGGGCGTGAGGGTATGTGAGAGATGGGGAAAGCCGAACGGCAGATCACCGCTAAATTGCAGACACATAAGACAATGCTAATAACCGCTGGGGCCGACTCATTTATATTCATGAGATTGAGTTCAGGGGTGGGTGTGGGGCAGCTGCAGGATGTTGGTTCTGAAAAAAGCGGCGCTTTGGATGGGTTGCAGAATTTATGCTAACCGCATGTAGTGTACATCAATATGTTGCTTTATAAAATGGTATTAAAAAAGTGAGAGTTTACCTATTTCATCATTAATTCACCCTCATTTCATTTTAAACATGTATGACTTACTTTCTAATGTAATCACAAAAGTTGGTAACCAAACAACACTGATCCCTATTGATTCCTACATTGTTTGCATATAAAACCACTAAGTCAATACTCAAATGATTTTCTTTTGTGCACCATAGAAGAGTCAAACAACATGATTATGACACCATTTCATTTTAAGACTTTGCAAAAGTTATGCATTAAAGTTGATTTAAGTCTAAAAGATACTGCAAGTTAAGTTAAACTGTCGAAGACACACACACACAATATAAAACGCTTGTGGCTTGATACACACACGTAATGTTGCTGAGGTAGAGTTGATGAGAAGTGACAGGGATTGACCCACAGATCTGTACTCTCGCTGGGAGGTCAAGCGTAGTGTGAGAATGACTGAATCCTAACATAAGGGTGTATGACAGAGCAATCTTCACAACTGTCACGAACACACACACGCTCAACGTTTCTCATGTTCTGCAACTCTGATCTACACGTCACCTGTGAACTCATGTCTCTGAACGATGTGCTTTACCTGAACGCACTGCATAAGACATCTATAAAATGCATTAAATAAAAACCCTCCCAGCATCTCCGTCAAGATGATGCAACCCTGAAATGAGTGAACTTAAAGGGATGACTTCAGATATCTTCAGTAGATATCTGAAGTTTTACTCGCAGCCTGAATGGCTCATAAATCAAATCGAATAATTTCCATTGAAGTATGGAGGTAAATTATAAAGTGCACTCTTACAATGAAAACTATCAGGTCTATATGAGGTTCTCAATAATGAAGTTTCTTCATTTTAATAGTGTGTGTTTTTGTGTGTGTGTCCACACCTTCTCAGCCAAGGCCTCCTCCAGCGTAGTGAGAGCCGTATCAGTGTTTGAAGTGTCAGCCTGCAGGGATTTGACACGCTCCTTCAAACTGTTCATCTGCTTCTCTTTATCCTTCAGCTGTTCCTGCAGGTTTTCAATCTGCATGGAGAGAGATCGAACAGATCCAGATGAAGACATGTCTATTAAAACACAACAAACATTTGCTCACACTTCAGCCATTTTTCACTTCCAAAGCGACCACTTCCGTATGAAACATTTGGAACGGGGGGAAGGGCTGGGATCGGTTATAAAACATACATTTTTTTCGCTGTTCAGGCAAAAATAAATGATGACCTCATTAGAACCATATTCAGAACTAATTCTCGTCATAAACTTTCCTTATCTTTGTACGCGACTGGCGCGCGGCTGATGAATGACACGGAAGAGATGGGCATTTCCATGTTTCGCTCCATTCATCATGTCCAGACAGCTCAATGAAAAGACTGACTGTTCCTGTCCACCGCTTCACATTCAATTAAACGCTGACGGGTTTGATAAATAGTTGCCGTTTTTGTTTCTTCTGCCGCTGATAGAGAGGCTTGCGGGCCAGACGTATTTTATCAGCTGGCCTGCTTCGAATGGTCTCCTAGCATGATACATTAACTCAAAAGTTCTTTGAGTGTTTTAATGATTTTATTAAAGCATTTGCCCATTTTAGCACATTTTCCAAATGATCGATAAGATGCTGCCAACATCAGTTTTGTTGCTATGGCTACAGCATCACAGCCAACCAAATAGACCTATGGTAAAATTGTCACTAAAACATGATGAAATCACAATTTATATAGAACAACTCAAAATATATGCAGTAATAGTTCTGCAAGACAAAAAAGAAACATGTAATTATCTGTTATAAGACATAATGCTTTGCGTTTATGTCTTGATAAAAGTTATGAACTAAGTTGAATATAGAGGGTTTAAATGTCCATATGGACCTCAAAATCCTGAGAACTGAACTCATGGCCATATTTTAATGCTACAATATATGTGTTACATAAAACAACAAAATGAACAAAAAGACATCCATCGTTCACAATTTGCTTAACTTTTTTCCCTTTCTTTTTATTTTCACAATAAAGGTGCAAGTAAAAACTGTGACACCATCATAATCGTTCTGAACCCAAGAACTAAAAGAGATAAAGTCACTCATGAATTCAATTAAAAGGGTGAACGTTTTTGGCAAAAGCATTTACAAGGACAAAAAATGTAGGCAAGGAGAATAGTGAGAAGAAATCCAATAGCACATTTTTCTTAAACAAAAGTGGAATAATAAAACAACGGCAAGGTTTGTTGTTTTAAATAATTTCAGACATGTTTGGACAGATGTCTGGTTTGGTCGGAGCTAGTCGTGACTGTGCTTTAAGTGAAAAGTTGAGCGGAGGAAAAAAACAGCTGTTTAGTTAATAAGGTGTTGTGCTGATTGGTGACGATTTGTGAAGGAATTGTGGGAAAGGTTTAGAGGAAGAACAAATGGAAGCTATCCCAGTGGCATCACATTCCTTCTACTGATTTATTTGTAACCTCTCAGCTGAAGCGGGACAGTGAATAAATCATTTTTCATGGAACATTACAGAAGATGTTCTTCAGGCAATGAAAGTGGATGGTGATCAGTGGTAGCCAAGCTCCAAAACAGAGATGCAAAGATGTATCGGTTGCCGGTTTTTTACAAAGCTAGAATTTATAATACATGAATTAATACAGGAAACATAAAAAAATAAATGTCATGTTGTCTTGTTTGTATTTTGTATTCCCCTCTTACATATTGTTGGCATGTAGCAGTGTTGAACATGGATTGGATCTATTTAACATGAATGATCCACTGAACACTAATAAGTCACAAATATCAAGATAAAATTAGACAGAAGCTGTTGGTTAAAATCTCTTTACTCCACCCTCATATTCAGAGTCTTCTGATGCAAGATGATAGTACTGTGGATAATAACACTATATTCATTTTTGGTGAACTGTTTCTTTAATGGTGCTCAGACTTTATAAGCTGAAAAACAGTTGGAGTAATGTGTGTGTGTCCGACATGCATGCTTAAAACATTTCCAGCCCCTCATTAATCAAACACACACCTGACAGCTTACCTGACAGCCCCACCTGTCTGCAAACTTCCCTTTCACCTGTCTCATTTCCTCCAACGCGCACACATACACACATACACAAACACACTTGACATTCAGCAGAAGCCTCTTTTCTTTTGATATCCTCCGCGGTTGCCTATGAAACCCGGTTGTGTAACGCAACCTGATTACGCTCCTCTGTTCCATTACCCAGCCTCCCCCAGTGTCTCCGGTTACCCTATACAGCTTCGGCCCGCGCGCTCATGAATATTTCATAGCGTTTATATTATGCATGTGCAGAGTCATATGATAACTGCAATTATATTTTGGAAAACAATCAGAGCATTGATGAAAAACTGCCGTTTCGCGTCAGGCTAATGGAGGAAAAATTCCTTCATCATCCTCGCGCGGGGAAGGTGGATATATCCCATCTAGATTAGGCGGATCCATGTCAAGCCAAATGATGATTACGTTCAAATAGAAGACTATTACAGAGACAGATTCCATGCTGGAAATCTGGGAGCGGGGTTAATGTGGAATTGGATGACCTGCTAACTAAAATGGAGCGAGGGGGAGAGCCGTATACAGAGGGACACACACTCCCGCCAACCCCTGCTTCTGGTTTCATGCGCCGATCTGTGTATTTGTGAGCGGATAAAGGACAAAAGAGAAGAAAAAGACCAGCGACCCATCAGAGATCCAAATGCACGGAGGGATTTGAGGGTGTCTGTGCGAGAGAGGCAGAGAGAGAGAGAGAGAGAGAGAGAGAGGGCTGTCTGAATTATTAAAGAGTGTTTTGTTTCACTTAGTGATGTGCCGCTTGTCAGTGCAGTATGAGCTTTTAGACATACGACACACAATAACACACACACACACACACAGAGTGCAAAGACTTTCAGCATTTACAGCAGGTTGCATCAGAATTTTAGGCAATGTGCAACCCGAACAAAACAACATGTCAAACCCACAGAGTGGGGCGTTGGGAGAGACGACGTCTCATACAGATTTTACAGGGAAAAAATATATTATACAAATATATTTTTTTGGTGCTTTTTACTTTTATCTGTAGGACAGTGGAGGCAGACAGGAACAAAAGGGTAAGAGACAGGGTGTGGAATTGGGACATGACCCGGGTATATGTATACTGTATGTGTCTGAAGCGCTAACCACTGGGCTACTGCTCTGATTAAATTATATTATATTATTTGGGCTGTGTAGCGAATACAACTTTTAATCTAATTAATTAGATGATGTTGCGATTAATTAATCGGATTAATCGCATTAATCACACATGGGGCCAAAATATCGTTTTAAACTTGATTAAGATAATACAGAAAGTAGCTTCAGATCTTCAGAAGTTAAATGTGCCATAGTTGAGTTTTTTTCAAATCGGAGTTATTATAATTAAAGACTAAAACAGTTTGGTTGCTATCATTCTTCCTTTTTCCCCAAAGAAATTGTAATTCAAGTTTGAAACGACATAAGGGTAAGTCAATGTAAATAAGCAGATTTTTTGGGGGGGCAAAAATCACCAATTTATTTGTATAGTTATTATTTAACTTTTTTCTTACAATACTGTTTAAAAACTTCCAAGTTGTTGCTTGTAAATTCTATTAATTCATTAGATTCCCTAAATTCTTTCATGAATGAAGTAAATGACTTCATGAATGAGCCACTGATTCATTGATTCACCCAATTGATTCGTTCAAGAAACGTATTCATTTAGAAACGAATCCGCGCCGTGTGCGAGTCTTTATAATTTCTTATATTATAATATTTTTCGTTGTAAATTTAGGAAAACAGACAATGTCGACTATATAATATATCATTAAATTAATTTCTTTTTTAATTAACTGTTAAATCAACTCGTAGTTTTCTGGACAAAAATAGCACTATGATATTGTGCTTGTATGATTGCATGATTTAATAAATATTAGACAAAAGCTCATTTAACAAAATCACCAAATATTTTGATATTAAAATAAAAAATAAAAATAACAAAACACATACTGAATGAGAAAGAGAGAAAACGAGAGGAAATGGCAATTAATTTAAAACTTCTGTTGAACTTCCCTTTCCCCAATTAAGTCAAAATTAAAGACTATCTTTCTCTCTCTCTCTCTTAGGCCGTTAGGAGCTTAAGGCTCTCTCGCCCTTTTGATGTGGGGTTTATCATTATTTCAACACAAGGCACTTATTAGCATGGGCCCTCTTAACAAAGCACAGTTCTCTCTCTCTCTCTCTCTCTCTACTGAAGTACGGTAACAAACAATGTAAGAGGCTCTTTCTGGGAGAAGATCACAACTCAGACCCGACACGCTCTGTTTAAGAGGCTTTCCTTCTGGTGCTAAGCCTGTTAGCCCTCCTCACCCCGTAGCTGGTGAAAAGAAGGGGGAAAAAGCACACAGACGCACACATACACATGGCTCAATAGTAATGATTTTTCTCCTTGGTAAGTCAGAAGTAATTCAGTAATTTCAGTAATGCATTTTTGTTTCAGAATTGTTTTTTAACCAAGTTGCACATTCTTAATAACAAATTCAAAGTCAAATAACAAAGTCTCATGACTTTCAGTTCTGTTAAATGACTTCATGCCAGAAGGCCATACCTATCGCTGCACACGTTCTGTGTTCGGCCTTTAAAAGGTGTAGCAAGCGGGAAGCTTTTCTTTCAACCGGCTTTCATCAGTAAGACAAACCGTCTCTGACGGCCCCCATCATGCCAAATAGAGCTGCATAACGTCAAGACGTTCCACTTCAGTTTACATACTCGAGTGAGTCCCGCTGAATTCCACCCCCTCTCGAATTAACAAATGTTATTTTCTGCAGCCTGTCCTTCGGTGAACCCGCGAAAGAATTTGTTTCCAAACCGCTGTTTTCAATATTTAGCTCGGCCTCTTCCACAGCGTATCTGTCTGCCACCTTATCTGACCGTCGAAAATCGAATTAGTGCCATTTTCCAGACTGTTAAAGGGTAAGTGTTCGGTTCAACACAAAACAACGAGCATAAACAAAAGGATGAAGAGGGAACAGATCGCCTGGCTGCTGCGTGCAAAGCGGTGCCAATGAGGAGCCAAACAGCTCTGCTCTCGACCCAGAGACACTGGGAAAACAATCACAAAGCTAAAAAGCACGACGAGGGAGAAAAATGATGTTCAAACATTAAATGGGACCGAGGGGAAGAAGTTAGTGTAAAAGCAAGCCTCCACTGAGAATGTTTGCATACTTCACAAGACAAGTGTGTATCGGTTCCATCCTCACTTTTATACACAGACACGCAGAGGTTAGGAAAATGAATTTGAATAGAAGTAAATGTGCTACTTCAAATATGTATATCAGTGAAATGTTGAATATGTTGAAATGTTGCCTTATTCTACACTTAGATAGCATTTGATGCTTTTCCAAGTCTGATTATAAAATACAATTTTCCAAAGGTCAAAATCATAAAAGGAATGACATATCTAAAAATACATTCCTTAAGTATTTACTCAGCTTCGTGTTATTCCACACATGTGAAATTTCCTTTTGCATAACACAAAAGAAGATATTTTGAACAATATCAACATTGGCCGTCATTGACTGCCATTATATGGACACAAAACCACGCAGACATTTTTCATGCGAGGGTTGACAGAGAAGTCAGTGGGTGTCTATATAACATTTCAAGCTCCTCTTCCAATACACAATTTAAAAAATGTTCCTCTTTAAGTTATTGTTTTTTTACAGAGCACAGGTATGCTTTTCTCCCCTCTCTGAAAGTTATTCTGCTTCCTTTGTACAGTCTATCGTTTTGTCATGTATGACCCGCGCGATGAATGGCGTATTCAGAGAGGTCCCGTTGAGAAGCCCCATGCATGCATTCATAGTACTGTCTCAATGTGTTATGGCCATTAGGAACAGCTCTGGGGCAATACAGAGTGGCTCAGGCACTCTAATGGAAACTAAATGTTTCTTTTTCTGTGGCTTGGGAGCTCGCTCAGCTTCAAGAAAACTTCATCATGTCCCCGATGACTCGGGGAGGCTTTTAGAATCTGACTGTGAAGCAAAGCAAAGCGACGGAGACGGAGAGAGAAATTAAAAACCAAAAGGAAACAACCATGAAGAAAGAGAGAAAATGACAGAAGTAAAAATAAAAACAAGAAATAATAATAATAATAATAATAATAGTAATAATATCTTGTGCATGGGAAAACAAAAGCGTGACATTCCAATAAAATACACCCCAGATTTCCAAAAACAACATTTACATTTAGTCATTTAGCAGACGCTTTTATCCAAAGTCACTTACAAATGCGGTAAACAATGAAAGCAACTGGAGTAAATAAAGCAACAAATATAATGCAACTTCAGCTTCAACTCGGCAGATTTTACGTGAGATATTCAGTTAAATTTGTATTTCTTTCTTTGTAAATGTTCTTCTGTGAAATGCGCTAGACGCAGTTTTCTCATTTCCACTTCAGATTATATTCATAATTATTTTATAACTGATTAACATGTCCATGTTATTTAAAACAGAAATTGTGCTTGTTTTTTGATCATCTTTAACCAAAATGTAATCAAAATGGCCGAATTAACTATTGGATTATACAGGCATTTTTGCCTGCAAGTCTAATTCAACACTCTTGCACACAGCATGTGCCTTTTTAGCTAGATCTCTCTCCCTAATAAACAGTCCATCCAAAGCGCCACATCTATTTGCGATTAAACCAAACATACTTCACTTCTACTTTATAACAAATGATCTATGCGCTTGTTTGTGAAACCAAAGCAGTTCCGTCATAAAATAACATATGACACAAGTCACGATGATCTAAGGAGCATGATTTGCAACATTATCCACAGAATCTCCATTAGCGAGAAGCACAACTTCCTGTTCCCCAATAAAGATTAGCTCATGGTGGGGTTAATGCAGTCAGACTAACCCTATGGCAAGATTAATGAGTCGGCGGAGGGGGGTTGTTTGCACAGCCTGTGATCTCAGCAAAGAGAAACTGAAACTGATAGTCGGATGTAACCGTCAGAGCACGGCCTGGTGGGAGGACCGGCCGGAGGATGCTGAGAGCCTCATGTGTCACCATGGAAACGCATTTAATGTTTCCTGTGTGTCCTCAAAAACAAATCAGCCGTATTGTCTGTGAGGTCATTTATGTCAAGGTTTGCCTTCTGTAAAATTAACAAAATATCTGGAATATTCCCAGCAGTAAGAGCAAAAAGTTACAGCTTCCTGTATATCCAGCGAGTATTAGAGGTAGAAACAAACAGATGTTGCATCAATACGAAAGACGCAGGATGTACTTATACATTTTGGAAGGGCAGGGGCCGCTTTTAGCTGAGGTTAACAGCTCGCCTGTGTCATTTCTGAGAACAGCAGACTCCATCGCCATCACAAACACAACTTTTCCCTACTTTTAGAAATCATAAATTTACACAGAGGGATATTTGGTGAGGCTGGTTTGGAGCTTTTCGCCAGACTTCTTCAAACATTGCCCAACAGTGCCATCTACGTTCAAAAGGTGGAAGTGTAAAGGGACGCGATGGACATGTGAGTGGTCAAGCGCTGCAGCGTTTACCTTTTTCTGCAACACGTTGACCTTGCGTTCCTTGACGTCGAGCATGTCTTTGAGGTCGTGGATTTCCCCGCCGAGCGTGCCCTTCTCCTCAGACATTTCTTGAATCTGTTTGCTCTTTTTGTTAAGCATGGCGTCCTTCTCTTCTAGGCGTAACCGCAGTGCATCGACCTGAAATGGAAGCATTTCAACGCAGTTCATACAAATAAGCCACAGAAATCATACGAATGCATGAAACGACGCTTAACGTGCATTAAAAAGCTATTATTCACAACAATGTTCTAAAACACACACATATACTTGGCAGTCGGGGCACATTAGCCGTAGGCTAAACTGCATGAATCACATGCTGGCACTGGTAACACGGGATTATGATAAAAAGTGTGATGATAGACTAAATACAGGATTGAGAGCACACACAAAGAAGCCATTCATACAACTGCAACTTCTCAAACTGCTTAATGGGATATGTAATACAATATTGACCCCTAGTGTTCATGAAATAAACATTCATAGAATATATATTTGGGCCAGTTGTCAAATATACAATACATGTGTTCTAGTGTGACAGCAACAAATTATGCTATTATATAAATATAAATATGAATAATATAAAAATCATATTATTAAGATTTTTTTCCCCAAATTTCGCTCTTTCACACCATAGGAAACAGTATAGTTGTACAGTTTAGTTCTTTGGTATTGTCTTAAATAATATGCAAAGCTGAAAAAATGTTGAAACTAAAACTAATCCATCAACTTATTATGGGCGTAACTGCATTATAACACTAATGTATGTCAATTTATATTTATAATGTATACAAATCCACATTCTCAACTACCATAATTTATGATAATTTATATATTTTCAAGTAAAGGTATGTACAATATTTTGATAAAACAAAGAAAGAAGCAATGGAGGTATACAGAAATTTCTGCCCGGAATTGATGCCATAGCACGATACGTCCAACATGACCTCCCCCTGCGATGCCCTATAATTCATACGTGCCAATTCTTACCTCAGTCTGCAGGATGGCGGCCCGCTGTTCTTTAGCGGTAAGAGACTCTTTGAGAACATCGATGTGCTGTTTGCTGTCAGAAAACTGATTGTTGAGCGTCTCCAGTTTTGTCTGTAGACCCAAGAGCTCAGTTTCCTTCCTGGAGAGATCCTGCTTCACCTGGTCAATCTGAACGAGACAAACAGTTGGTCAGCTCTGAAAATGTGGAGAGAAACCTTTCCAGAAACCTCTTAAACCATCTTTTTAATCTCAAAACTAGTGGCTTTAACAGACACGACTAACGTAAGTCCGAAAAAGAACATTTGATCTGCATCTGAATTCTCATACTGGATGCATAGCATACAAATTCAATAGGCTCACAAACCCTCTGAATTAGATACGTCAAACAGTCTAAATATTACCAGGTTATTTTAGTTTCCACAAACTCCTGTAAGTATGGAAATGATTTGTATTCAGCTCAAAAAAGAGGGCAGAGATGTGATCAATGCTGCGCTGTAACACTATAAATTGCTTTTTCATACACAATCACACATAAGATCCTATCACACAAAAACATTCAATACAGATGTTATCATCCCAGAAATGTAACAAACAAAACTCATTCAAGACACATTCCCAGCATGCACTGGGGCAGCCGTAGCAGATTAGCAGAGCCTAAAGCAGTAACTCTACCGGATGGCAATCACCCTAGTGGAAAAATCACGTGCACGCGTCACGCACAAGACAAAGATGAGAAGAGAGGGAAAGAGAGAGACTGGAGGCTTGTGGGCATTAGTGCACTGAGCTCTACTCCAACCGGCGCTACAAATACAAAAGAGAGGAAGGGAAGGGGTTGAGAGAGAGAGAGGATGGTGAAAAGCATTGTGGGGACTCTAGTGGCGTCAGATCTTCGGGCACAGTACCAGGCGACTCTGCTTTCCTGATCAGAGGGAGAGGCAGAGACAGAAAAACGCTGTGACTTCATGTACTGCCACACCGCCTACTGATGCTGCCATTGTGAATCAAATGGGCCATTGATAAGGAGACTCTAAAACGAATATATATCTCTGATACGCTCCCTTCACTGCCCCCGCAGGCAAAACGGAGCTGTATTTGCGACTTTGGCGTTGTGTTCACATTCCTCCCATGTGAGAACGTTATCGGCTATGATTTTAAAACTTCAGAACAGATTGTTTTGAATAAAGGATTATGCAGATTTGATAAATGGGCTTTTCTGGGCATCGCATATATCAGAGCCAAATGAGGCGGGGGAATCGCTCTCTCTGGTGAGGGAAGCAGAGCTAAGCCGGTTCTCTGGGTCGTCTTACGGCAAAGACCTCCTGCTGCAGCTCGGCCGCACGCTTTTTCAGCTCATCGCCCTGCGCTTCGCTCTGCGCCAGTTCATCCTTCAGTTGCTCTACCTGTCAGGAGAGTGCGCTGTTACTTGCAACGACCACCAATCAGCAGCCTCACACGATGAATGGACAACTGGTCATTGAAATTATGCAACCAATCAGTCAGGGCATGCGGTTATTGTTAGAAAATAAGTTGCAAGGGTTAATGAATATTCAGATAAATAATATTAAACTAAAATACATAAACCATCGTTAGACATCCCTAATTTAAAAACCAATCCAAAATAAATATTTCAGTTTAATAATACGTGAGTTTATGTTTCTATTTAAGAAATATTTACATGCAGATGTATATTTTCAGATTTATATATAATGTATATTATAAATATAAACATGTTATATATAAATATATTTTATTTATAAATACACACACATGGGTGTATAATAAAAATAAATATAATTTTTTATTATACAGAGCCAAATGTGTGTTTGTATTTATTTATAAATAATTATTATACACAGTACACTCATATTTATTATGGAAACAAAAACTTTTTTGCAGACAATTAGTCAAATAGTATTGTTTGGAAAACCTACATTAAATCGAATTAATATTAAAAGAAAGTAAAAAATATATCATATTTTATCAAATGATTAATTTTCTGCTGTTTTAAAGTTCATTTTAAGGAATTAGTAGTTTATAAAATACAAAATGTGATAGAAAACAACTCACCAAAACTACAAAATTAAATAAAAGCTGAGTTTGTTACAACAATTAAAAAATTAAGCCTTTCCATGCATATTTATTCAAGGTTTTCTGTAATGCAAACAATATCACAACATTATCGTAAATATAAACACCACAAAACTTTTTTATATTCAACATCAGCAACTAACATCCATAAAAAACACATCTATCCTCAAATAAAAGAATATAAAAAAAAAGAGTTTAAAAAAGCACCATAACAAAACCCATTCTACCTTATTCTTCATGAACTTGGAGTGACTGCGATAGACCTCCATCTGTTTCATCTCCTCCTCCCTCTCCTCCGTACTGAGAGCTCCGTTTGACTTCAGCATCTGTATCTCGTCCTCCAAGTCTCTCAGGCTGCGCTCCAAAGAGCTTATCCTCGAGTCCTTAAAAGATCAGATGTGATGTTTAACACACTTGACAAGAGAAGAAAACATCTTTGACCTGAGAGCATTCTGTGTGCTCTCAAGGGGCCAAAAAACTATTGTGAACTTTAGTTCTCCACACATGAAATACACAGATAACCCTACCTTCATCTCGATGACCGTCTGCAGTGCCTTGGTTTTGGCAGAGTCCGGTGCGCTCTCATATCGTCTGTGGAGATCCTAATGAGAAAACATGAGGCGTGGGTCAGGAGATGAAACCGTAGGAATATAATGACCCCACACAAATCCAGCCATCAGTTTAGGTGGATCCACACCGTCCCACATTGTGTTTATCTCTAACACTGATACTTATAAATTAATAAAGTGAAATGAGTGAGTTTTTTATAGGGTGGGGTGTTAATCCCTGGATGAGTCCTTTATGAATGAGGTAACTGTATCGGGCAACCAACAAAAAAAAAATGAATCCCGACAAACACAAGGTGGACGCAGTACACAACTTCCTCACTTGAGTGAAAGTACAGATACTACTGCTCAAATATTCCTCCACTACATTTAAAGACAGATTCTTAAGTAAATGTAAAGAAAGTACATGCTTTTAAAGTACCCAAGTATTAAAAGTAAATTTCCTTTATTTCAGTAGTGTATAGATATATTGTCATATACCGTATGCCACTGAAGCAACCAGCTGAATATACAGAGTATCTCACAGTATCAGTGGTATTAAAGGAGTTCACTTCAAAATTTTCCCCATTGGCTTTCCATAGTTTTTTTTTAGTCTACTATGGAAGTCAAAGGGGACAGATTTTGCAGTGAACAACTCCTTTAAGGAGATGTTCAGCACATATATGTTTAGTTTAGATATAATCCTGTATGATCATTTAGCCTCATTATTCCCCTAGGCCTATATGTATTTATGAGCAGTGTTTTTTTCTGCTTTACCAGTTTTAGCAGCAATTCACCAGTAAGAAGTTGGCTTCTACACTTTACTGAATATAATATAATATGTGTTTGTTGGATTTAGTGCCATTTGTATTACCATAGTTTAACTACAAACATAAACTATAGCTACTATACTGAAACTACGGCATGTTTAGTTACTTTGGTTCGACTAAAAATAGCTTATTCGGAGTATGGTTACTTTATAGAGAAAATTGGTTGATTTAACTGCAAATACCATCCCTGCTGAAATAAAAAAAAAAGTTAATGTGTGAATTAGAATGAGATTTGTCTATAAAATTCCTCTTTGTGGTGTGTTTTGGATTTTCTTCCAATACGATTTACCATCCCGCCAATAGAATCCATCACATACAAGTAGACAACAAGTATGTATCCGTTCAATACAATTCCCATTATAACCATTAAATCCATTACATTTCTGTTGTGTTGGGCAGGATTATATTGTTTTTATTTCAGCAACTATAGTTACTTCAGTAAAAACATCATTCATTTTCCAAATGGCTTTAAATTATATGTTAGCAGATCAGAAGTTAACATGTACGCGCACTTCCTTAACTTTCCCAGCTATGCGATCTCATGAAATTTCTAATGAAAACTTAACATTTTCCATTTTCTCTGTCATGCATCTCATTGTGTATGTGGTGTTTATTTACCGTGTCTTCCATGATCTTTGACTGATCGTAGCGCCCGTTCTAAGCAATGCATCACACATAGTTGAACCAACAGATGATCACTCCACACTTAAGCATGTGCCTTTTTTCCTCTTTTAATGTTGTAATTGCCTCAGAGTGCTTTCAACAGTGTAGTAGCGGCGACGTTTACATAAGTATAGTGGGAAGATCCCAGGGTTGCCGGATTCAAAGCTAGCCGGAAAAACTGAAATACTTGATAACATTGTACCTTCTTATAAATGAGCAACTCTTGGCAAAAAAGGTAATATCAAATCACCAGAAATAAAATAAAAATAAATAAGTCATCTAACATATATACAAGAAGGTCTTTCTTGTTCTTTGATTTACAGCTGGAGGAACCTCAGGTGCAAAAAACGTGCTTTCTTGGTTTTAACATCATTATTCTGTTTTTATTCTGACAGGAAAGTACACTAATTTGAAGTTCAGAAAAAACTCTAAAACTGCTGATCAAAACTGGCCACCAGGTGTCAGCATGGCCACAGTTCTGTCTCTGTCGGCTGTCAGTAAAGATGCCTGACAGAAAACAGTGCCACAGAACCACCTGTAAAGGGCAGAGACCTCTGAGAACTAGACATCACTTTGAATAAAAGCTGAACTGTCACTGAAATGTCAATGGCACTACCAGGGCACCAGCACCTAATAAACATATACAAGTGAACTAGGAAACCCTGTGTTTCTACATAATATACATATGATAAAAAACACATCTGGAAAGTTGAGGGACCATGCAGGCAGTCGCCGCAACCTTCTCCACAGGGAAACACATCTTCCCCCGCTGGCATAATTAAAGTCACTTGACTTGGTATTACATAACAGATCTTAGCTGAGGAAATATGATCAAACTCTGAATAAACCTCAGGCATCTTCCCTCTTCAAGACAAATAGCTGAATTAAATGTAAAAATTACCAGTTCTTGCACTCGGCAACATCTGTGTCTCCTTTCATCAATGTTCTTTTCAGTCTCGTCTCCATAGCAACCGATGTTCAATGGCTTCAGTTTGTGACAGGTTTCCCCCTCTCACTTCCTCTGTGAGCTCGCTTGTCTGTCTGAGTTTGAAATGACTAATGCCGAGCCCTATATCCATCGGCACGCTAATTGTGAGTTTTAGGTAAAACGTTTAATTGCAGAGCATCTTCCTGCATCCTCTCTGGATAAATGACCATGTGCTATCGGCATCATCCGCACAGCAGCTGTTTGCTTCGTGCATAAAATGTCAGCAATAAATATTTCATTAAAAAACATGTAATCCCCATTAGTTGTTTAAATGTCAGTATAATAATAAAATAGGTGACATTCAAACAATAGACTCAAATCTTTAAGACTCTGAGAGCGACCCATTGAGCAAGGTCATCTAGAAAGATTTGTTGTTTGATACAAGAAGTGATTGCCAGACTTTGTTCCAGATTTGACAGGATTATGTTGAAGTTTCTGTAGTAAGTCTTACCTCCCTGAGCAGAACAACTTCCTTCTCCCTCTGATCCAGCAGGCTCTCCAGATGGTGGATGTGCATCTCGGCGTCTGCCAGCCTGCGGGTGCGCTCGTGGTCTTCCTCGCTGGCCTTGGCCGACAGCCCCTTGCTCTGCAGCATCTCCAACAACTTCTTGATGGACTCGTCTCGGGCGTTGAGGGTCTGCTTCTGCGTGTCGATGCGCAGCTCCATCTCCTCCAGAGTCTTCCTCAGGAGGAAGAGCTCCTTGGCCTGCCGCTCGTGTTCGGCGTGCAGTCGCTGGAAGTTCTCCTCTGTCAGCTCGGCTCCAATGGGCTCGCCGGGGCGAATGCTGGAGTCCTGCTGGAACAGCTGGTTCAGATCTCGCTGGATACGGAGCTCGTCCTGCAGGGCCTGGATGGTCATCTGGAGATGCTAAGGACAAACAAACCAAAGAGAGAGAGTGCTTGTGTAAATACAAAAATGTTCAATTGCAACATACTGTACTTCCAACACTAAACGGTTATCCAAAAGTATATGGACACTCCCTTTGGTTATGTCAGCAATAAGCATTACTGACAGGTGCATAAAATCAAGCTAAAAGCCATACATTCTCCTTAGACAAACATTTACACTACAATCCCCCACAATGCCCCTGTGCACGAGAGAGGTCCATAAAGAAATTGTTGACCTTCCTGCACAAAGCACAAACCTGAATGCCACCAGGATGACTCGGAACATCTCCAAACATCAGTGTCTGACCAACAACAACATTTTTGCAAATCAAGTTACAACATCAAGTAGAAGCTGTTAGAAAAACTCATGATTAATGTTCATGGTTTGAAGATAAAAGCACATACTGCACTATATTCTTTGGTTAAGGGTTTTGTCTTGCTGTCTATTATAACTTTATAAATCACAAAAGCAATATTAAACAGGTGCATAGCACAAATAAATGATCATTTAATCTTACAGGGGTTGATCTATGTTGCACATATAAAAGCAAAATAAAATAAAAAGCAGTACTGAGGAGAATTTTCAGAGAAGGTCAGGAGGAAGGAAGGACAGAGGACAAGAACATAAGAATAGAAAGGAATAGGACCACAGGTATCACCATGGTGACAGACTTATGATCAGCATGAATACTTGTGATTTTTATTCACTTGGATTTAATTGTTCTTGAACTTTTTACTACAAAAAGGATTAAAACTTGTACCCCGTAAATGATGTTATATTCTGTCGGTCAAAAGTGGTTCACATGATCTCTGAATCTGACATCTTTGTGAGCGTTCATGTATTAAACAGTATACATTCTATATTAAACAAGAGTCTTCCACATGTACGAGTCTGGGTATCGATTCAGATGTTTCGATTCAATTTGTTTCTCGATTCGGTTCAATGCATGCATACAGATAAAAATATAGATATTTCTAAAAAAGTAAACATCAGATTACAATGGTTAATTAATAAAAAAGAGAAGAAGAAAAGACACTTTTGAAGTGCTTCCCCTTAGATCTTGCATTTGGTAGTTAACATGTTCGTGACTTCATTGTCAGTCATAGTTTTTGAGGTGCAACTTCAGACCCGTTTGCTTATACTCTCTGGACATTCTGTATTTTAATAAAGCTTGTTTTGTCATTCTGTGCTTAGTTTTAAAAAACACAACGAACAACATTTTCATCCGCCATGTTAATGAAGCAATGAATGAAACGAAAGGCCTGTTTAACATCCCTTTTGTAAAAACAAAAGTGACATCTAGTGGTAGTAATAAAAAAAATCACGTTAATGATCCCCATACAGTGTTCAATGTTAGCGGAAATATGAAAGAAAAAAAACTAGTGATAAGTGACAAAACCAAACCCAGATAAAGATTCAGTATTAATGCAGTAAGGTGGGCAGACAGATGTGAAGCAGAAGGTATGATGTCATTTACATTTTAGCATGAAAACTGATTTACATATACAAGGACAGGACAGCAACTCACAGACCCTGCTGATGCCAGGACATAAGGAATGTGACTCATGAAAAAGCACACATACACAAACAAAATGAATATGCAATGCTTTAAAGAACCTTAATGTTTAACTATACTATGGTTCTCATGTTGGTAAAGTGGGGGAAATAAGTCTAACTACATTTTGTACGCAACCATGTAACCACCGAAACTACAAGATGTAATGAGTTTAAATTGTGTCAGACATGATAAATATCATCATGTTTCTACACTAGCAACTAGTATGGTGGTATATTGTATAGAAACATTATATTTATTTAGTTTTAAAGCATTTGTTGCTAAAAACAATTAATAGCTCAGGATTTTGCATCCCATTCGTGGGTTTGTTTCTACATGCTCATGCTCTTTTGTCTTGCTGGTTTCTCCTTCCTCGTCCCTCCCACTTTTTTCCACGTGTTTGTTTTTTTTTCATTGGAAGGCTCAGACTCTCCTAGACGTCCTAACACATGGAATGTGTTTGGGGTTTGCCAAACCACAGAATGCAGTGGAATTCGCAGTGTAACGTGTAAAGTTAGGCGACCTTTATTCAGATTTCTGGAGGCTGTAACGTCTTGACCCTTGACCCTTAACAGCCCTCCTGCATTCCAATGATGTTGGTTGGACCACACCGAATGACCCGAGGAGCTCAGCCAATCAGAAAAGTCTCATTCGGCACGTCACAGCGCTTTGCACTAACTTCCAATAACAAATCCTAAACACCAAGAGTCCTACACAAAAATGCATGAACCACACCTCTCTCTTACACAGCAAATGTCACGGCCTGCTAAGACAGACATGGTTTGGTTAAAAGAAAAGACACAATCCATTCAACAGAAACATGCATATGAATAGAAATGGTACTTTATTTTATTCATCTGGGTGTTTCTGCTTGTAAGTGAAGAATAGTGAGGATGTGCAGATTATATGGTATTATAAAAGTGTGGCTTCCCTAAAGCACATATAAATATTTAAAACACGATTCGATTGGTGTTTTCCAGCACCCTGCCATGTGCTATGCTCTATCCTGCCTGCTGTGGTGATTCCTCACGATAGATCGACATCATGAATAAGTCATAGCGAGTGCGTTAATTAATTGATTTCCGTTCTCTGTGTGCGGCCGGCCTAATGAGGAAACCCGACGGCAAACAAACAGCGCTGGAATCAGGTGACCGAGATGAACCTGATGGCACATCTATACAACAGATAGTCACTTACATCTCACTTTTACGACCAAATACACAAGGAATTCTTGTTTCACTTTCTTTCCAGGAGCGGTAAACAAACAGAGCACGGAGGGTTTTTAAAGAGCAGTTCTTAAAGCCGAAAATAAACTTTACACACGGTTGTAAAACTGACAACATTTTTCACAAGCTGTCTGCCTTTTGTCTGCCTATTTAAATCGCCACGAACTACACTTTTAAGGCATTTTTTTCACTTACATTTTTTAAGTTTTCAAGCATGAATTATGACAACCTCAAGCAGGATTAGTTTCTTCCGTGGAATGCCAAAAAACTGCCAAATCGCAATATACCGAATTGGAGTTTATATCTGAAGAATTTATTTACAAAAACATATAACTACTATTCTCCATAATCATGCTTTTTATTATGTTTTAGTGTTTTATTGTTAGTAAGCTGTAGTTTTTTAGGTTATTAGTACTTCATCAAAACAACCTAACTGCAGTTTGATTGATATTACCTGGAATGCATAATAAACAATTGATTTTTTAATTGTTTCCCTCCAAGTTTAGAAGGTGCCCTTGAGTTGTGAACATCAGAATAAATGTACATAGTTCAAATTAATTTAAACAATTTGTTTAGAATATGCTGCAGTCCATACATCTGTATTTACTACAGTATAAACATGTAATTGACACATGAAATTGCAGTATACTTTTCTAAATCTTTATTTCAGAAATGGTACCTGACAGCAAAACCTATTAACCATTATCATAACCTTACTGATGCAAATTGGGGTTCGATAATGAGACTTTGTGTTTTACCCTGTAACTACTTTTGATTGATTTTTAACCAAGTTATGACTTATGAATTGCAGAAAACCAATCTAGAATGTTCTTGTTCTCCGGTGTCTGTCCTTCTGGGTTGTGTACCAATCAACAACAAACCACAGTCAGACCCCACAGGTCACACACACAACGCAGGCCTACCATTCACTTCCACTGTACCAATTAGAGCCTATCTCCTGTCTTGAGTCTAAGAATATGCACAGACTTCTGGCCATCTGTATAATTTGCATGAGGGTTTGCCTCATCCCCATTGAAGGCAGAGTTTGGCAGATACTTCCTGCGAGTTGTTCACAACCACATTCTGGGATGTCATAATGGCCCCCTGTTACTTCTTAAACTCCACCTCTATCTAGGTAGATGCATGCAGTATGATTATTTTTAATAAAAGTATTATAGATGCAGCCCTGCAGACATCAAGAACTGGAAAAACATGATGCTTGCACCACTGAGGTCATGTGATATATAAAACTGCTCAAATGTATATCTGAAGTTGCTTAGAATAAAATCATCCGCTAAAGCATAAATGCACATGTCAGTTAGTTTTATTTCTGTCTCTATATTTAGATTTCTACAGAAATATGAGTTTTAAATTAATTAAATGGAGTTAAGAAAGGGAAAAACTCCACAGCTTGCCATTCAAGGGTTCATTGAGAACGAGGCTGGAGCTTGCTGAGGGACTGCTATTGCAGGGCTACCATGGCAACCGAGACTTGCTGTGTCATGAAGCCCTCGAATGGCGGAGAAGCCAGACGACTGAATGAGATTATGTCATTAACCAGATGTGATGGGGGAGGCCATAATCAGATGGCAATAGTCATTTGAAAACAGACATTTTCAATTAGAGCAAAGCCAATTAAAAATGGTCACATTAAAATACGATTTTGCTCTGCAGGTTCGTGACCAAAACTTTGCAAATAGATAGATAGTAAATGTCTTTGAAATTATATTTTGTTTCCATTAGAAAGAATAGGATTTATTAAAAGGAAATTCAAAATTGGGCGCAATAAATCTTAAAATGCTTTTCACTCGTAGTTTACTACAGAATCAATTCTATTACAGTAATGAAATTGAAATTCTTTTAATGCAAAAAAGCATTTATTTTAGATTTTATTTTGGATTTTGGTATGAAATATAACCCAGACCGTTCCAAACTATTTTCAACCAATGCAAAGCAGAAAAACCTCAAATTGTGTAAAATCTTCAGGCTTCTGTAGTTTTCCTGTCCACATAAAGAAAGCCTTCGGACATAAACACCTTGAAGGTGGGCGGGACTCCTGCCGACAGAGAGGAAGCATGGAGCCAATCACAGCGTCTTAATCTTAATAGAATCAGAGTGGCCATCTGTACAGTCAGTTTCGGGAATTAGTGGTGGACAGTCCTGCTCTTTGCCTCAGACACACACAACATCAAAGGATATCAAGCAAACAAAATACATGCATAATACTTTTTACCCTCATGACCACCTATTAACTGTTTTGGGCGCAAGAAACCTTGAACAACATTATGAGACTGCGTCTGCTATTCCTATTTTGGCCGAATCCATTTCCCAAAAATGCCACCTTGCTCTGCTTCTCTCTTTCTCAATCTGTTCTCGTCTCTTGCTCCTCCTCTCTTCCCCTACATGTGAATAGGGCAGGGAGAGAGGGACCAGTAGACGAGACGGAAGGCTCTGAATTCTCTTCATTCCACACCTATCCTACATGACCACACTCCATATACGGGCAGCTGTGTCTGCAGTTCACAGCACCATAATGGAAAGAGAAAAATATGAACTGTCTTTCTAACATTCCTTCCTCCACACTCTTATTATAGCTCATGAGATGGTAGACATGGATCAAATATGAAAGTCTTTGTTAAATCATGACAAATACCAAGGCCTTACAAACTATTTAAACAAAAGGTCAAATAAATAAAAGGGAAAAAAGTAATAATAATAGTAAAAGATAATGTGGGATGGTTTAAGGCTTAGTGTTAGAGGTCAATATTAGAGGTACAGGTGTCCCAAAAATGAAAAATCTGTCACTATTTCTCATCAGCCCTGTCGTGTTGTACAAAAACTGTAAAAATGTTCTTGTTCTGTTTAAAACAAAAGAAGATATTTTGAAGAATGTGAGAAAGCCAACAGATCTAGAAATGTTAGGTTACAAACATTCTATCAAATGTATTTTTTGTGTGTTCAGCAAAACCAAGAGATGTTCACATATTTGGAACAACATGAGGGTGAATTTCCATTTTTAATTTAACTACACACACCTATTAGACTATTGGCTGTGCTGTGTACGTTGAAAACTACAGTGTAAACATAAAAATGTATAAACACATGACACAGTCATTCACCTGTAAGTGATGGACTCATTATCCATTACATAACCTAAACTTAATCCTGTACAGCAGGACAACGGAGGTTAAAAAATAAATGTGACCTGTCACTTGATATTTAATAGGTCTCAGACTCCGCTTTAAGCTCCAGTTCCATGTGATGTTTTGCACTCAAAGAGTGTATTTATTAGTCTCTCCATTCTGCTTTGACAACCTGGGGGTTGGCCGGTCCCTGCTTCCACCCTGGGCCATCTGCTACCCTTCTAGATTATATTTACCGGCATGACACAGCAAACAAAACCTTTCCTCTCTCTTCTCAGCTATCAGCTCTCCTCCGAGAATGTGCTTCAAACATACAAAAACCTGTTTCCTGGTTTTGGAACAGGAACAAACAGTCATGCCTGCAACAGACCGGAAACTGTGAATGAAGAGTGGGCGCACTGGGCGGAACCGGGAGGTGGAAAATGAAACTAGGGAGATAGTGGGATTGGGGAGGGAATCTTTGCAACACTACAAAATTAAGAGCATCGGATGTGCGTTTAGCACCTGTTAATGGATGCAAAGGACGTGCACACAGACACTTACAGAAATTACACATGGGTGGGCACCTGATTGACTCTGTCTGAAAGGATGTGCTCGCATAAACGTGCTCGCTAATGCTTGGAAAATCGCAGCAGATGTTTGGAGGGTCCAGGAGGAGCAAGACAGACCGCCCTCTTCACAGACCAGAATATGTGCGATAAAGAGAGAGAAATTCAGGAAGAGTGTGACAGAAGTTGTTCACAAATGTTCAAGTGCAAATTTAGACTAGTAAAGGATAAAAAACCATGCAAGGTCATGTACAAAAGAGCAAAACCAACAAAGTAAAAGACAGACAGCTTTCTTCCGAGAACATTCCCTGAATGCTCCAAAAAGGATAAATGCCGCGTGTGTATGTGGGAGAGATCTTATTTGACACAAGCATCAACCTCAGATGGCATGCCAACGGACCTCCTAATTGGATCACATGACATTACACACAAAATTGGCAAAAGCTGAAGTCGACAGCTCCAGTCTGACTGACTGGCATCAAACAACTTCCTGTCTAAGTGGGCGGTTCATAGTGGGAATACGCTGTAATATGGAACAGATTCAATGTCCTAAGCCAAATGTCTGGATAAGCAGGTCTAGTATTACTAAAGCTTGGCATTAACTACATTTCACATAGATGTAGACCTATACTATAAGACATAAAATGAATCAGCATAGAGAAAGAATTAGTCTAGTCTAGACACAAGGCATCAAGTTTGCCAATGAAAAATTGCCTTTTCTCAATGACTTTTTTTTTTTTTTTTAAATATGATAAGGGTTGTTTGTAAGACAGAAGCTTGCTTTTTTCCAATAAAATGTTTGCATCCATCACAAGTGTGCTGAAGAGCTGGTGTGTTCATGCTTTATAAATTGTGTCTTGTCCTATGCTCTCTATGCTGATTATCATGTACAATATAACAACAGATGCCAGACTTTCGAGCATTTCATGAAACCTAAATATTTATATAGCAGATATAATTAGAAAAGCAATATCGCTTGAGATGTTTTTAATACAAGCATAAATACTGACGCCTGTTACTTTCTTCATCTTGACTTTCTGTGCATAATTCGTCAGTGCATATTACTCTACTGAAATCAAATGTTTGTATTTAAAATAATTATTAATATTAACCAATAATATTACACCCTACTTTTTCAAATGGTTAAAATAACTTTCTGTCCAAGTCATATCCTGCAAAATCTACTGAGACAACGTAAAAAGGCAATGCATTTGAATGATATCCACAAATGTTTTGACCAGCCATAGGAACTTACCTGGTTTTCATCCTGCACGACTCTATACTGTTCCTTCCACACGGTGATCTTCGACACTTCATCCTTACGAAACGCTCGCTCCTTCTTCAGCTCCGGGCTCCAGAAGGTCTTAATGGAGTTCATGGAGGAGCTGAGCTTGCTCTCCTTCACGTCCACCTCTTTCCTTAGAAGATCGTTCTCTCGAAGCACCTCCTTGAGCTGGGCCTGCAGATCCATGATGGTGTTGTCCCGCGCCTGCCGCAGCGAATGAGGCACGGTGGACGACAGCGTGGAAGGCATGTGATGGTCTCCAAAGGCGATGGCGTCGGTAGGCACGGAGCCCGGGCCCCCAGTAGAGATGTTTGGGCTGCTTCCCATTACAGTCGCGCGGACGCCATAAGGCACCCGTCCACTTGAGCGGCCCAGCGTCATTGTACTCTTCGGCAAATCCGGGCCGGACACCACCACCTCGTTGTCGCTCAGGTACAAGGGGCCAGATGTGGCATACGCGGCATTGAGAGACTGAATGTTCTCCATGGAGAGGGTTTTACCCCCCGGACCCACTCCTGCCCCGCTGCCTCCTGTGCTGTTGGTCCGGCGGTGGCCTAAACGGGGTGACCGTGGGAGACGAGGCGAGCGGCCGGGACTCTGATTGCTCCCGCCGCTGTGGTTTCCCTCCACTTTGCTTACAGAACGGGCACTACCGTACATGGCGCTTTCAGTTAGGGATGAACAGCCGTGAAATAAAATGGGGTTATATAGTTTGATCTATTGAAAGGCGCTCCTTATTTTGTTTATGTTAACTGCATAGACAAAGAAAGCATTTCGTTTTGACAACATGGAGACTGGGTAGGGTATAAATGAGCGAACAGTATTATCCGTTTAACCTGGTCATGTTGTATTCCTGCAAAAGAGAGAGAGAGAGAGAGAGAGAGAGAGAGAGAGAGAGAGAGAGAGAGAGAGAGAGAGAGAGAGAAAGGGTTTAGTCATATGCACTGCAAAAAAGCAAACTAATACACCAACATTATCGATAGGGATAAACTGAAAAAACAATACAATTTATTTGATTAAAAATAAACGGCACATTTGTTTCTTCCTCCTTTTAGTCCTAAAGGTGTATTTTTTTGGAAGATCTATTGACAGAAATGCAACATAAAGACCTTACATAATGAAGCGTTATGTTTTTATTACCTTGGAATGAGCTATTTCTATCTACATACACTGCGGGTCCCCTTGCATGGAATGCATCAGATGCATTAAAAAGTATTTCACTTACAAACTGTGCATAAAACATCGCAGCCAACCACTAAATCGTGTGCGTTTTCTTTTCAATTAATCGTGCAGCCCTAATGAAAATACCTGAAAAGGTTTGAAGAACAGCGATAGATAATGACCATTGGCATTTCCTAGAACTACGTGTGTAAATCATTCTTCTTCTGTGTCCCATATTCAGAGTATTTGTGTGAGGGCGTCCACTAGCTATTGCGCTGTGGCAGCATTTAACCATAATTCATTGAGAAACTGAGCATAAAAATTACACGATATATTGTCCGCGTACTAGTAAATTAATTATCTTCTTCGGCAAAGAAGCGACAAATATGACGATATCTTATTCCTGTGTCAGCCACTTGAAGGGAGGGGTGGAGTGAGCTGTTGGTTGCTATTCACAACCTCACCACTAGATGCAAAATTTCATACACTGGAACTTTAAGGGAGTGCACAACCTAACACACATAACTGGCAGAAGATTCGCCTGGCTTATACAGCCTCGCGGAGAAGTTTTCCCTGACGTCTGACTGCCTTACACTTTTTCCAGTGAGGAAATAATAGGCTAATGAACAGGCCTGGCACAATCAACTTTTTAACCTCCTTCACTGAGCTCTATATAGGTCACTCACACACCACAGTGTATTTACTTTAGCACGGTGGCTCTGTTCCAGTACATACAGTATTCTGTACTCTCTGCACTGTCACTCCACCATTCTGTCTGTCTCTCCATCGTCTCCAATGCACACAATCCTTCCATGTATTGTGAAGCAGATGCACTACCCAGGTACACATCACACGTGCCACATATGAATATACTTTACACACATTGAAAATTACACATTTTTATGCTTCAAAAGCAATGCAATATCATTCCTTCATTGTCTTGTAAGAGCAAATCTGTAATAATACATCCACACAGCTATGTGCACGCAGATCAATGAACTGTTTGTTTCGGTCCAAGCTGTCAAACGCATCTTTGTTTTGTAGCAAGACGGAGTGTGGAAACAAGTCACATGACACAATTGTGACTTTGTGATCTCTTTCTTTAATAAATGCTATAACATTCCTTGACAAATGCACAATTGTTTTATTCAAAGTTATTTTCCACAATATTATATGAGACATGGTAATACAGTTTATGGGTAATTTATTGAGAAAACATTCCCCTTTATGGGGGAGCTGGCACACTCCACTTGACTGTGTTTTGGCTCTTTCCAGAATGCCATGAAAATATTCAAGAGATTCTTGATCAGGTCCAAGCCAGCAGAGCCACAATCCCTCATTATGAATGCATCTAACATAAGTGCTATTTCGTTTCAGTCGAGCTAATCTGCATGCATCGCCAATAAATCCAATCTGGACTGAATGTGAAGTATGTTCAGGCTGCAGGCTCTTTTTGGATACACAAACATGTTGACTTTACAGAGCATGATGCAAAGGTTAGGAAGAATCAAAACACTCAGGACGAGTTTTTTGAAACTGCGATAGTTTCCAGAAGCAGAACAGAGCCGACTGCTGATAAGATGCGGATAGGGCAATGAGACTGCAAATCTCCTTCCTTTACCGCTGTCGAACGGAAGCCACATAATGCTCTGCATGGGCATGCCAAACCATGTCACATTCCCAAAGTTAAGACAACATGCTTTACATGCCTACACTCATACAACTTTCCTTCATGTAGTTTAAGTCCTAAATTACTGACTTTATACAACATGTAAAAATAATCTTGGGACCGGCAAAAATGGCAAGGATTGAATGCAGTACTAGGAAAAGGTCTAGCATCATTTGTTTGCAGAGGCTATAAAATATTTCTCTAGACGGGACATGTGAATAAGAAAACTGGGTTCTTGGGACGGGCATTGAGAAATAACAGTGTTAGAATCTACAGTGTTAGAGGTGGGGCACAGTTGAATGAGGGGTTGGCAGTTATTTAGGGACTCTTGGGGTCAGTTCAGGACACCAGAACAACTGTGCATCATTATTACAATGCATTCATTCATTTAATGAGCAATTTAATATTCATTTATGTGCCAATGTTAATTGTATCGTTCTTATCAAGGTTAAATAAATATTTAAGAAAGTTTTACATTCCAAACTGGTCTAAAACAGACATAAAGAAAAGGCACATCAAGTTTACATATTCATACACATATATGCACATCGAGCAGCTGTCCACTACATAGTAAGCTTGAGAAACACCACTGACATCAATTTGATGTATATCAAAATGAAGGTGACTAAATGACAGATTTGACATTTTTGGGTGAACTATCCCTTTAAGAGCTACAAGAGTCTTCATTGCTTAAACGGTTGCCATCTGGCTGCCCCTTAGGCAGGTGGATTACACCTGGACAGTGAACACAGCAAGTAGAACTAGCACTCCCCTCCATTGCTTAATCTCACGATTGCTCCTTTAAGCTTTCAATTGTTCCATAAAAGCAATCTGCTTTCCCCTCCAACCAGGATATTTCCATTTACTTTACAATGCAATGTTGGATCATAGAATATTTTCCATTTTATTAGCGCCGAAATCTTTACTCTGTTAGGCGGGCAAAACTGAGCCAAAGCAAAAAAAACACAACATAATTCTTATCAGATATAGAATTCAAGTTTTTTTTCTACTAGGAAGAAGGTTAGAGTGGTATTAACAAACAAAGAAAAGAAAATCTTTTCTCCAAATGTTGAAATTGAATGCGTAAGCCTCTAGGCGCACAAAACTGAGACGAGAATCTGTTGCAAACGGATGAGCATAAACAACAGAACGACTGACCATATGCTATTCTTACTCATAGTTCAGAGGAATAAATGAGCTCACGCTGGCCAGACAACAAATCTATACATACATGGTTGCAATATCGTTGAAATAAGACCTCAACATTTCCACTAGAATGTTTACAATTTATCAGAATAAAATGGCATATATTTCAACCCTAAAATGTTGGAGACTTATTTTAATGAAGTACTACAAACATCTCACAAATGCAATGTTTTAATATATATCCTACTGATGACTCACAACGTACCGTAAAAAGTCCCAATCTGTTAAAGTAAGGGTTTGAGTGCTGATTCAGAGCGCACACCCTAAATAACAGCCAGTAACTTTCATTTAAAATTCCAAGGCAGCCTACACCAATCAATAAGGTATAAATTTAAACCAGCGGCTGAATTTGAAAGCATCTGTTTTTTTGCCTCATTCCCGAGCATCTAACCCAATGCCTCTTTTATAGCATCAATGCATACCAGCCTCTGCCATTATATTTACAGGAGGGAACTGAGGTCAGCCTTGAGATCACTTTTAAAGCTTTGCATCGTGCCTGACTGACTCCTGCTTTACATCACTGAACAGATTCACCATCACTGATTGACCAGCTACAACTACAAAAGTATTTGATTCAACCCGCCTCTGTATTCCTAAAGTGCTAAAAACAGTGGGAATAAATTAGACTGCGAGTTATCCATCTTATTTTCAATACGGAAAAGCATAAGACAGGATGGTGACCGATGAATAAGAAGACATTGAAAAAAGATGATCATATAAATCTCTCTAGATCTTTTTATTATCTTTCAGATTCAGTTATTTTTGTGCTAAACCAAATGCTAGTTTGTATATTAATGGACGATCGCCTAAATCTGGTGCTCGGAGCAGCAAGTATTATGCATGTAGACACTATATGGTGACTTATTAAACGGCATACATATCAAAAAGGCAGCACACAAAATATCAAACCATTGCTTTGGCAAACATAAATGGCAATTGTTAAACACGTTTTAATACAACCACAATAAAAATGTGAAGCAAAAAAATTATGTATTATCCAACAGGTCAAGTCGGTTGTAAAAGATGCTACACTGGCCCAGTTACAGGACAACGCTGATTCACAGAGGGTAGAGGGTCAACCAACCTCCACAGAAACCAGATATAGACTCGGCAAGGCCAAAATAACCTGAAGGCTGTTTTCACATACGAGTCGTTTGCTTGGTCCAAACCTGATCCCGTCCCCACCTCCACAGGTCGATTTCACACTGTATTATTTGGCTCCGAAACACAGTAAGTTTGCATAACCAAAACTACCACCATTAATTCTTCAAAAAAAAGAGATGGCACACATAAAAAGCGCTATGCGTGAAAACTTGAAAATAAGGTGTCTTAGCACATATACGATGCACTTTAAGCAAACCAAAAATCTCAAGAACCATACGTTTCCATCTGTCCGCTAGTGTTGAGTATGGCTTGATGCTTTTTATAATATAAGCCAAAGATGTTGAAACAAAGTCCTGAGCCGACACATCATTAACTGCCGGTACCCTCCTTGGGGACCTCGGATCAACTAATCAATTTTCATCTCCAGTCCTGACCTGTGAGCATGAAACAAGAGAGCCAGCGTTGAATGTTCTTTTCTTCTGGGCCGGCATGCTCTCATCCCGTCTGTCTGCGTGAGGTAATAAGGTCAAAGTCTGCACAAGCCATGCTAAAGATGTGGATGAAACTCCTGCTGTGCTCTCTCGCACATGCACCTTTCATTGCAACTTACATTTATTGCAAGCATTAGATAGATATGTTACACGTACGCAACAGAATCTCCAGCAAAACCACAGGTGAAATGTGTCTACTACTTTGGATTTGAATTGACATGTGGGTGAGTATCATAATCGAAGTTAACTAAAAAAAACACTGCTTTAAGATGGTACTATGACTTTTTTGTGTTTCTTGACATTAAATTGCATAACATTCACACAATCAACTAAAAATACATTTTTCATTAGCTGTAAAACATCTTCCCTTAAGAAGGCCTGCATGTTTGTACATGCTGACACAAGACGAACTTTCCTGCATGTCTCAGTGTCCAAGAAGCTATCATCCTCCCTGAATTTCCCTGTGTTACACCCTAGAGATTACATAAATATACGTAAATATCAAACCAATTTATAAAGAAAGAAGAGAGAAAACCCAGGTCAAACCTGTACGCCATAATCACAGCATTTTATCTTGGTGATCTGTTTCCATTTTTCAAACAATAATCCATTTTTTCCTCACTTTGTACTTGCTACTGGTTTTAGGCACAAAACGGTTCTTTGATCTTATTTGTAACAATTCAGTCACCTACATCACTGCGAAGACAGATGGTGTGAGCCGGACTAACTGTCTATCAAAGGTCCTGAGGGTTCAAGGGTTAAGAGATACAAGTACATGCCATATGTATTCTCCCTCTGCCTCCCCTTAACAGAATGTGCGGGTGTTGCAAAAGTTCAGAACGGAAGCAAAAGGCTTTTTTTAAGTGATGGAGGCACAAGTTCAATAGCCATAGACAGTGTACTGGTCAGGTAAGGTCAGACTGACATTACTCTAATCCTATGTCAGGTAGCCCTCATTTCCAACAACCTGACACAAGCAGGCCAGTCAATAAATGACAAAAAAAGACACACAAGATTGATCCAAATGTGGAAAACAGCTGAGATAAACACAACAGAAGCAGATAAAACGGTTATCACATCTCACTGCTGGCCTATGCAATCCATTTATTCTGATGACAGCAGAATATGTGTGTTACGTCATGTGATTGGACACGGGGAAACATTACAATAAACCACAGACTTCCGAAAGCAAGAATTAAGTAGAATTACAACACGACAAGTGCTGGTCTGAAACCAACCTGTTGAATCATAAGATATTTAACTGCGGTCCACACGGTTGACAGGTCTGGTCACGTTATTAATATTAATATATGGGGCTATTTTTGATTTGAGACGACAAGCAATAGCTTAACTTTAGTTTATTCATTAATAGACACGCAATTGTACAATTATGAGTAAATATACAATTGTACCATGTTTATGAGGAGAGCACTTTATACGAAATAGAACAACAGCACAAATATACAGCAGCACTGTTATTGGGAGAGGCTCAGGGAACCAATCACAATCGTCTAAACGCGAATTAATTGTGATGTATTCATTCATTCCCTTTAAATAAAACAATTGTGTTTGTTTTGGTTATAATACTAAACGAAACAGCCAAACTTTAAATGTGTTAAAATATTTCCCTCCGAGGCAACGCATTGTATCTATTCTAATACCTTTGATATTTTGTAACAGATCCATATTTCCCGAGTGACGTCACGGAGAGAGTACGGGGATACTTTGTAACAACCCGAGCGACATTCTGCATCCGCCTCGTAGCCTCTTTCAATCATTTTAACAGGGAAAATCTATAACAAATAACAAATAACTAGCAAAAGTGTGAGGTGCACATGCAGTGACAGAGTTCCTTCTTAGAGAAGCCTGACACCGCCTGAAACTGAGTGAATTGAGGCTTCGGACGGATTGATAGCGGCTTTAAACACATACGTGTATACACACCGCGTCCCGCTATCGCCATCCACCTCGGTTTATATCTTGCAATAAAAACCACTAAATGATAACATACTGATATACTTCTTTCTCTCAGCTTGATGTGGACATACATGTTTCTCTTTTTTTCGCCCAGTTCTTCCTCCATTGCTTGCTGGCGCAACAGCATTTTATTTCCAGAGGCTTTAAAGCACACATCAAGCGATATCACGCGTATTTACCTTCCCGCTAGTTTGTTGGGACGTCTACAAAAGTATACAGACCGCAATATATAGAAACATGTACACAAAATCCCACACTATCACTGGGCTGTGTCCGAGCAGTTCACACAAGACTTTAAAAAAGCGTCTCACCTTCTTGCACAAGAGGTTAGTCCGGTTTAGTGAGATGTTTGCGGCTGTATTTATCGTTGTGGACGGACCGTTATGACTTTGAGAGCCGTTATCCGCGGGGAAAGCCCTCTTTTGGAGTACTTCTGTCGTTTTCTTCCTCTCTTTGCCAGCTCTACCAGTAGCTCCGCGAGCCTGGGCGCTTCGAGTGACGTAACGAACCGGGATGCGCGCCCCCGAGTCTGGCCTCCGTGACCGTCGGAGTGCACGAGAGTCTCGCTGCTTCTAATGCGAGGTGGCAGCGCGCACGGGATGTGTACTGCTTATATTCAGCAGGATGAGGTGAAAATGCGCTTGCGTAAAATGTTTCACGTTACAAAAGGTCAATTGCAATGAAGGACATAATAGAAACCTTTAAAAACTTGTTTAATTTATTTGGTTTTATATGAAGTAGTATGAGGTATCGTTAGAAATATCAGTTGCATATTATTAATATATATATATTTATATATATATTTCATTCTTAAGTATAATGAATAGCCACACACTTCTGTTTATTTTGAACAGCTGTATTGCAGTCTTCAATGAAGCTGTCAAGCCTCCTTCAGCATTTGTCCTCTGGGTTTAATTTGGGTTTTGACTTGTATTACTGTTTTGTGCCTGAAACAGTGCTCCTTACACCACTCACAATAACCAGTCTCTGTTGTTTATTTATTTTATATTATTCAACTGTCAATGATACACTATTTGATCAAAAATATCCCATAACTCTCAATGAAAGCCATTTCACATGTAAGGAAACATTTTACATTTGAATTTACATCATTATTTAAATTACTTTAATTAAACTGTCTGTTTTTCTTTGCATGGTGTAGATTATATTTTTTTAATATAATGTTTTAATATATGCATATTTCATTTTACCTGTAATGCATACATCATCCACTAGAGGACAGTATAGATTTTTCAATAAAGTAAAGCGGCATACAAATCCAGCAGTCTTCAAATCTCATCTGTTACAAATAGCCTTGTTTGTAACATATACTTCAATTACAACATGTGTCGGATATCATTTAAATTGAGTGCATTGGACACAATAATGTTTCAGAATAAACCTTTGTTTTTAGTCAGAGGACAGAATTTACACTAAATAGATAAGGAAATTAAGTAAGGTTATTACTGGACATCCTACTTGGTAAATGTTATCTCATTTATAGTTAATTTTGTTAACAGGGACATTCTACCAGAAACTTACATTTACCGTGACAGGGCCTGACACATTAGCTCGTCCTCCAAAAACAAGCTTAAAATCATACAATTCAATGACAGAACTCACCCTTGATCAAATGATGTCAAACCAAAGGCGTATTGCACGCATTTCATGTTATGTTTTGTGTAAACGTGACAGGACTGACCAAAAACATGGGGACAGTTGTAAAGAAGTATTTATTGGTAGAATTAATGTATGATTTCATGTTTTTAATCAATGGATAGGAATGATATCAACTTAAACAGGCTATTGGTTGAGTTTTTTGAAATAACATTTTTAGCATAACAACACAATGAAAGCTGTAGGACAAGGACAGGTTTTGTGATTTTAGTTGAGAAAATATATCTGGAAACCTAATGAATGATATATTCCCAGATATCAAATATCAAACATCAGTCATTTAAAACTAAATGTATAAAAAACTTTTTGGATGAAATAGCACAGATAATGTACTGTACGTTTCCGGTAGAATGTCCCCAAAACACCTTTAAAACAAAAACATGTAAGGTAAATTAAATACTAAAATCATAATATAACAAATAGATGGAAGTCTCTCATGATGTCCTTCAGAATGTTCTGGATTTTAACAGCCGCTATTGTTCTGGAGATCCTGAAACCAATAATCAAAACATTGACAAAAAAAACATTTTTATTTTGTTTTTCATTCGTTTGCATTAGTATTCCACATTATTTGACAGAGTGTTTTTATAACCATGTCAAATCACCTGTATGATTCTAGAGATTTACTGCTTGGGATAGAGACCTGTTTTCTGCACACCGAACGCTGTGATGAAAATGTTGATGATGACAGTAAGAAACACCAGCCCAGTGGCCACATTATTCATTATGTCCAGCTTCCTCTGATTGGCCACGTCATTGAGGTTTTTGCGTGCTGAAAGAGGAAAACCAGATTGTATGCTATTTGTTGTTCTCATTATGATCATGATTATATTTCGAGCTCACCCATGTGGACGAAGAGCACCCCTGCGAGCACTTGGAAGAAAAGAGAAGCAGCGATGAGAATGATGACAGTGAGGTAATACTTGAACTCAAGGCCCTGCTCCAGAACTGCCTTCAGCTGAGAAGCGTTTGCCATCAACAGCGCCACATCCAGCATACTCTCTGCTACACTCTTCTTAGTGGCATAGTGATTCATGTTGAATGTTCCTGCGGGCTGAACCATAAAGACATTTATCTACATTTACTGTTGTCTGAAAGCTCGGATGTGAGTCATTCTAGTTCTTGAAAAACATTTCTGTGAGGTTACCGGTTTAGGCTGCTGGTTGTATAAACAAAAGTGAGCTAGAAAATAAACCGTGTGAAGAGAGATTGTCTGTTTGTATTGAGAGTCACTGGACAGCTTCTTCAAAGGGAAAGGCTTTGCTACACTAAACCCTTTGGTGCAAAGCTGGTAAAAAAAAGAAAAACTGTACTGTACTGTTCCAAAAAAACTGTTTATAAAAAGGGACTTGAGGTCCAAATTAGTTTGCACTGTAGGGATGGTGAGACTCAAAACATTTTGACATTATTAAATGGCAGACACTTGCATCCAAAGCAACTTCCAGGGCAAATCCAAGATTTACATTTTATTTGCAAGCATTTCTGAAATCACTTATGGGTTCTACAGTGCTATGTTTATATGGTAGTATTAATATTATTTTATAAAAATGTATTCAGTCACTTTTCAGTCGTGGATCATCTATTCAATTTGCCTTACAAATAACTTTCTTCAGCAACACATGTGCACTGCAAAATAATACTCGTCAAAGTAAGCTCTTAACTCAACTAAGGAAATGCTAAATGAAATGGGTTTCAATATAAAAAATACAGATTTTTTTAAATCCTCTACAAAAATTCCTGATGACATTTTTTCATCACCTGCCTCGATATAAAAAACGCATAAAATGTTCATCCTTTATACTAAACTTCCATACTTTATTTCCATAATGCATTTGATATTTTATAATATTCACAAATAAATGTAACATAAACATACATTCACACATGTTTACATTTGTAGTTAGCTTTCTTGCCATTAGAGGGCAGCATTTCACAGTTAAGTTTTCTTCAGTGTGCGCCGATGAATAAAAAACATCTGGGGGCGCTAGACATCTTTTTTCTTTTTCTTTTAGTTTTTTCTTGCCAACTACTATAATAGCCCATATAAAAATCAAAAGTGCAATTGTGCAGTTAATATTTTTCCTCCGAAAAAACATTACAGTAATAAAACCATGAAGACTATTTTTGTGCCAAATATGCAATGCAACATATTTGTATCTGTGTTCATGACCCACTAAAACAATTTAAGTCATAAACCACATCCTCTCTTGCTGATCTGCTATCTGCTATCTAACAGCTGCTTGAAACGTTTACTTTCCATCAGATCTCAAAATCGATGTTTTGTGAAATACCCTTCTCATATTTGACTCTTTTAACACTCTCTCATCACCCTCTACAGGACCCGAGAGAGACATGCATGATGATTGTGGGAGTGATTACACTCACACAAGGACCCTAGACACATGATCTGAAGATAAAGCATGTGCCTCAATGGAGCCCAGCAAGCCTCTTATCTACAGCAGAACAAAATGTTCCTCTGAAACATGTTGTCTTTACGGTCCAAGCCTGCTTCCTAACACACATGGTTCATACATGTGAGATGTGGATGGCTTGTTTTTTCTTTAAAACACTCAGGGAGCCTGAATCTTCCTAGCCAATCCCAGCCCGGCGGAATGAAGACCGGGCATGCTTCCAAATACCACATGCGAAGGCTCACGTTATCCGTAACGCTTTCCTTTTTTCCCTTTTAAAATAAACACCATGGGAGAGGTCAGGCATATTTTACATGAGGGGCCCGTGCAGTCGGCCCACAGGAAGTCCACCTCCCCGTGCGTTCATTGGCTGCCCTCGTGTCCAATAGCAAATGGAACTGGGCAAGGAGGGTTTCGCTCCAACAAATATATTTTTCTGCGCTGCTTTTCGTTTTCTCTTTTACCACGTCTCGAAACACGTGCGTGTCAGGAGGGAGGACCTGTGCGGACCCCTTAGCATGTTATGAGAGCACATTTATTACAGAGAATGAGGGGAAAAAAGTTTTCTTAAATGGTAAGAAAAATATATAATTCTGCAGTAGGGCTGAAGACAATAGGTCTGCATGCCATTCAGCCATTCAACAGAGTATGAGTATAAAAATGAAAGTTTCGTCATCATTTACTCAATACATTGGCATTTTACATGTTCTAATCTGATTAATAATGGTCTCTCATGAAACTCTTAAACGACAGAATATACTGTAGACATCCAGAATGGACACAGTATATTTATGTAGTGGGAAACTGACCAAGATCTTTAGTCCGTGGGGGTAGACTAAAGTATAATTTAGAAGTCAGGAAATGGTCATATCGCTGGCCCCCTGGGGGAGATCTAGCTCTGTCTTTCCAGTCTTTCATTCATTCTGAATTTTATTTATGTTTATATATAACATTTATTTTTTATCCAGTCACTTTGATTTTTATAAATAACAACAGCTAGTAAAAGCATTATACAATATAGGAGAAAAAAATATATTTAACGTTTAATAATCAAATGAAATGTTTTAATTATTTATTTAAATTAAATAACATGTATTTCAAGATCATGCAAGCAATTCCCGTTTTGTTTTGAGAACGATTGTTGTTTTCCGTCAACGGCGTGACCCTAAATTGTTGCATTGTTCAAGATGGTTAGATAAATGTTTTCTTTGGGTGCAGTGCTGACGGAGATCACGATCTATGCCGAACGGTTTAAAACAAACCCTACTTGACTGCCACCTGCCCCTTGGGGCATTGCAGTATTTTCACAATAGATTATAATACTGCACCCTCTTGTACTCTAATGTGTGTCTTAAATGAATGGAACTCTTGCACCTGCCTTAGGTGCGCAAACAAGAAAGAAAGTGATGAGAAAGAAAGTGTGTGACGTACACACCCTACATTAATGTGGATTTCGCTCAAACACGCCTGATTTTTGACAAACAGGTCCCCTTAGATTCCTGAGCTACAGTCTGCGCAAATAAATAAATACATTTAAAAATAAATAAATAAAACCCTAAATAAATTACCATAAATGTGTTTTTCTACTCTATATAACATTTGATGATGAACACACATCCATCAAACATGAGAAAAAAATATCATTATAATAGACCATTTTAGAATGATTGATGATCTGTAGGTTCTGTAACAAATGACAAAATCAATCAACACGTGCGATTACGTATTCATCTGTCACGTCACCTGCTGCACTTCAACATTCACAGTGTTGTTTCCATGTAAACAGAGTTGGTAAAGATATATGTTGCACAAGATATTTCAGTGGTCAGCCAATCAGGACCTGGTATAATAGCTTTCTAGCCAATTACAGAGTGAATATAGGTTAAAGAATGTGTTGACAGGTAAGAATATTTCATAACAATCTGAGACAGTCATTTCCACATGATCTAAAGTTTATTACACATAAAAACTGTCAAAATCTAAATAAATCTGATGAAATCTAATATGTTTTTATAGCTTGGACACATTTTTTTCATAGTAAAACAATAAAGAAATCTGCACATACTGAAGTGCAAGTATTGTATGTGTATAATTGTGTATGTTTATAAAGGCCTTTACATAAATAACCAACCCATTCTCGGTCACCTTAACTGGGGTAAATATCCGACACTGAAATGGTTGTTACTTGCTCCATGAGGAGAATAGCTGCTTTGTGAGAGAATGTTTATGGACACCACATGGAGGGTTTTAGTTTGTATAAACCAATAAAACTAAGCCTTTTATCACTGGAAGTGTGTCTGTATCTCTGCACTAACACATTTTTAAGTAACCACGAGACGTGTTTCAATTTTGAAAGTTCATGGCATGTTTATGTTGATGGTCGCTATAAACACTAGAACATCATCACTTCTTATAAAAAGTGGAACGAGAAAGAGCAGAGTTATTTGGAAACACCCCTTTTTTTAATGAACCCTGTGACCTCCACACTCGCACACATACTTATATCTCGGCTCCATTAAATCTCAACACAATACAATATCAATGCATTTGAATGGCAATGGGGAGATATTTGCGGCATCTAGTGGTGAGGTTGCGAATTGCAACCAATGGGCTCTCTCCACCCATCCCTTTGGAAGCACTATGGTGGCTGACACAGGACTAATTTGTTGTCACACTTTTCCTTCTTTGCTTAAGGACATAACGTATTTAAGAAATGCGCTCTGTAGAGCAGTTTGTCCGTTTAGGGCTACTGTAGAAACAACATGGTGAACTCCATTTAAAGAGACCCGCGTCGTATGTAGATAGAAATGGCTCATTCTAAGGTAATAAAAACATAACGCTTCATTATATAAGGTCTTTTTACAACTCTGAACACATATTTATGTGTATTATATTCCAGTTCTGTCAATGGATCCTCAAAAAAATTACACACTGGACCTTTAATAATTTCATTAGGAAATGTGTGTGTGACACCAACTGGTGCCGCAAACAGGATTGCACAAAATTGCACATCTATTCACAGAAAGCTTTATGATTTTGGACAATATTATTGCTATTACATTTCAGAATGTCATGCACTAAAGCTTTAGCGTATCATATCGGCTGTCAAAACGAATTTCGACTGTAACACTACTTGCCACATAAGTATATGTCTGACACTTAAATGGTTGTCCATTGAGAAAATGTTATATTGACATGTTTACATGAACAGTTTTAGCCTGCATAAACTAATAAAAGGTTTATAGCTGACAGCACGTCTATTCCAGCCTGAAGATACTGTAACAGCTGTCCCTTTTAGACAAAAAAAAGACACTGCCAAACTGTTACTCACAGCGGTAACACTGACTAACTCGCTCACAAACAGAATTTTACCTGCTTTTACTTCCTGACACTGAGTGTATGTGGGGATTTTAGGCAGAGGAAGGGGATTGTGAATTAAGCGTGTGGTTGACTTCATTTAAATCTGTCATGTGGATGTGGCTAAAGGGAGACTGAGAAAAAGAGGATTTAGGTACAGAAATAGAGAGTAGAAATAACCTGGAATTTGAGATTGTGGCTAATAGAACGCAGAGCAGACAGTAAGACCCCACACAAGCCTCTGGTTATAAAGATGGACGTTTTTCAACGTTTTCTCATTTTCTTCACAAAAAAGTGAACCCTAACACACTCCAAGTGGCATGTGTCGTCCCACAATTCACTTCATTACATCATCAATATCATCCATTTATTTCTCAGCAATCTAAATTATCTGGTCGAGCGATAACGTGTTCTTCTGAGTACAGTAGTGACTGTCACAGAAACACACACACCACAAAAGAGCTCAGGGGAAACATGTACCCTACGTTACTCTTAAATAATTTAAACAAAAGTCATCACTGGCCCTGACCCTGGTGTGTGCGGGAGTGCGTGCGTGTGTGTTTAAAATCATAAGAGGGAACAGGAAATATTTATATGACACTATGCTTCAGGACAAAAAACTTGCCTTTTCTTTCCCATGGACCCACCAAACATCCTTTACATTCCCATCAGTGTCACAACAAGGATGCATAAATAATCCCATATGATGCACTGATGAGTGAAAGCCATCACGGGAGTTTTGGAATGTGTGTTTGTCTTCCGATGGACTTTATTGGGATGTACTGGGATGTCACTTCAAACTGGGTCATGATGTTCAGCATTAACCGCAGGGGACAGTGACACAAACACATTCATAATTCAGTTCAAAATAACCATATGCACACTGTCTGCTCTGTCCTTTGATAAACAGTTTATCTTAGCCAGTGCCTGGGATGAGGCCTCTCACTCTCTCTCTCTCTCTCTCTTTCTCTCTCTCTCTCTCTCTCTCTCTCTCTCTCTCTCTCTGTTCATATCTATACTGGAAACAATAATAAAGAGGCTAGACTGTTGATACACATGTATCTGGAGGTCCGGAGGATGTGTGGAGTGGGTGAACCGGGTGGAGGTCTGTGTTTGTCAGCTCGGTTTTCCAGCATCATATCACTCTGTTTCACTATATCTTTCTCTATAACCCTCCCTCCCTTGATCTATACCTCCCCTGAGCTCCCACTGTTTTCCCTTCTTGTGAAAACATGATCTCAGACAAACTGGAGCTGGATGTAGTTCCATATAAAAGGTAACTTTCCCTACTCTTGTTCCTTGTTGTGTACAACTCAACAGCATTTTATTTTATTTTCTCTGTCCCCTCTAATATAGTTATGCCCTCAATGCACTTTAAAACTGAAACTGAAAACTCAGAGGTAACGACCCACATATACATAAAGCTGTTCAGTGGAGATATACAGTCTAAACTGGCAGGTAAATTCTCCATGATTTCCCCTGAGATTTTCCAATGCGGTTTTTAAAAACTGGCTTGTGTTTTATGACAAAAATAAAGTCTGTGGTTTCCATTACTCGATGAGACTGTCACGTTTTGATTTACAACATAAATTACGAACAGTCAGAGCTCATGCGATAGGTCATGTGAATTTTGGAGCTGTCGTGTGCTTTAAATGTAAGTTGCTAACCGGTGTAAACCATGGCGGCTGTCAGATTCAAGCACAGAAACCCACATGTAATATAAAATAAAACAAAATTATAATTATTACCTATACTTAGTATATAAATAAGATAAGATAAGATAAGATAAGATAAGATAAGATAAGATAAGATAAGATAAGATAAGATAAGATAAGATAAGATAAGATAAGATAAGATAAGATAAGATAAGATAGGATAGGATAGGATAGGATAGGATAGGATAGGATAGGATAGAATAGAATAGAATAGAATAGAATAGAATAGAATAGAATAGAATAGAATAGAATAGAATAAGGAAACTAAGGAACAAATGAAAATGTAAAATAATTGCTATCCCAGCAACAAGGGTGTGATAAGTTAAGATAAAATTGCACATTACCAACATGGCATTTTCATTTACATCAACTGGTCTATAATCACATGATTTTAAGAGAATTTATAGCTCATACAGAATGACAGATGGTTTACTGTAAAGATTTCATCCCATCACAATGTCCTCAGGGAGATTTATAATGTACAACATGTTACCATGTCATTACATCTGTGCTCTTAAATCGTGTCTTTTAACTAACACACTCTAAAGTTAGTGTATGAGTGAATTGTGGCATCTATGAAGGGGTGTGGTTGGTTCACTGTCTGTTGGCATGGGCAGGGCAAAGCAGATAAAACAGCCTGGATACAACAGCGGTGGCTCTGGAAATCACCAGAACGCCTGACCGGTTTAGTCATGTGGGCCGGAATGTTTTTCATACTGGACAGAGTTGAAACGGCCAAAAATGCAAATACAAATTCCTCTCTGGTCAATAAGGTAGCAAACAGCAATGTACACAGGGAAAATGAGTTTGACCCCAGAATAAAAGACCACCACATTACAGCACAATACATACTACAAGGCGTGCCTGAAAACACATTTAGAGTTTTGTATGTGTTTGTGAATGGGCTCTCTGGAAGGCTGACTTGAGATTTATAGGGCCCTGATGAGTCATCGCTCTCTGAAGGCCACGCAGTTTCTCAAAGACTTCCTCTGGGGTGCTTGTAGCCCTCTGTCGTGCTGAGAAACAAGTCAAATCTACCTCCACACAGAGAAATACGCAGGAAATCCATGAAACCACCCCCAAATAATTCTAGTTAAGTTTTAAAGAGCAACTTTAGACCAAACTAATTCCTCAGGAGAAAAAATTGGACACATGTTGACATGCAGAGCTAAAACATTATGTGAAAAGCATAACTGTTTATTTCCGCTTGGAGAATATTTTTGGTATTCACTACATGTGTACAGTAAATTTGCAAAAGGTCAAATTACAGTAGTTTTCCAGTAAATGTGTCACAATATACGACAAAGAACAGAATTCTTGTTTGGAATTCTTGCTGTTATGTGATAGCTGTCAGATACAAGCGGATGCGTTTGTAATTGCGTTTTTCTTTTAAAAAATGCACCCAAACACTGAAATTGCTTGACCTTTCAAGTTATTTCGGTGACTGTGAAGCACATTCTATTTGTCAAAATAAAACAATCAAACCGTTTTGCCTGAAGTTCAAAAACAGAAAATGCAAGCGGAAAGCTAAAACATTCAAAGGCATTAGAACAAATGGAATTGCATGTATATTCATCAAAGAGACGTGCTTGTTTTCATGGACAGGAAGGTCTCTGAAGAAGTTAAACGGAGACTATATAAACAATCTCAGACAACATCAAACATCTCTGCTGCCATCACATCCATTGACAATGGAATGGACGAATGCCAAAAAATTACAAGTGGAAAAACCCGCCTGTGCTATGCTGAACAACATCCAAATACTAGCACCTGTCACAGAAGATTCTGAGTTACAGCTTTCTTTTGCTTGGGAAATTCATTGCAGTGAGGTGAAACCCAAGGTCATGACCCTCACCATATATGTCACTTTTCTTGGACATCACTGCTTGCTGCAAAAAGGTACAAGGTGTTACAGTTCCACACTTAAAACACTTTGTGGTCCAAAGGTTAAAAACAGCATCTAAGCAGTCCTGAACGTGACACATCCACAATGAAAATATTTGACACCTTCCTAACCGGTTTTAAACCCACAAACTAGTTATTTTGCCTTGTGTGCACAAAGAGCTGGTTTCAATCAGTACACCATAAAGCTGGTCTCGTGGTGGTTGGTGTCACAGAGGGTCTAACAAATGGTTGAGGTATCAAATCCACACCCGCTAATATACTGCTGTGGATCAGTCCGACACCGTGTTTTACAGCCATGCCTCTCTGAAAGACTGTACAGTCTGTAATGTATAGTGTAGCACGTTTTTAAGTGAAAACACATTTTCCAACGGTCGTCTGCTTAACCAGTGAGGGGGAAGAAGGAGAGGTTTGGAATCCAGGGGGGATATATCATCTAAAACATAGGGTTTATAATCATTCATGAATCTAAAGACATTGAAATATAAAAGGTGTTTTAATGAAACTGAGCTGCTTTGCTCTTGCTATCTTCTAAGACATCATCATAGCCGACATGAAAGCTCACGCTGACTGATATAAAACTTCTCATTTAAACGTTTTGGGGTAGTTTAAGAGGGTTTAGAAGCAGCAGGCATGACCCGAGAAAAGCCATGTTTTCCCAGCACGTGTGATATCTCAGCATGACTTTTTCCTTCGGGTCTTTCGTTGAAGAGCCCCCGTTGATTTCTCACACCAGAGAACGCTGTGTTTCCTTCCATCTTCAATGTCTTCCAATCTCAACCGAGGAGGAGCGCGCAGACGTGTTAGGATAAAGAAACTTAAACCGACTGCTGATCCACGAGCGATCAATCAGGCTGTCAGTGTCGAGCCGTGATCAAACACACGACCCAGCAGTACCATGTGTGAGTCCAACATGCAGGAATCCTGAACGACAATGGGGACCTGTACATGGGCTGATAATAAATCTGATGGGCTGAAGCATTTATCCAGGCATGTGTGACTGTTGATGTACAGTATGATATACTTATGTCGCATGTACACTTTATATGCATCTAATTGCATTAGACACAAATTAGGCTACATGCACATTTTCTCATTTTCAACTTCACTCTTCTTTTGCTATTTTGATGACATTTTTGCCATTCCGTTTACTTTTGGCCCCTGTGGTCAGTTTTTAGTAGATTTCTGAAGTTATTCCCCTGCAGTTTATTTACAGTCGTATAGTCGGTCATTCCAGTCCAGTGTCTGTTGAATTTCAACAAAAACAAACCTCAGGAGTGACAAAGTCATCAAACAGCATGACAAGACACATGAAAACTGTGTTGTAAATCAAGGCTATCACATATTTTTTTCACTTTTCCTAACAACATGTACATATATTACTGTTGTGTTGCTTAAAAGTGAAAATGAACTAGTTTTCTTTTTTATGAACTAGTTTGAAAAACATACAGATCATCTTTTCTGTTATTTTGACCTGTTTCTCCAGTTTTAATGGTCTGCGAAAGAAATACAAACTGTCATGATTCTGCCCTCTCTAGTGTTGATTTTCTGGTCTGGTGGCAGAATCGTGACAGAGCCATGTGTTTTATGTGTAGAGAAACATATTATTGTCGATCAGGACAAAATATGCGTTCTCTCCAGTCTCGTCATTGGCCCCGCCCCTCTCGTTCCTAGTATAGCTTTCCACCGCAGGCGTCCAGTCCGGTGTCCAGTCCGGTGCAGCAGCCGGCGTCCAGTCCGGTCTAGCAGCCGGTGACCAGTCCAGTCCGTGTCCTGCCAGCTATAGTGTCCGTGTCTGCCTTTGTTTGGACTCTTGTGCTCCCCTTCCTTTGGACTCTTGTGCTTCCCTGTTTTGGTTTTTGTAATTATTATTGATTTTGTAATTATTATTATTATGTTGCCTTGTTTTTGCCAGTGTCATAGTTTGTCTTGTCTTGTTTGTGCCTTGAGGAGCTTCAGGTTGCCGCTCCTTAAGGAGAGGCTTCTGTCATGATTCTGCCAGGAATGTCAGGTTTCTCTTGGTCAAGTGGCAGGATCATGACAGAACCTCTTGTTTATTGTGGAGAGAGGCAATTATTGTTGATTTGGCTTGCCATACGCTCTCTCCGGTCTCGTCTCTGTTCCCGCCCTCTCATCTCCTCGTTATTGATTCATGCCCTTCTCCTGTTCCACTCTTGATTTGGTACCTTGTTTAATGCCCTTGTGTCTTCTGACTTGTGCTGGTTCATTGTGATTGTGTGGTTAGTTCATGTGTCCTGTCAGTCTAGTTTAGTGTAGTTTGTAGTTCTTGTAATGAGTTTATTTTTAGTCGTGTTTAAGTGTAGTTAATCTTAGTCCTGTCTTCTCATGTTATTGTATCCATCCTTGTTTTGTTATGTAACCCCTCGTGGGTTTTTGTTTGTCATTTATATATTAAAGTCTGTTAACCCCTTACCTGCTGTCTGCACATGGGTCCTCTGTCCGTGTCTCACGCGATCATGACACAAACAATATATTTATTTGAAATTTAGTAGAAATATTGTAAGAAGTTTAGAGAATTCAACAAAAATGACCATTTTACCTAAACACACCTATAAATAGCTATATATATTATAAAAGATGTATTTAAAACTTTGTATTGATGTTGAATAGTTATTTTTAAATTATACACCAAAGCTCAGCTTTTTGGAAAATTTAAGAAGGCTTGGCAAATCTTTTTTACACACATGTGCAGTAGATGTACTGTGTAATGCTTGCTTACTGAGTCAAGGCCAAGGTAAATGGCTAGAATTTTATTTTTATTTTTATAACGTCAGCTTATATGGGCGTGTTCATGGCGATAAAAATACAAATAAAGATGTTTGTTTTTCTAAAAACTATTTGGATTGGCTACTAAATATTACTTCAAAAGATCAATAAAGGATAAAGTAATTGTCACTGTTTACTTTATTTATTTTATTTGTTTTATTTGCATTGACAAGTGTGGTTTAATTCTCCAAATGTTTTATTGGGACACCTTAAAGCAGTATGATTTCAAAGCAAACCACTGAGTCAAAACCGCAAAGCAATAACAATGCTGTCACAGAGACACTAAATCAAGAAAAGCAATGTGTTTCATTTTCTTTCATCCGTTTAAGCTTGGTTCAGTCATATACATTACTTGCAGTGTCGGTATAACTTTAAACAAACATTTTCTAGACAGACGTCAGGGGTTTCAAAGCTTCGATTTCCTTTCGGCTGTTACTTTTTATCCAAACTATAAAAAGATTATCATGCCATGTGGGCTGATGACTGATGTATTCTCGTCCTCGTGGACCATGCTGCACGTGAGGTCACTATAAGACGCCCCTGTGAAAGGGGGTTTTTACGGGTAAAATACACACGGTCAGGTGGGGTAATGTGTACGCTACATATCTCATTCTGATAGCTCTGACCCCTAAGAACCTTCTCTGACTTCAATCTAAGACACATTGTGACCTCAAGGGCCACAATACTCCTATTTTACTGCGTATGCATCTCACTGACGAAAGTAAAAATTTCCCATAAACACTTTACAGCTATGAAGATTGAGAAACCAACTGGCTTGGATAAACACGTCAGTCAGCGACTGTCAGGTTGAATGTGGAATGGAAAGCTGGGTTGCAAAAGAAACGTGTGTCCTGAAAAAACGCAACACCCGTGTTCAAAGCCAGTAAAAAGGAATAATCACGATACCCACATTTCCCAGCAGGATACTGAACTTCCGTACTGAACTTCTCAAATATCGTGCAAATAAATTTGAGAATGGTGGCCTCAATGTCTTCCTCACGTTGAAGCAGTCATCCTTAAAGAAAAACTTTTCAAACAATTAGATTATCTCTGAATAAAAGAAAATTGGCAGCAGGATAGCATGAATTTTATTAAGTATAATTTCCCCAAAACAAAAGTACCTCTGATCATTACATTTACATTTTACATTTAGTCATTTAGCAGACGCTTTTATCCATAGCGAGTTCGGGGAGCAATAAGCGATATGTCATACAAAGAGCAATAGTACAATAGGTGCTAATACAAAGTTACTAGTTTCAAGTCATTATGCTAGGGAAAGTATGGGTTGGTTCTGTGAAATAGTTCTGAATCAATGTGACATTAACACTGTCCAGACAGAAATAATGTAACACTTTGTGCATTTTGTGACTGGTAACAGTAACAGATTTAAGAAAATGTGATCTGTTTTTCATACCTGGCTTGGATAAACGTGTTAATCAACGGGTTTCTCAATCTTCTAGCCTCACTGCTATATGTGTGAAACAATTGAGATATTAAAATAAATTTTTTTGCGATGTGAATTGTTTTGGTAGTTTGACAGCGTGAATAAAAATGCAGACTTCATATTATGTGCAGCATAGAATGTCAATTTGAAGAAGACAAGAGTTGCTTTATTCTAAAACAAGTATTTTTATCTAAATTTAAGAGACAAAGAAAATACGTTCATTTTTATTTACCTATTTTACTTACTATTTTGCCACTCAAGTTTCTTTCTTTCGATGAACACAAGATATTTTGAAGAATATTGGTAACTGAACAACATTGGCCCCCAATGTCTAACATTGTATGGACACAAAAATATTTCTCACAATTAGATCTATGCATGACAGAAATAGAAAGCAGAATAATACAGTACGGGTAAAAATGACAGGAGGATGAATAACGGCATTGGGCAAAGTTCACCAACACAAAACAGCAGCAGCCCTTGACATCTGTGTCTGTTACTATAGCAACCAAACATCCAAGCACAGATGATGACAGTAATAAAAGGATGAGAGTTAAACATTAAACAGCGTGTTGTTATTATTATAGCTAACAAACCTAATTACAAAAAACCCTGTTTAACGCAGTTACACAACTCATGTTTGTCCCCCAATGTCAACCTCATGACGGCTATCATTTTTAACATCCGCCTTAATTTGAATCTTTATCAAACTAATTTTCAAACATATGTTGTTTCATTACAGTTTCATAGAAAGTGCAAGCTTATTATACTTTCATTTCAGGACGGTGAAATGTGATGCCGCTACATTCCCTTCAATGTGACCGTGCCAAAATGTACACAGACCCCCTTCGTAGATGACAGCATAATTGTGCAAATCTGTTTTGCATTCCGCATCTGGAAACACTCATATTTGCCAGCATTCCTTTGTGCATTACGATACGTTTTTGTTATGGTAACAGACCGTTGCATTATGGGACGTGATCTAGGCCTGCAGACTGAGTGATCCATAACTATACTTTATCATACATGGTAACTCCGCATGTACCCTTTTAACCTACCTTAATGTTTAACAGCAACTGACAGTAAAAGGAGGCAAAAGATGTAGTGATGAAGGGCATACATTCAACGCGTGACTTGTGCCTTCAAATGTGTAACACTACTGTGAGAAATGCCAGCTCAGGTGCTACTGCCCACTATAGAGTCTGGCTGAAGTGGCACGGGGGTGCCATCGGGTCAAAGAGCACCAGCCAATTCCCAGAATAAGCGCTCGCCGCCCTGTACTTCACAAACACACTTTGAATGTTTCAGCTCAGTACATTACAGATTGGAGAGAATGTGGAGAGTTAGAGAGTTAGTGGCCACGCAGGTAGTCATAAGCAAAGAAGATTTAAATGTGCTGCGTGTCATTTTTTGGATGATCCATTGACAGAAATACAATATAATATACACAATTATGTCTTCAGATGTGTATAAAGACCTTACATAATGAAGTGTTGTTTTTATTACCTATGAATGAGCTATTTCTATCTACATACACCGCACGTCCCCTTGTATGGAATTCACCATGTTGTTTCTACAGTAGCTCTAAACGGACAAACTGCTCTCCAGAGCGTTTGGTAAATACGTTATCTCCTTTGGCAAAAAAGTGATGCGATATCTAAGTGTTGTGTCAGCCACCTTAGTTTTTTGAAAAGGAGGGGAGGAGTGAGCTGTTGTTTGCAATTTGCAACCCTGCCACTAGATGCCACTAAACTTCATACACTGGGACTTTAAGGTTTGATTTTGCACTTTTCTATATATTTAACTTCTGATGGGACTAAAGCACAGTAATGGCTATCATTTTTTACTACTTTTAAGATTCCAATAAGTCAAGAATCAAGCAATATCTCCTATTGGCAAAGCATTATCTGCAGATATTTCCATGGAAATAACTTTAATTGAATATGACAATATAGAGACAACAGGAAATCATTTTTAAAGATTTCAAATTATACAAAGGAGAACAGGAGTCTGAAAAAGACCACAAGTCGAAGCGCAGCCCGCTTGGCTCCAACTGGAAATCATTTTTACAAGGATCAACAAGGCATGTGATGTCATACAGTACTCTATCTGCCCTGTCTGCGAGGGGTATATAATCCAGAGGAAATGGAATCCCAACTCACTGTAATTACTGCGGATTTGGCAGGGATTAGTGAGGAGACCCAGAGCTGACACAAACTTGTCGGGCACATGATGTGCAAGCATACTGTATCTGTCCGTGTCCTCCAAGAAGTATACCATCTACTTACTAAGTCACCTTAGTTTCATAACTGTTTCTGCCTTTGCTTTTCCAGCCACGGGCGGGTTTGCCAAAGATTATAATAATCTAATTGTTTTATATTATAAAATCTCACGCACACTGATAGGTCAGCAGATGTGGTATGCCATTTAGAAATAAAAACAAATGTTTTAAAGCCATATAATTGGCAGGTTAATGTAAGACATTTAAATAAAATGAGCAGGGATATTGCTATGACAATCAAATCCACCTGGAATTTGTCCCTGGGAAGTGGAATTATAACAGCAACGTCTGCACAAAAGGGAAGTGAACAAAAACAAACAAACAGCAACTTCGAACTTTACTTTATTCCTTCCTAAACTGAAAACGAAACACTTCTGAAGAGTTTAAGTTTTATAAATAAGTGATAAAAAGTCTTCAAAAGGTTCAGAATTTGACATCGACTGCTCATTCCTTAGATTACAGGCCATCAAAACAAAATTCATGATGTCAAAAATAGACTGAAACAAACTTGTTTTTCTGAGCTGTTCTACAGCAGACATTTCTCTAGACTAGACCAGTTCTATTTTTCCCGCTGGGAATCCGTGGTTGTCAGAGGTTTGTGACAATCCTCCAATCCCAGTAATAGTTTGGTAAGTGCATGCTTTGTTGATCTTCAGGTACATTAAAGGTTCAGCACATCTTTGCAGTCCATCACTAATTGATTCTTTGAGTGATGCTGATACATTCAGTATAGAGAAGCTCAAGAGACCTAACGATCACCTTTCTCCAAATATACAGAACATTCTGCACCCCCGTGTGAGGACAAAGAAAGAGACAGCAACAAGAAGAAGAGGACGGAAAGGAAATAATGCTATGTCAGCCTTCAAAGAAATACCAATGGCCTCTAGATTTCTCAGCATACCTGAAGGTCCGGCTGTCCTCTTGAAGCTGGCATCATGTACGGTGACCAGACGTCTGTCGTTGCTGTGAGCTGCACGGTTTTCTTCTGTCTTAGGCTGAAATGTCGCAGACAGACTACATTAGATGCTCATAAAGTGGGAAAGTTGGCAAAAGCTTTTGAAGACATTCGTGGCACACAGCAAGGACCGCAGGCCAGGAACAAGTGTACTATTCATTCTTTTTTTGTACTCCAGCCTACTCCAACCCACTGGACTGGGTCACTGATATGTGCGACACAAAGCTGAGCACTCTTTTAACAGAAAAAGCAGTCAAACACTACTAAACCAGTCAGTGTACTCTACTCATCGTCTGCAGAGATGGTAAAGACGAGATTTTATTTTCTCAGTAGCCTCAAATCTCTCATCCAGACAAAAGCAACATTCAGTGCTCATTTGCTCACTCGCCACATTCTGATATTCTTAAAAATGTGTGGTCAGTATTTTAACATAACATACACAAAAAGACCAAGACAGGTAAACAGTGATAACCACCGCTGACAAAGCGAGTCATTTAAATGTTAAAATACTTTCCCTAATCCCAAATTTGTTTGCAGAAAACTTTACATACACATATTAATAAACTGTAAACAATGCTGGGTTTTTACAGACAAATCCAACCGTTGGGCCCAACCTATAAAACAAGCCAACATTTTCTAAAAGGTATACATTTATGAACCGCCATGGAAATAAAAAGTTTAAAAATTTTCATTAAATAAGCATTTCTAGATGAAAAGAAGTCAAATATTGTTTGTAGTTCACAGAATGAAACAAAAAGGAACATTTGACCTAAACACACCTATAAATAGTAAATAATACTTTTGAAATAGTCTCTTAATATTTTCCAAATCAATTCAAAATACCGTGCACACAAGCACTTTCCAAACGTTGACTTGTCCAAACGCCTGACATTAACATGTGCCTCAACCTGTTGGGAAATCGCTATTAAAGCTACTAAATAATTACAGTATTTCATCTTTTGTGTACCTATGGGATCATTCGTGTAATGACACGGATTTCTCTTGCCAGTCAACCCCAATAAAAAAAGAAGCCCCCGGTTACATTTGGATAAGAGCATTAAACACTTTCATTCAAAGTGTCAGTGACCCGTTTGTTTTCTTGTTAAAAAGATAGTTCATCCAAAAATGACATAATTTACTAACACTCGTGTCATTTCATACCTGTATAAATCACTTTGTTCACAAAGGAGTCCCAGAACTCCTTGCTTTCCTAAATTCTTCAAAATATCTCATTATGTGCTCATATTATACAATATTTGTTTTCTACTATGGTAGTGGATGATGTCACAGAAATGAAAATTGCTAACATTCTTCCAAATATCTTTCTCTGTGTTCATTGGAACAAATAAATGTATAGAGGTCTGAAGCAACCTGAGGGTGAGTAAATGATGACAGATTTTTCATTTTTGGATGATCAGAGTGATGACTCATTTTCCATTCACAGTAGTGAATCAAATCAGAAAGTCACTAGAGAGAATCATAAATGTCGTAATTAAAGACGGAAAGCATCTGTCAAACAACCAGATAACAAAGTGCAGAAATTCCTCCAAGGTAAGGAGAGTTGCGGGAAAGGGTGCGTGTTGACAAAAAGGGGATCCAATAATCTGCAGTGCCCCAATGCAGGTATGTCAAACACGTTTTGTTTGCAGAGTTCCTGGGCCTCACTAAGGGGAATAAATGGAGGCAGAAATGTTAAGAATGTTACTTATCACCTGAAGTCTTGTGTACGTGTTGATACCAGGTGAAAGATTGAAGAATAGACAGCATGTAGACCACCACATGCGTCAGAAGCAGCATGCAGCATGCATGCTCTCCGAGCCGTTGGGACGGTGACAGCCAGTGCTGGTCATCTCTACAAATACACAATGAGGCATTAACAGAACAAGGGCTGAGCGCCACTGCAGCTGCAATAGTGATGGACACGTGGTTCTTTGTGTTGTGCGTGTGACCAAAACATTTCATAGATGTAACCTCAAATATGCACCAACCAGAATAAATGAGCCTTTTGAGGACTAGAATAGTCTTTACTAACATGAACTCCTCACAAGCATACTACATATATTGTATATACTGCACATACAAACTTAAGAACCAATTTAACTTAGCTCTTCTCTAAATATGATTGATACAAAGCAATTATAGAGCAGACTTCTTGCTATTGTTTTTCAATTGCACATACAAAAAGACCATTTACAGTTAGTCAACAGTGTGAGGAAGATTTAACAACCAAAGTCACATTATTTGTCTTATGTTAAATTACAAAACAGCCGGTTTTAAAGGTTTGTTTTTCATATGTATAATAGACTCCTCCTGTGAACGCTATACTATGTAAAAGGACACGCTTTTGCAGCTGGAACAGAAACACAGAAACCTTTTAAATGATCTGTCTTCACCTCCCTCAGATAGCTATAGATTTTTGCAATGGAATGCCGCTTATGTCGCTACGCTTTGCTGTGTTGTGTTGTGGTGGATACCCATGGTTATAACTGTAGCTGTTAGAGCAAGAGGCTTTGTAGGTTATGCAAGCCACACTGTGTTACTGTGTCATTTTTTAATCGTAGATTATATTTTTAACTCACATTAAAAGAACAAATCCTGCACAGAATGTTAATTGGGATTTTCCATGTTGAATGCATCATTCAATGTGTGTACAATTTTCAAATTTATCTTACGAAATGTTGGATTTTTCTTCATTAGCTCTGTTGCATGAAAGTGGTTCTGCATTTCTTCTCGTGTGCTGAAGGATAAGCATGTATGAACATCCCGTGGCTCCTAACAATGGAATGTTAAACTTCCCAGCAGGAGTTTGGTTAAAGTGACTGTAAAGATAACCCTGCTAAAACTCATTTAGATTAGATTTCCTGCTCCACAACTATGGCATTCGTGCATTGATACAATCTTTGTGTAAACACTTCACCTACAGCATTGTGGACACCGTGAAAGCAAAGCTTGCCAGAATACCTTCGCAATTTAAAAAAGAACACTTAATGTGTTTTGCATAATGTTGATTAGTAAAATATTCATCACAATGAAAGCTCAATTGCAGAGTATATTGGTTTCCAATGACTGTTTTTGTCACTCACTCATTATCACCCCCATGTGGCGTTGCATGATATTACATGTAAACTTTACAGGTTTAGCACCCATATTTTTGTGATTCCTCTGATTTATAATAATCCACAAAGTACTTGCTGTGACACACATGGTGCGGCACTTATAGATTAGCCAAACAATGAAAGATTTGTTCATGTATTTAAAATACGACTTTGTTGCTGCTACTTTAAAGTAAACACTATCAGTGTTACTGTTTCGAAAGGACGCATATAAATTGAAAATATATACCGAGATCTTAACAGAGGCACACAACTATCTTACAGTTTTCTTGCACACCCATACGTAGCTTCATCGGACCCCATGTTTGGTTTTATGTAACAGTGGGGCGTTCATAGAGAATGTGTGATTTTAGGAAATGTCTAACTCAAGTGTACCATATAGGAGGATGAAGAGGCTGCAAGTGTTGGGCTTCGCATAAATATTGACTGAGAAAACAGTGTCTGGAAACAGGAAAAGAACGAGTGTGTAATGTTATGTCATCACATTGTACATTGTGTATCTGTTGTGTGTGTCATCTTTTATTTTTCCGAATTATTGCTGTTTTTATACTTACGTCCATTGTCTGCAATAATCTGCAATATTTCACAGCTGGGATTTAAAAAGGTATTTTTATTAAACCTCATGCCAAATGTTTAATGGTTGGATTGCCCAGAGATCCACCTTTAATTAACAGCATGGCAACAAGGCCAAAATACCTTGCCAGTGCAAACAAGATATACTGGCATCTGTGCTGCAGTGCAACTTGAAACAGGTCTTAATAAATATTTAGATAAGAGAATGTGCAACTGACATGCATTACAGAGCACCACCTGTTGCTGTGAAATAGTCTGGTGACATTTGCAAAAAACATGTTTACCTTACTAGATCAAAAATGCACACCAACTATGTTGCCATACTTTTTCATCAATATTTAAACTGTAAAACAATTATAAAGCGATTATGATTAATAAAACAGCAAAATGTTAACAGTAATGTACAAACATATGTAGGCCTAAACATTGTAGAGCTGGCAAGTACATAATGTCCTGAGTCAGACCCTTTCATAGATTGACCCTTGTTTAAAAACATATTACATTTTACTTTTTTATTTGAATTTAACGTGTTTTCATCCCCTAAAACACATAAACAACATTTAGGCCCAGTTTCACAGACAAGGTTTAGCTTGACGAAAAATCTCTAACCCTTAAAGGTACAGTTCACCCTAAAATGAAAATTCTGTCATCATTTGCTCACCCTCGTGTTATTTCATACCTGTACAAATTACGTTGTTCTGATGAACACAGAGAAAGATCTTTTGTAAGAATGTTCAATTCTGTGACATCATTGACTGCCATAGTAGGAAAATTAAAGGGAAGTCAAAGGTGCCCCAGAACTGTTCAAAATATCTCTCTTTTATAAGTCTCTTTTAATAAAATGCCTTAGTTAAAACATCCCCGCTTTGCATCTTTAGACCAAAATATGGCAAAGACACATTTTAGCATATGTCAGGGCAATTTATTTTCAGTAAAGACGGCTCAAGCGTTCATTTTAATCCGGAAATAGTCTTAAGCCTCGTCTGTGAAACCGGGCATCGATCGGAGTACTTGTGACGTCATCATCACCCTGTGGCAGCTGACTCCAGTAGCTCGGGCTGTCCTACACACGAAATAAATACAAAACATTAACGGGGAAAACTAACAATAAACGATTATAAACAGAACTATCGCGCCCATGCAAAAGAGAACTAAGATCATCCTTTAGTACTGAACTAAGCGTCGAAACAGCGACCCCTTCAGGCCGTTTAAGAAGGCTGCAGTCTGGCTCGGCTGTCAGTATTCAGTGGGAGGGTACAGGGTAGACAGCAGCAGCCTCGTAACTAAAACCAACGTGACAAACTGGAGTCTTAACAACAGCACCCAAACCGAGAGCAGCAGTCACACAGCGACCTTTATTTCGTCTAGACCCGCGATCATACCGGATACGGAGCCGAAGAGCTGCCATTTTCCGACCGCTGCATTAGGATAACGATTCGATTCCTGATCGAGAATCTCGTGCCAGCCCGGCTCGACAGAAGCGGACGCCAGCCGCAGTGGATGTTGTTGCATTGTTCGCGCGAAAGCAGGAAAATCGGGGGTTTGCTGCGGAACGGCGCGCAGTCGACCGGAACCGCACGTTGTCAGCATGTCTCATCAAGGGAAACGTCGTTACGCCGGATACCGATTTCGTTAGGATCGCTGCACCGCGTTGGATTCAACAGCCCCGTATTGAACTTGGCCTGCGGCGCAAACAGTGCCGTGAACGCGTAGTTGTACTACATCTGCGGGATTAAACATGGTGGACGATTCAATTTCATAATTTTCTGTATATAACTATTCGTTCGTCTTGTAAATAATTCGCTTAACCGCACGCTTTGTCTACACCGGAGGAGCGTGGAATGGATATCAAGATACGAAAGGTAACGCTCGTCTGTTTTTCATCGCACCCTAAATGTTTATAACGTTACTTGGCTGTGAAGCTCAGCTGCACACTGTCAGAGATTTATTACAGGTTTGACAGGCGTCCGGTAATAACTTCTAACGTTATCGTAGCACATAAAACAAGAGAACTTCGCCTAAATTGTCACAAAAGGAGGTTAACGTACGTTATGTGTATTCCGACGCGGTATTTCCACACGCTCTTCGGTAAAGCTCTTTAACACGCGCGCGGTATTTGTGCTCGAGAGCGGTATAGGCTAATAAAATGGTAACTTTCCATTTCTCGACTCGGTTGTTGTCAATAAATGTTTTGTGTGACAAATCGTCACCGATATTAACAAAATGACGACAAACTCGAGTTGGTCATTTTGTCGCGAGAAAATCTCAGTTGACCACCCCGCGTAACCAAGGCGATCTGTCTCGCGACGCCGACATGCTAGTAGTATTACATGAAGTATTTCTTTTATAATTTAATTTGACTGACGAATTTAATTTATTTTAAGTATGAAGACAAACCCGTTGACTCGAGAGTAGGCCTGGTGGAGGAGTGTTGGAAAGCCGAGAGCTCGACACTTACACCTGGGAATAACTAACGTTACTGTATCTGACGTTAGCTGAAAGCTTTTGAGAAGCGTTTAACTGCTTCATGATGATAGTATGCCATTAAACCATTTTTTTGAGCTTTTGTAAATGCTAACACTTGTTTGATGTGAGCCAACATTTATTCATACGTTTGCATTTTATTCTTTTGTATAGCATGTGTGTGGATGTTGCTAATATGTTTATATTTACAATATACCTATATGCTAAGGTTCACAATAAGGCTGTTTTATATTGTTTCTCATTTTAACCATTAATAGACTCCTATAGACATTTGATCTGAATATAATTCCTCTCTTCTTCTCTAAAAAAGTTAATTTGGGCCGATGGAGGGGTCATGTATACAAGGGTGATCTAAGTTTGGGCATGCAATTGAGTCTGTTTTTTGTCTTCTCATCTCTTGCAGTAAATCTGGACCTGGGTTTGGGTTCGCTGCCAGGTTTCCTGCACTCTCTGGTGGTCTAAGCAATCTACAGGCCCCTGCCCTTTCCCTCTTGCGGTCCCTTTTGCCCAATGACAGCTGTCCCAGGGTCACTGCAGGATGGATGAACTGGATTTGACAGTTTCTGTCTGTCACAGTCGTCAGTGCTTGCTTTTCTGTGACTGTGTCTTGTTCTTTTACATTTATAAAAGAACACCTCCTCTCCTGGGCCTTGGCCCCATACACTGCAAGAGTAACTGTTAATAAGGAATACCCCACAGAGGGGGCTCTCCAACTCTGTGGCTTACGTGAGCTTTTATTTTTTTCATCGCATTTCTGTGCCACAGTCAGGAGTTTGTTTGGAACAGGAAATTTCCACGAAAAGTTTACATTTGAGTTTCTTCGTTGTAATTTATTTATACTTTTCAGTGTACTTTTGTTTTCGTTCTTGGAGACATGTCGTCAGAAAATCCCGACAAGGTGGTGACCTTCCTGGCCCCTCCACCACCAAAGAATGTGAATGGCTCCGGTTCGGACTCGCTTGTGAGTGAGAAACTAGACACTGAGGTCAGAAAGCGCCGCCACACAATGGATAAAGACCTGAAGACGGCCGAGCACAGATTTTTTAGGCGCAGCGTCATCTGTGACTCCAATGCCACGGCACTCGACCTGCCAAGCAAGGCCTGCATCCTCACCTCGCCCTCGGACCGCGAGCAGTTCGTCGTGCCGGCTGGCCTTTTTTCGACCCCTGACGTAACCAGTGATGCCCGGGTGGGTGTTTCAGGGGTTGTGGAGGAAGAGCATGCAGAGGACATGGGTCGTGGAGGAAGATGCGCTGGGGTTGATGTGACAGTGGAGGGACAGAGCCCATCTGTGCAGGATGTGGGTGTGAGACAGAGTGAGGTCCTTGGGACTGCAGAGACGGAGGTCTGCGATGTTGGCGAACAAGAGCGGGAAAGAAACGAGGCAGACAAACGTGAGGAAGAGGAGAAAGGGGTGGCAAAAGCTCGTGCTGAGGCTGAACAGAGGGAGGCTGAGAAAAAGGTCCAGGATGACATAGAAGAAGTGGAGACGAAAGCTGTAGGCACTTCGCCAGACGGACGTTTTCTCAAATTCGATATAGAGATTGGACGTGGCTCCTTCAAAACGGTCTACAAGGGATTGGATACTGAAACGACAGTGGAAGTCGCATGGTGTGAACTGCAGGTAAGACGCAACAGTTTTATGAACCGTTTGGCATTTTATATTCACTGTGGATGCCTGTTGCTTATTGACTGTGTTTCTTGTTGTCTCATGGTGGACCGAAATTATTTGGTTAAACACAAAAGTGAAAGATCAATTAAAAATGGATGCTAAAGTTACAATAGGAAGTCACCTTTGAGTGTTTGTTTTGTTGTTGTGGTTCATTTGGTTCCTCAACAGAATCTAGGTTGCTGAAGAAGATTTAAGGGGAAGCTACTGGTTAGTCCAGAGGCATACTTTTAACAAATATGCAAAGGCTGGTGTGAATATTTGGTACAGTGATCAGTCCTTTTGTAAATACTTTTTGTATGTTCCTAGCTAGAAAGATTCTTCTATTGGGTCACACTAGGCCAGACGTTTTAACACCTGCACTATTAAAGCATCTACATCTGACAAATTTGGACTTGGCAAATTAAACTCAGTTGGATCCCATTACCCAGATGGCTTGCTGCCTGAGTGTTTCCCTTAAATATCACAAGACAGTCTCTGTGTCTTGGTTACAGGTTTTTAACTCTGCGTGGACCTGTCCTGGAGGGAGTATAACTTAAACGCAGGTATTGCTGTTAGTTGCCTGGTAAAGATGCTCCATCATAAACTAAACAGCTATCCCCGACGGCCAGAGGCATATTAGACTGTATTAGTAATTTCCCCTAAGCACTTAAACATGTCAAAGCACACTGAAATGAAAGTGTGTGAAATATGCTTTGAGGGTGGGTTGAAGACTGTGGAATGTAACAACAGTAACATCACGTTCATACCATCTGGATGAGAGGGTTGGGCTGTTGTGCACTGGTCAAAGCAAAGTAGCTTCATGATAAGGTATGGGTACTTTAAAGAAGGGAAAGGAGGGGGTGCTTTTAAAGATCGATCAAGGCCTATAGGGCGATCCAGAGTAATTCAGGGGTCAGTCGAGAGCAGAGGTCCAGCCAATGGAAACCCCCAGGTTACTTTGACAAAGGAAGGTCGCGGAAAGAGAAGCAATGAGAGGGGGGATATGGTTGGACGAGAGGCAGAGCTGCAAGGAGATCAGCGAGGCCTGCTTTGTGTCTCTCCCTGTCTTTCTCTCTCCCCATTTTTAAAATGCTTTTGTAGTTTTTAAAGTCTTTCTGACCATCAGTAAATTGAACTTTCTTTGAATGTGGGAGATTATGTCATCAGCTTTGTTAAGAGGATGTCCAAAATGCTTTATTTTCTCTAGAGCTGAATTTGCTTCCATTTGAAATCACCCTGGAATTGTTAAATTGACTCACGTTTCCTTCTATCAGTCTGCTGTTTAACGTTCACAATTTTTACATATTCAGCGCTTTGTCTGTCTTGTGATTTGTTCAGTTACACTACTGTAATATCCGTGTTTGAATACATTAACCTACACTAGACCAACATATGTCTTTTTCTATTCTTACTTTGAAGTTGATTCAAGTATCTTCTTGCTCTCTTTTGCCTCCTATTCTGTTTCCCAGGCATATGAGTTTCTGGCTGCTTTCCTTTTTGACTGTGTGTCGTCCTAATATGCTTTTAGTGCCCTGATGGTACGTAACCCGGTTAACATGCACTTCTCCACTTCCACTTGGCTCATTACACCTTTTCCAGCACATAACAGTCGTGAGGAATGGAAACCACTTACAAATAGCCGTCTAAACACATGCTGCCGTCCTATGTCCATACATTGACTCCCCACACAAATGTACACTATGATTCAGACTGCAGTTGTTTGACTGTAAACTATTTAAAACAATACGGCTGTCGCACCATCAGCCTTATCGTCATGTGGTACTAGCTGCGAAATATCCCAGTGTAGGAATTCGTGAGGGAGGTACTGTAACCTCGGCCGGTTTAAAAGAGACATGCCCCAGAGAGTTTCGTCATCTGTGAATAATGTAGAGGATGTGAGGAGAACAGTTGTGGAAGAAATCCAATCCCATGGATCCCAGCCATAACCATTTCCCTCTTCATTGTTGAAATCCATTTCATAAAAGACAAAGGACAGGAGCAGAACTTCCTTCATTAGCGAGCGCTGATCTCCTTCCTCATTTGCAGTACATGCCAGTGTGTGTTTATCCACGTGCTAGAAGGAAAGAGATGTCATTTTAAATGGAAATTTACTGAGAGCTTTGGAAGACGCTATCTGATTGGCTTTAGGTTTCATTTGTACTTTGTGCTTTGTGTTTTATCTCTACTTGCAGTGAATCTGGTATTTTTTCAAGATAATTTTGGTTAGAATTTTGCTAAAGCTCTGTGACTCTTGAGCTCTTTTTTGAAAGAGATGTGCTTGTCATTCTTAAGTGCCGCTTTCACTTCTCACTACATTCGTGAACCTTTTTACTCCATATTTAGTACACCACACTTTCATGGGATGCATACTGTAAACTTAAATAGTATGTTTCCCCTCTACAATTAACATATAATATTATTCAGTGTTTTGGACAAAGTTTAATTTATTGACCATAGCCTCTAGTTTTATGTCCCGCTAAAGCTGAACATGTGTAAAATTGTATGCACTAATGAGTCTTTCTTTGAAGATCAGTGAAATTTATTATGACAATTACAGGCATGTCTAATGGTGGTTCACTTAAAAGCGCATATCTAGATATTGAGATAACAAAAAGTAAGTCTCCCTTCAGAAAAAAGTCGAATCTTGGCTTCTTGTCTGCCTTTGAAATACAGGGAGTTTTTGGCCTGCCAAGGCTTGTTATACCCCATAACCCTCAGGGGCATGGTTCTCATCTGTAATCCAACAGGTTTCCTCACTGTCAATACAGTAGCATATATGGAAAATGAGATTTGCTCCATTATCTCTTTGTGACATCGCTATGTTTTTGTAGTTAGCATAAGTGTGTTAAAGGCCACAATGGGAGGTCAGTAAATTCCTTATATGTCGCTGCTTACCTCAACACACGTACCCCAATTGTTTCATTGGCTGTCATTTTTGTAGTTATGTAGTAATATTTGGTGGTGCTAAAGAACCAATGTTGTAGCAAATGCTAAATTTGGAAATCAGTAAATGCTGACTAGCGTGAGGATCCTCTCAGAGGCTGCCCTCGTGGTGGACTGATCGGATCTACAGTAGCACCTCCTCCCACTTTTCTAAAGCTGTTTAGCGTTTGCATTCTTCAAATTCTTGTGGCAGGACGTCAGCTTATAGAGAGGACAAAAACTTAAAAGGAGGGGGGATCCGATTCAATGCGGACTCTCTCTGGTTTTGTCTGCCTTACCCCAAACCTGAAAAAGAACATTGGGTTTAGTCCACCAGTCTGAATGGAAGAATTTTGGCCGTAGTAAGAATTGGCCGCACTTGCCTGAAAGTGCAGAACTGTTCTTCTGAACAGTGATAGAAAGTAACCGTTACAGATTTTTTTGCCAAACTTTATTTTTTGAAATTGAAATATAATTATTTACCTTCATTACTCTTTTCAGAATCTCAGAAACCCAAACTTTAGACTAGTACTCAGTGTGAAAGCTGGGCCTAAAGTTAATCTCTCTACTCCATCTCATAACCTCTCAACTTTTCTCCCTTTCCTACTAATGTCCTACTTTGCATTTATGAAGTAAAAAGCTAAGTATGATGTCTAGATAAGTTACAGACATGTGATTTGTTATTTGATCTAACCAGTATCATCGGAGAACATGCTGATTTTTCCCAAATTGTGGTGTAACTAGTTTTTTACCCTTGAAATGCAGGAATGGACAATGTTTCATTAGATCCGTGGCATGCTGCTTCTGCTAAATGTCAGACTCAAACATACGTTAGCACTGTCACGTCTACATAAAATTAGCGCTGTAGGTGAAGCCTGATCTCCATCTTCGAGAACGGGTGTTTATTTGGCTGACTGTGCTGTCAAGGTCCGTTACATCATGTGTTCAACCCCCTACTGTGGGTAAAAAGTAGGACGTCCTCTCCTCCCAGAGTTCAGCTGAATTTGGTGGAATTTGCCTAAAAGATGTACAGATCTTAAAATATTTGTTGGCTTTATCAGCCTGTGCTGCCTGATGCCCCCCCAGGTTTTAGAAATACTCGGTAGAGATCAGCTCTAGTTTATTCCACTGTTTAAGTTTCTTCCCCTGTTCGCAAGCTATAAATAGCAACACCTCATCTGCCGCTGTCATTCCACTCCACGGTCAGAACAGGGGCAGACAGTTCTGAGTAATGACGTGGAGCCATGTTGCCCCGGGAGAGAATGTTTCAGCTCTAAGATAAGCTTCAGGAATAAAATCCCAAAACTGTGGCATAATCTCAGGTCACGACCCTGTCCTATCACTCTATGGTTTTGGAGGTCACTGCACAGCTCTGATATGTTTCCTATCTTGAAACTTTCTGACACAGCTGTTTCAAGTGGAGTCATTACGGAACAGGTCTGACCCTCTTGCCCCCGAAGGCAAGCAGGCTATAGACTGTGTGTACCTCATCTTCTGCTATAATGTGGCTGGAGGGTGCCATTTATCCTCCTTAGGGTTCTAGGGAAACATTAGGGATTCTGTGGAATCTAGTTTGATTTCTTTCAGATCATCGGGACTTTACATAGGACTGTCGAAAGGGGAGAAATCGACCCGATTATCTTTTGTGTGGCCCCAGCATCCGTGAACGTTGCTCTGTAAGTGCCATTCCTTTCCTTGTTCTCACCCACCCTAAAACATTGCATCCCTTCCAGTCGTTTTTTCTGTCTCTTCGATGTGGAATGTGGCAGTCAGGTGGCTGATTCCTGCCATACTGGACGTTACCACGTGATGGTGACCTGACTGTGACCCCAGTTTTGCAGACAACAGCAAGAGTACGTGGGGTTAAAGACGAGAGTTGCTTTTCATAAAGGATATAAAAGGTATTAATTTTGATGTGGCGCTGATGATGATCAGCAAACTGTTCCTGAGATGGGTTTTGTAGATGGAGTGGTTTAACAGAAGAGGTTGATACTGTACTGTACCCAGTCTATTAAATTTCTTCCTTTAAGAATTCTGCATAGTCAAGCAACATCTATTAATAGACGGCCTGGAATCTGCACCTCGGTTGGCGAGGCATCTTGCTTTGTCTCTACTACTCTCTTACATTCTGTTGCCTTGCTGCTGTGTGTTCTCTCTTTGCATTTTTGTCATCAGAAAGGAAAAGGAAGCGTACAGCTTCCTGTGTGTAACACGTCTGATGAGGAAGCTCACTTTGGGCCTTAAAAACACTGTGGCTTTCGTCCTACACGGGTCAGAAATGCTTGCTTCCCTTTTCCGTTTTGCTTTCAAGCCCTTAAAAATAAATCTCACTTATCAGAGGCATGGTTATACATCTCTTTTTAGACCAAGAGGCTATACATTCTTTAACTGTAAATTGCTTTGTTCACTTCCAGCCTTATTCTGTCATTTTGTCATGTCATGTTTTCTAAATGTGATACCTGATATGTATGAGCCAGTTTCACAAACCTACTTACTGTACTCCAGGTTTAAAACTGTGTTAGACCTGTCTCCATAGAACTTCCTCCCCAACGTGTTGCAGGCGCATTGCGAACTGTCTGTGGTCACGCTGGTGGGCAAAGACTGCTTTTTTGTGTTACCTGCTTGTTTTTTCCAAGTTTTATTGCTTATACTTTGCATAGCAAAATTTCTAAAAGCTATAAAATGATTTCTCTCTGTCAAAAAGTCAAATATTTCCACTTGTCACATTGATCCTTCCCCTTATTCATACAATGAATGACCATCCTTCCGATCTCGTGAAGCCAACAAGGAAGTGACTTAAACTGCAATTCATTGAGTGGCTGCTAGAGACTGACTCAAAAAGAGAGCAGAATCTCATTAAGCCCCATGGTAAAATGGGCAACTTTACAGCAGCTTTTACAAAAAATTATTTTGGTCTATTTAGCTAATTTTACCCTTCATGACAACTGTGAGGATGGTGAATTTAACTTTAAAATATTAAAATATTAAGCCTTAGAATTCTGCAAATTAGGGGTGCGTGGCCACTTGAGTGACAAGTGTATTCAGCTCCAACAACTTCCCGCCTCTTTGCACATTTCGATTATCCAATGTGACGCGCTGCTAAGATAGTGACTGCCACTTTAAGCTTCAAAACGGCTCATCAGAAACCTATGGGTGACGTCACGGACACTATGTCCATTCTTTATACAGGCTATGGTTATCACCAAGGGTTCAAAAAATTCAATACAAATGAGCTTTTCTTTCCATTTGTGTGGACTCTCTGCATAGTTGAGCAAATGGTGACAACAGTCAGAAACGAAATGTCTCCGACACAACTGGCTTTGATGAATGATAGCCCTTCAGGTGATGCCTGAAGGAAGGATCTCGTCATGTAGCAATCTGTTCGAATAGTTTTTGTAGACAAAAGTGTTGTCAGTTTAATAGATCTGTAAAGTGACAATGCATTGTTTAAAAGAAGGTCTTGAAGACTCTTGTGAAATTTACACTGATTCATCCAGACGACAGCTAAAGCAGCTAAATGCGATGATTCACCTAAACCCGTCAGGCCTCTGTCTTCACGCTTTGAGAAATCATCTTCTATGAGTGGGTGTGTGAATGTGATTTATTTCACATCAGGTTGATTTCAGATGCATTTTTCACCCACATATGTGCACTTTCCTTATTACAGGAGGATGATGACAATATCCAGACCCAACTATTGCTGCTTGGAAGTCACAAGTTTAGCATGTTAACATCAAGCATCCAAACAGCTTGCTTATCTTATGTTCTTTGAGGCAGCAGTTGTTATCAATGTTCCCATTCAAGGATAAAGAGGAATTGATGTCTACTCAAAACTTTATCTTGTTCCCTGCAAGATTTCATTCCCTCCCTTACTTCTGTGCATTTATTTAGATGTCTCTGGAAATTTGGGAACGTCTCTGTCTTTGACTCTATCTCTGTATCGCTCTGTCTCCGCTTCTATAAATAACTCTCATGTAGGACAACAGTGTCAGCAGTGCCTGATTTACGTTTTGAGTCGTTCATTTACTCTTCTGAACCATGCTCTGCTCGGTTGAATGCTCGGTTCTGCTTTCCCTGTATGGGCCCTAAGAAACACCCTGGGCATTGGGTGCCAGCTCAGGGCATTTATCCAACCTGCACTCTCTCCACTATTACTCTTTGTCATGCATTCTCTCCAGGCCAGAGAGAGCAGTTTAGCCAGCTTTGTAGTCTTAGTAAACATTTCAAGGTGTTAGACCAGTTGGTTACCAAAAACATTTGTTTTTGCATGATGATGTGTTTGCCATAGATGTCTGCCTTAATTTCGAATCAAAGTAAGTCAAAGAACAGATGGTGAAACAAACAAAAAATTACTTGAATATGCTTTGGCAGTGTAAAACTGAATGCAACTCATCTCATCTTTCTTACATACGGTATTAAAATAAAGGTGATATTTGAAAGCTGTGACACCGAAGACTAAAATAGATCTGCTAGTGCTTTGGTTAATTTTTTTTAGTTTAATTTCAGATTTTTTCCAGGTGTGTTAGAAAGCCTTCATTGCATACAGATCACATAGAGGTGTTAAAGGGCTAAAGATTTTGCTCATTTTGTTTCTCCGATTTTGATAAATTATGAACATTTCACTACTAGTTGGTCATATTTATTTTTTATAGTTTAGTTACAGTATTTCTTTTTTTCTAGGATACAGACATTAACTTTTTATCATCAGAGATAGAAATTATTCTTGCCTTGTTTTCTTGGCCTGTTTTTTTTCTTGAATGGCGGTAGAAAAACAACCATCCATTCTCTCCCATGACCTCTAAAAGTTTAATTAAATCCAAGGAATAGATGTTGCATATTGCCTTTCATGCGGCAGGAAACCCCTCTTCCATGTGAATCCAGTCCACGTGATGTTCAGACAAATCCCTATATGAACTCCATGAATCTAGACCCAATGCTGGACACAGCTATCTTGTGTGGCCGCGAGGAATGTAGCACTGTCACATTAAACCTGCTGCTTTCATCATCACACACCTCACCCCAGCTGAGGGGTCCCTCCTGATGATCTTTCCCCCATCGCCCATTTGGATGCTTGCCTTCTAATCAGAGTGACAGACACTTGAGCCCTCTCCAACCTGTCCGTTTCACTCCACGTCCGTATTGTGTCCGATACCTATTGAAGTCATCCTCTTCTGTGTAAATTATCATCCTGTTGAGGGAAATTGTTGGCCTTGTGTTCCCAGGATGTGAAGTTTTCAATCTCGTGAGCATCAGGGTAGAGCTTTATAAAAGTCCCGTTGTTCAAAGAAAAGACATAATGCATCGGGGCAGTGCAAGAACTATTGTTGTTGTTTCTCCAATGTGGGACACATGGGTAGCCCTTCAAGCTTTTGTTAACATTTTAACAGTATGTTCTGTGATACACATGGTAAGCGTTTTCTTACTTTACGCAAATTATCCCAACCTTTTTTGACAAACAAGATCAACAAGTTAGCCTTGTCTGAAGTAGACATATTGAGTTCTTGATGATAGTGTTAAAACAATAGTTTAACAAATGTTTAGTTATATTTATATGTATGCCGATTAGAACAATTCATAAATAAGATCATGTTCTTTTTTATTATTTCACCATCGATGCTTTGAAAAGTTTCTAGCATGGACATTGGGTTCATCTTTTTGACTGTGTGTGGTTGCGATACAATTATTGGCCCATGCTTTTATGGGTCATTTTTGACAACTAAACTACAGAGCAGCACAAACCAGGGCCGTGAGATCCTATTGTACAGCACAGCGCGCAATTACAAGCGCAGACCATAATCTCAGAAACTCTTTTTTAGAGTTCAGCCCTAAACACAACACACAGGCTATAATCTTAATAGAAGATTGAGCTTCTAAAACACACTGGCTCCTACCACAGAATTTTCCAATAAAAGGGACAGTGGGAGATTTGGTCGGATCGGATTATTCTTTCTCGAGAAAAAGTTAGACTATTCATCGTATAGAGTATAAATACTCTGTCGTTTTTCGCTTTTTCTATCTTAATATCCATAACAAATGTCTGTACATGCTCTCTCTCTTTCTCTCAGAGATTAGTGGAATGCTGATTCTCTAGAAGCTTTTTTTTGCATAGGGGAAGAAACCCCTTCAGGCACTTCTGTTTTATAATAGTCATCTTGCAACCGTCACTTTTCCACATGTGTTTTTACCTAAACTTTCTCAAGTGATGGATCACAGCGGACTTCAATTACCCGTCATGTTCCTTTTTTGGGCAGAAACCAAGTCTGCAGACTAGTTAAGGGCGTCCTACCAGGGGTCTGATACTGCTATTGTCCTGTCCCAGGAGGTAGCCCTGCCCTAACCAGCAGCATGTGTGGTTGCATGGCATAGTGCCTGACTGATTGGCTGAAAGTGTGTGTGAGGGGTAAAGGAGAGGCCCAGGGCCTATCATGTTCCTTGTGGCGTCAGGCCTAAACGTCTATGGATAGGCAACAAAAGGTCAGGTCAGGGAGACCCAGGGGTTTTCACCCCCTGCCTTAGCCAAATGGCCTTTACTCTTTTTAGCCCGAGTGAAAAGACAAAAGTGTGTTCTGTGGTTGAAATTTCTTGTCACATGTTTTTCATGCAAGTGCTGAATCAGCCCACAGCTGGCATCTTGCACCATTTCAACAGAGCAGGCTTTACACTTTACATTATTTGTGAATTTACACTAGGGCTGTGCGATTAGTCGAATCACAATCGTGATGTAAAACATTGGCTAGAATGGGAACTAAGCAGCGAGTCTGCGCCAGAGAATGACGGCCTCTCTGTGATCGCGTCTGGCGAGCGCATCTCTAGAGGGCCATTCCAATCGTTTCTGCTTTCACTAGAGAAAGGAAATGATACATTCATATGTTACAATTGTTATATTGCTCATTGTGGTGAGGAAGATGGGACGAGCCGTGAGATGGGGCACGGAGGAGATCCGGAGCTTAAGAGGACAAGCGGCAGGACTGTTAAGGAGAGAGGACTGGGCCGGGACATGTGTTAAGTGTGTGTTTATGTTTTATAAAAGTTTCGTGGGTTCCCGCCTCCTTCCTTCCCTTCTATGGATTTTCATTACACTCATTTAATCTTACCAACAATGTCAAAGTCATTTATGATGCATGTTCGCTATTCCCTTTTTAGAAGAGTGTGGTTGTTCACTCGCTCCTGGATGCGTATTTAAAACAAAACAAAAATTCACTATTTCACTTGGATAAAACGACACCGTTCACCCATTTTGTACTAATTATTTTTTTTCCCAAATACTTGATGAATAAATCAATCTATACATGTAATATGTGCACACTATAGAGAATACTGAGCTGAAACTTGACTTTACAAACATTAAATCGCAAATCGAATCAAAATCGCTATATATGTCAGAAAAATCGCAATAAGATATTTTCGGCACAGCCCTACCATGTTGGCAGGAGTTTAAGTTTTAATGTCCAGCCTAAACATTTGAGGTCATATTTATGAGTCACAGGTTTCAGGGGAGCGTTTTTACAGGCTTATCAGGTCACCTAGCACTTCCAAGTGATCTCAACGTCATAACATTCCTCATTCAAGGATGTTCAAGCTGCATGTCTCCCTAAGGTCTCATGAATAGTTATTCAGCATCTCTATATCAAAGCCCTGCGATTGCAGCCTTTACTTTGATCATTCTTCACTTTTTGACATAATTTCACGCCTCTTGTCTGTTTATTCAGTTCTGTGTTGTCTGCGCTGTTAAATCTGTTTTATTTGCCTTGCAATGAGGAGCTATAAATATGATTTGTTTTGCCTGGCTTGTTTCATAAGCATGTGATTTCACGGTGATCCAGAAGCCTCAGTGAAATGCCACCGTATTTGCTCTCTTCTGTTTCCACTTGCCTTTCATCCCATGTTTTTGTGACCTGGGAAAACCTAGTTAGTTTTTTTGGAACTGCGTTCTAGGGGTGGGGGGGAGTGACTAAAAATCGTATTAATATTCATATAATCAATTTAATATTGTCTAATTTTGTTTCACAGTAACAATATATTTCTCGTTAAAAATCTTCCATTATAATTATATATCTTAAATCTAAGAAAGAATTGGTCTATTTAATTTGTTGATTTTGTTTATAAATGTGGGCAAGTTATGAAAATGCGCTAAAGATATCAGATTCAGTTCTGATAATCAGATATTATTTATTTATATTTATCTTCTGGCTATACCATATGTATGCAGTAGGGAGGTAGACAATACGTATAACAATTAAGTATGAATGCACAAACAATGAAAGAACATGTATATGACATGTATGACTCACGGTGCCCTCTAACCGTGAGCACTTCACTCTCTTACTTGTTCCTAAAGTTAAACTTGAAACTATTAACAGCTTTAAAGAGCGATCTGACTTAGAAAATACTCGAAAAAGAACGTAGCATTGACATGAGAGAGAAGGCGCCGCACGCGCAGATCCCTGCCACCCCTGCATGAGCTTTGTCGGTAAGAAAGTGCCGCACTGACATGAATCAGAACTACAGACTGAAAGAAGCTCAAAATAATATTTGATTTGTTATGGGTGACTTAATTAACTTGTTTTTCATAATAATGCCCAACTTGCAGAGCGCCGAGTAAACCACACATACTTATTTACATTGTGCGTAATGCACAGAAAATATAAATCTTACGGTTGACATTTTATTCTGCAGAAAGGGCATATTCCGTAATACAGCCCAGACCTACTGCCTTGCTCGTCAAGGAGATGGATATACTATGTACTGTATGTCAGCCTTTCTGGTTTTCCCATACATGTTTGACAAAACATCAAATTGCACGGTTAACATTTTTACATACTGAAGGTGGAACATGTTGTTGTAGTTTCTGTAACTGTATTCACAGCACTGCCTGAGCCACGTGCTGTTTGTTTAAACTGATTCATTAGTCATGTGTTAGATGTCTGCAGCATCTTTAATTGTCGCTGCCCTAAATTTTCGAGGATAACCCAAAATCTCTATTGTGATGTGATATAGGCTACATAACCCGCCACTCCCGCATCATTAAAAAAAATTGAATTGTTTTTCCATTGCCTGCCTTGATCAGCCCGAATATTTCCATTTGTTTAATTTGCATTGTATCATGGATATAAAATTAACCACTGTTACTATAGGAACTTACAGCGGATCTTTATATTTGATCTTTCTCTAAAGGCTGATCGCACAGGTCCTCATAAAGCTAATTGCTTGAGATCTGCTCGGCGTTCATAAAAGCACTCAGGTGAGATGGCCATGTTCAGTGATATTGTTATAATGGTATATATTACTGTCACCGCCACAGCAGGCAAGAGAACGGTGCCTGTACTTGTCTTTTTTCCCTCATATCGACAAACAGCCCTCTCCCCATAAAGTTCTTCGCCACATGTCTTATTAACTTTGTCCGCCCCCTCCCTCAGTACAACAAAGTTCATATTGAGGCGACAGTGACGATCGGTGATATTGAGACACAATCATGCTGTGATTATCAGGCATTATTTGGAGATAACGGACAGTTTTTATTTTAAACTCATTAAGCAGGTCTTATGAGCTGGAATGTCTTCATTAGCTGGTAACAGAAGTACATTTCAAAGCATCTTGGGAAGCCACAGAAAGGTGCTGACTTGGCCCTTTTGTATATGATTGTTGCCGAACAGGTGTCGTCTTCTGTTCATTCCCGATAGATTAATGCCCAACATTGTGTCCCCCAAACATATCTGTGGCTGCTTTCATGTCCTCCTTGTCTTACATGACTTATGCCACAACACTGACAAGGGAAAAGTTATCTAAGGTGCCATCTGTTATGAATGTAGACAAATGTAGATTCCAGCAGAAACCGGGTCTGTGTGATGTATGGACCTGAGATCATATTCATCCCTCCTGACTTGGCCCTCAGAATTCACACCCAAGTTTTACGATCGTGCAATGCTATTCATAAATTTTGCTGCCATAAAAACTGTATGTGTTGCAGGTCATGAGGGATTACTCAAAGCATAAGTCATGTTTATAGTAGGTCATCTGTTAGAAAAATGTTTTGTTATTAACTTTGATATATTGTAAAGTTACCCAATAATTAAAATGTTTGTTATGTCCCAAAATGTAAATCTTGCCTCATTCCCTTTTGTCAATGAAAGACGGGCTGACGTGTCATTTCCTCTGCAGTAACTTGTTATTGTGTCATTGTTCTGAATGGCTGTTTGCTCTTGGGTTGGCCTCTTCTATGTGACTCACATTTCCACACTCATGGTGATTTCTGCCTGTCTTTTAAATCCCTTTTTATTGCAAACTAAACCAAAATGTTTCGTTACGCCATGCTGGAAATGGAGTGTTGTCTACTGGTTTGTTGTCTTTGTGGTTAAAGGCTAAGTTCATTCAAAAATCTAATTTGTGTGATTTTTTTTTCCTTTTTTGCTCACCCACATGACATTAAACATGTTTTAAGACCTCCCTGCGTCTTCGGAACACAAATAAAGATATTTTGGGTGCTCTTGTGAACGCACGCTATACACTGACAAGACAGATGAGTCATATCGTTTAGTCATAAAGTTTTGTTTTTCGCACATAAAGCGTTCTAATCGCTACAAATTTATTTTAACAATGTCTTTAGTGCTTTTCTGGACCTTGAGAAAAACTATAACCATTATGTCTATGAGGAGGCCTGGAAATCTCTCGGATGTCACCTAAAATATCTTTATTTGTGTTTCGAAGATGCCGGGAGGTCTCAAAACATGTTTAATGTCATGTAGGTGAGGTAAAAATCGCACAAATCTGATTTTTGGTGAACTTAGCCTTTAACTTCTTGAGTTTGCAGTTGTGTGCATTAAGGACCTTAGGACTATTTAAGGAGTTTTGTTAGTCTTTTCTGTGACTTGCTTCAACCTTCTCTATGTAAGATCTTGCTAACGCATCGTATTATAAACCATATTCCTAACATTAAGATCCAACAGCTTGATGGGATTCCAGACTGTTCTGGCTAGAGTTAGATATCTTCATAGTGAGTTTGCAATATTTTATTACTTTGTTTATTATACTTTGACATGACGTGAAAAGAACGAGGTTGAGAGATGAGTAATTGCCGGTATTTTTTGACCGTCGGTACAGCCCTTATGTACATAAGCTCTCGCATAATGGCTGTCACCGGGTGAGCCCAAAATGTCTTACATTAAGAATCCCAGTTTATTTGGTCAGCTCTTCTGTTTGCCACAAGTCAATCTGCTAAATTTATTTTGCTTGACGTAACCCCTCACGAATCAAGGGTTAGTGTGCTGTAGAAAAATTAATTTGTTAGTGAGGAATTGTCATGTGGATTTGTTTAACCATAGTCACAGCGTAACAGGAGTGGGTCATAGAGCTCCGAACAAAAATTTGGACCCACCGTTGCTTTTAGGATTTCACCCAATGGTCTTATGAGTCAGAGACTGCAAATATCAGGGTGTTGCCTCCCTTCATCAAATGTTACATTTTTGCTTTATTTCGTAATATGTTGGCTATAATGTAACAAAGTTACAAACTATTTCTTTGCACACTTTCTTTGTGTCTCAAAACCTTATTTTAGCTCTCTTTTAAATGGGTTGAATACTCGAATGCTGCAGTGTTTAAAGCACTCAGGACGCTGAAGCACAAAAGCATTTTTTTCCCATCATGCAATGAGCTAATCCCTGTATAATTGAGGGGGCGCATGTGCTGCACTGTAAAGAGGCTTTTAAGAGTGCGGAGGTGTACAGAGCAAAGTACAAAAGACCTGCTTTAGTCTTTTATATCTCCCCAAGGGTCGATGTGGATTATGACAAGCTCTCTAGATGTTTTAGATGTTACTGCGGTTTTAATTGTGAGTGGGCCTAGATATATCTTACATTTTGTCTCTGTAGGGAAAGAGCCTGACCGACATATTATTATTTATGGTAAAGTTTGCTGACAAAAGTGTCACTAACATGCTTTTAATAAATGCAGATCGACCGCTTTATTCAGAACATGGTATAATGATTTAACTTTATGTATCCGGAGAGTCCGTGAAAAATAGACGCCAAACACAGCTGTTTTGGTACTCCAAAAAGCGTGTTTGTAACGTAAAGGAAAATCCTGAGTCTGGAAGTTGAGATGTCTGTATGATATGCTTTCACATTATAACATAGAGACATTATAACATAAAATAGGCCATTCCGCAATTTAATGGCTTGATACAAATGGCCGATCTAGTCATTGTCTATATTTAAATGCATTGAAGTTTCTACTGAATGCATTAATTTAAATGAACTGAAACCGTAACATGCAGTGTTTGGAGACACCTTTATTACGTCAGACTGTATGCGCAAATCTTTGCTCCCGCTAATGGTAGTTAAAAGTAGACACTTTGATTTTGAGATAACAAGGACTACAAACCAGTTTTGCTCCACTAAATTACCCTGTAACATCAGGTTATTGCTTCACCCGGTCCTTCGCCCGTATGTGAGACTGAAGGTAAGAAAGGTTCACTCACATCATTCACTCACGTGTGGGACAGGCAACAGGCATTAATCAATCATATTAGACCTAATTAGATTTTACTTTATTTATGTGAGATATCCTTTTTTGCAATCATTTTGCGGTGAAATGACAAATTATGCAGAATTGCACATAAATGCGACATTTTGTTGATTTTGCAAAATATGCTGCGATCGCGGAAAACTGGAGGGACTGGTTAATGCCATGTTTTTTGACATAATATTTGCACAAAGCATCAACCTACTTTATTAAATATAGTTTAATTTAATTAGTAATATTTAATTAGTAAAAGAGTGCAGTCTTCTTTTTTGTCCTTGGCTGATCACATGCCAGGTAATGGTATCTGACCCATTGGAACAAAGTTTAGAGAACAGATGAGGGATCACAAATGTAGTAAATGAAATGGCTAGTGGTAATCCTTGTGGGAATTGTTTATTAACAGCCGTCATGGGGTGGTCATGAGTAACTGGTGTTGCCATTTTTGGGGTACAGTCTCTGACCTTGCCCGTATGGACCATCCCACATTTTGACTTTTAAGGAAGAAAATAGATGTGATGGAAAGCTGTGACTCTTTCGTATTTCCTCAAGCACTGAACCTTCATTAACGGGACTACTATCCACTAGATGTCACTTTAACTTTTACAACGGGTGGATGTTACAACAGGGTGCGTATCGTTTATTCACAACATGGCGGAAAAGGGAGAGGTTCATATGATTTCAGCCCCTCTTTACAGATAATTGTGAAATTTAGTTTGTTATGCTGTATCTTAAATGTAAAATAACCTGCTCTGTTTCAATATACCCAAGTGTGTTTAAAGTTTAATAAACAGTTTGGTGGCATTTCGTTTTTTTTATTTCCCCATTGTAATATGATATTTAGAAATATATATATATATATACATAATTTGTATTAAATCTATAATCGTTCAATCAAGAGCTTGTTAATCCAAATCGAATCGGAACATCAGAATCGATACGCAGCCCCAGATGTGGTGGTACTTTGCTAGGCAGTTGAACAATTGGGTTTACTATGTAACTGGAACCAGGTGATGTAATGTTTTAGTCTGTCTAGCCTTGGTTTACTCTAGATTTCATATTTCTGGAAAGGGAATTGCCCTACACCATGCCAGTAATAACTGTCTGAGAACAGTTTACAATTTAGTAAATGTCATTCTAAAACTTTAAGTAATGTTAATGATTTGTTGCATAGCAAAACAAGAACACCATTGTCTCACAAGGGGATTGTTTGTGATAAATAAAAAATAAACCATTTTATTGATTAAAACTGCTTTGTCATGGATCAGAGCGGCTACAGTTCAATACGAAGATTAGCCATCGCATTCCCCCGGTGATCATAGGATTATGGGATTTAAAATGTTCTGGAAATCTCTCATTTGTGATATTTTACTAATTTTCTTTGAAATGCCAAGGTATGACCTAATATCTTGGACTATGAAGCATCGAAATACCACCGGAAAGCTTTTACCATTCATCCTAATTTTCTAAAAGATTTGTAGTTTGTCAAAGCAGTTTTAAAGGCTTTTCAGCAAGTTTCTGGCATCCTCCGCCCCCAGCTTTGATTTATTAGCGGCATCATCGAAAACATTTTAATGTACAAACCTCATGGAAAATTGCCACTGTCACACACCCCTGACTAATGACTAGTTTCATTTCAAAGAAAGATGGATTGAGGCATGGGTAGGGATGCTCATTTCGGTTAATTACCGTAACCGAGAACCAACACTCGTTATCTGAACATTAACCCTTAACTGATAAGATTTTAATATTAAATTGGAATTAAATAAAAATACATGCACTGCGTGCCTGCGTCTCATTTCAAAGGCGTCCTCCGCAGGTCACGTTTGTCCTCCGCAAGAGCCTTTGCATTCAACATCCAATGTTAAAAATGTCACAGATTTATTTTAACATGCAAGCAGCAGAATAACAAATAGATCAACAACAGCTCCTGCATTCACATATTATCACATTTTCACAAACCTGCAGCATTTTGTACAATGGAGTAAACTAAAATAATATAAATCCAAAGCATGACATTAAAAGGCAAGAAAATAACTTGAATAATTAGAATATCAATTATTACAAAACGAAAACACAGAAGAACCGGCAAAGTTTATTTCCGTCAGAGTTTTCGTATACAGCACACAATCTTCTACACCATACAGACAACTCAAAACATGTATGCTTTAATAGTTATTTAAAAACATTATTACATTATTATTTAACTTTACCTTTTAAATCGTTTAACTGATAGTATTAATCGGTCAAAGTGTTTACTAACGGTTAAGGGTTAAATGTTCAATATAAACATCCCTAGGCATGGGGAACAGGGTAGAGAAAATCCAGAATCCAACGAGGACCATTGTGCGCAACTGCATGCAGGTCTTCAGCACATATCTGGTCTGCCTGCAGAACAATGGTGCCTGTCTCTGGTTGACACTGGCCTGCTGTGTGCACCGCTCTGTCCGAGAGCTCATCACCCCCTGACCTCACAGCTCAGAGCCGTGACAGGCAGAGAGATGTGCTGACTGTCCTCTGACCCACATAGCTGGCCACACCGTGATCGAGGACACATGAATCTGGTTGAGAGCGAGACCATGAAAGGGCCTTATTTTGTCTCTTCTGATCTCAATCTGTCTTTCTTTTCTTGTTGCATTCTTTTGTATTGTTCTTGGTTTATTAATAGCGCTATATGAGGCCAACGTGTGTTGTGTTTGGCTCTTACACCTTTGGAATGACAGCGCTCTGCCCATGAAATACTTAATGCTCTTTGAAAGGTTTATTGGCCTTATTTGAATAATAGTATTGAGGGAAATTATATCACTTACAAATGACAACGCAGGTCTGGTTGAGTTGGAAACCTCTTAAGGTTTGATGCAAATGCCTTTGGATAATGGAAACCGGTAAACTGGTGAATTTTGCTGAAGCCACGGTAAACCATCTGACTAGTTAATTTTTAGTATTGGTATAGTTGTTTTGTGAAGTTTAACTTTTTAACATTTTATATATTTTAGACAATGTTTTGAAGTTACGTTTAACGCCGTGTTTTTAAGTATCGTCATATTTGCTTTTGCGTTTATGAATAAAATTTAGTTATGTTCATAATTCAGGTTTTATTTAATGCAATTTGAAAGCAGATTACATACATTATTCAGACCCTGTAAAACCCAATAAAGCCCCATCCAAAGACGACACGGAAGAATGCGTGTGTTACATGGGTGAATGCAAATTTATAAAGATTATACCCATAATTTCAGATCTTCAAAATGGTGTCATTATAGCCATGAAAGTACTTCAATTACTGTCAGAATGCAAATTGCCTGCCGGGAACAATGATCATGGTTATTAATACTTTTTTACCGAGAGCCATCATGTATTAAATAATAGAAAGTTATATTTAGGTAATGTATAGATAGATTATCCATCTGAAATCTGATTGATCAGTAAATATTAAAGATTTACCCTTAACCTAGTTAAAGGGCTTCACTAGGACTTAATGAAGATTTGAGAATTTGATTTTATACTGTTGAAATGCAAATTGCTTGCTGTAAGCAATACACCCATTATAATCTGTTTTTGTGAGAACCGTGATGTTTCAAGTATAAGTCTGTTTATTTGGTGAATAATTGTCAGTTATTCTAATGAAAGGTTACACTTCTGATCTTTGTCTGTTGTCATGACCCTAAACTCGCCTAGTTAAGGGCTGTGACTCACACTAGTTGAATTGTTCAAAGAACCCATAGACTAGTCGGTTATAAGAATATGTTGCAGTTATATGGTACGCCAGAGGCTGAACACCTGGTTCCTCCCTACCTTTATCTCTGTTTATCTCCCATGAATTCTACTGAAATGATCTTAAGAAGATAACAGAATTATATGCATCATGCTTTCCACAGGCCCCAAAGCAACCCCGTGGGGTGGCGAACTGCATTTCCCAAAAATGAGGTCACACAAAACATATGGGCTTGCTTATGAGTAACTTTTTAAGTGCTCATTGATGAGAAATCTGGGTTTGAGGGAAAGAAAATCAAATTTTAGTTTACCTTAACTAATTTGAGTCTAACAGTATATGCCTACTTTAGATCTATAAGAAGCTGTCTTGGTTTTCCAGTAAGTCTTATGTTATGAGAGGAACAACTGTTTGCCTGCATTCAAAGCAGACGCCTGACTAGTGCACATTTCCTTTCTCATTTCCTCTATCATCTTGCTTCTGAAAACTTGTTCAAGACATCAGGACCGCTACAAATGTTCTCCATAGGAGCTTATCAACAGCACTGCTTGTGGAGCAAAGAAATCATTGCATGCCACACTCACTTGGAGATCCCAGATGTCTTTAACTGTACCTATTTAACTATAGTTGGCACCAAGATAATGGTTTGTAGTTTAAATCACCCTGCGGTTCTCAATGTAGCGGTAAGGAGCAAGCACATTTACTAAAACACATTTGGGATAACTAATGTAAGAGAAGGCACGGGGTCATCCTAAACGGTTATCTTTACTTAATGAGCAGGCATGAGCTGTGCTCGGTTGGGAAATTTGAACCGGTGACCCATGTTTCATGTGACTGGAGTAAGAGACTCGGTAAACATTTTCGAGAATATCAACCTCGTCATTCTTTTTTCTAAGTAGAGCGTCAACTTGATGAAAACAAATAGCAAAAAAAGGAATCCTGTATTTGCCTTCAGCCATCTGACACTTGTTTTTTCTTTCTGGATCTTTTTTTAAAACTGCTGGAAACTGATTGCAGCTTAAACATTGATAATGGAAAAGAGGGCATTACATTGATTCAGGGTCAAGTCTTATGATGTTTACAATGCTAGATTTCAGCAGTCATGAGAGAAGTCATTTGGCTATACTGTTAATCTGTGGAACTGTGGGGTTGATTTAAACCCATGATCAGCCTGCAACCCTCTGTTCGGCTCTCATAAAGGGCCAGAAGGCCCCATGCTTGCTTTCTACTTTATTAAAGCAATATGCAAAACAAAGGCAAGACGTTTCTGCCAGAAGGATGTGGTCATATTTGTTTTGATGTGTTAAACTCTTGTAATGGCCATTGCTAAGTGCTGCAGGGAAATGGAATGGAGGCTTTCAAGTAGTCATGTGACCGAGTATGTCCATCAGACCGGGCCACTTATATAGTTATCAGCACATACCAACAGCTACTGTAAGCTGTCCATAATGGAGCCAGATTTTGAAGTGTTTCGCTACGATTCCTTTTTTTGACAAGTATGTGTGAGTGCACATTTTAAGACTTTTTAAATATTTGATGTCTCCTAGATGCCCAAACCAACAATGAATGAGCAAGGGAAGGGTGAACGGTATTTTTAGTATCAGCGGTTGACTGGCGCCTGTGTTTGTGAAATAGGAATCCGCCAAAGAGAGCATGAGGTCCCCCTTGAGAGCATATTCTTTGTCTTTCCATTAACTCCCACTAAGTGCTTTGCATGCTGCTAAGACAGCTTCACGTCCACTTCAGGAAGTACTGCAATTACACCAGCGAATAATAAAGCTTAACTTCATAATTGCTAGACCGAGGTCGGTACGTTCGCTATGTAGTACGCAGGAGTGCTTGGCCAGTGCATTCCTATTGTACATGCTTAATGTGTACATTCCTACACTTACTGTTGCTCATGTAGGTTGCTATCTAGTAAAGTAAAAAAATGAACTTACCAGGTTTATTATAGCTTTAGTTCCTCTGAAGTAATTCAAGTATGCACTGTATTTCACAAAAAGTTCATCACTTATTTTGAACCTAGAAATGTCTGAGATAAAGCTCGCATAGCTTAAATCGTAGAATATGTTTTTGTTCTTGCAGAACCAGGTTTCCACCACTGTTAGCAACACACACACATCAAAACAAATAAACGCATACTTGCTTTACACTCTGCTTGGCTCAGCTGTTAAACAAGAGGCCCAGAACAAGGTTCTGCCATTTGGGTCCCATTATTGTGGAAAAGTACTGTCACAGATATGCATTTGTGTTCCTAGAAACCAAGGCCCGAAGCCAGTTTTCTTCCCCTCTTTCGTTCTTTTTCTCTTTTCTGCCAGAGGATTGGACAGATGTGACATATTACAGTACGTGCGCAACTGAGGATGTGGTCTTCACTGTGCTGTTAGCCTATTACGAACAAGGCATGACTGTTCTATTGGATGTAATAGAGGGATGGATGAGATGCACATGCGAAGCAGCTGTTCGTTCGGTAAACTTTGGGATGTTGCCCTTGCTGTATTAAGGACCGCCCGGGCCTGCTTCTCAGGGTGCATTCACGGCCCGATGCGAATCATTAGATCCATTCGTAGCCTGGTAGACGTCCAGTGCTTCAAATGCATTCTGCATCGATATGAATTGGGTGATATGCATTTCTCAAAGCCTACTGGAAATATAAATATTGTGGCTTCAGTAAAGTATCGCTGCACCCAGGTATCGCCCGACTTGTGAAATGTTTTAACCATTACATAGCTCAGGGAGCCTCCAGGTCTATCTCTGAACTGTTGAGCTACAAGCAAATACAAACAGACAGCGGCTCTTATCTCTTTTAGCTTTGATCTGCCGCTTGCTTCATTCCCTACTGGCATTACAACCTGCTAGAATGAGTCAATGCCAATTCGTTTTATTTGCCTTTATACAAATGCAAATCTCAGGGGTTGTTTTAGTGTGCTGTTATTCAGAGGTAGCTACAGCTGACTCTTTCTCAGCTTGCCTTGCAGATTGATCCAGCGATTGAAATTACTTTGATCATAATATTGTTGTTACTGCATCTTTCAGTATGGTCGAAACAGATTTTCATCTTATTCCAACCACATCTAGGGGATTCTGGGTATTTGGGTCGTCTGTTACGTAATCGACTCCAACCTGAATTGACGGCATTTTAACAAAAGCAATTTGCTTTTTGAGTTGTGCTCCAGACGTGTGTTCCTGTACTGTTTAGTTAGAAAGCAGGGCTGTAAAAAAGACTTGGACTAGGGCAGAGCATGTTGGCATGGTATCATTATCATTATTGCATTAGCATGAGGCTTATTTTCTCAGAAAGGAGCCGGGGTGACAGTTCTAGAAAGTCGTGTTGCTGTATCTGATTACTGTTTTTCTGTGCTGTTTACAGATGGAGGGCACCACAGTCATGTTTATCTCACGCCAGGGCAGAGGTGTAGACCTGGATTTTTTTGTGCGGCAGACACGAGTAAACTGCTGATTGTTCATTGAACTGCACAAGGTCATGTGACTGGCTAAGCAGAGAGAGATGGGGGGGCTTGCTGACCCGATGACTTAGTTAATCGATAAGGGCACTTTTTGTACACCCACATATAGTATCTTTCAAAGGTTTGAAATGTTTTTGTTGACAAGTTAAGTTGATATTTCTTTCAAGGTAGCATTTCAATTATATAAAATTTAAAAAAATATAATTAACAAAGAAATGTGAAACGTTTGCCTCGCTGTCGCCATCTGTGTTCGAAACAGAAAATTACTGCTTACTTTACATATTTTTATATGGGTAGAAGACATGAAACGTTATCTAAAAAAGGGTACAACCTAATACAATAATATCAAAGTATTCTTTAAATCATTATCTAAAACAGTTTTTTGAAATAATGTTAAAATTGTTGAAGCCTCGATTCAGCGCCATCACTGCAGTTTACTAAGAAAACACTATCAAGTGGTCCTCAAGGAATTATTCAGATGTGTTAATTAGCAACTGCGAAAAGCTTTCTTGTTATCTTAGCACAGTTGAATGCTTTTTAATAACTTAATGAAGTGTGGAAAATGGAAATCGTAATGTAATGTCCTGTTTTAATTCTTGACATCTTGAATGGTTCATTGGTGACTTTAGTATAATAAACGTTTTAAAAACTAGAAGAAACTACTACAATGTTCTACCTTCTTAACAGATGACAGCCACCTTAACGTAACTAGAAAAGAGAGAAAAAACGTTTGTTTGTTTATTTGCTTTCCTCATCCACTTGATGATGATTTATGTAACTGAACCTTTGTTGTTTTTACCCTGTGTTTACTCTCGTAACCAAACCCGTATAATTAGCATATTACATGATTGAGAAGAGCGCATTCACCTGCATTTTTATTTTGAGATTCAGAGTGCTAAAAGTGACACCTGCAGTTTGCTAAGACAAGTGTACATGAGGTACCAAAGTAAAACAAATCACTTTCCCTTCTCTCTCTCACTCGCCAACTCCCTCAGACTCGCTTATCTTATCTGTGGTTATATAGGACCAACACCAAAACTCAATTTAAATAAGCAATCAATGGGCTTTTTATTTTTTTCCTTGCACCCCGACTACAATTAAGTCTATCAAAAGCTGGAATCCCCTGCATGCTGTAGAAGACATCTTTCTTTCTATTATCCACTAGATAGATTATCCATCTATCTAGTTATCCATTTCAAGTCAGTTACTGTCATGGCAAATAAACGGTTAGAAGAGATTCCTTCGGAGCGATTTAAGTTAAACCTTCAAAAATGTAATTATACATTTTTGAGGGGCTTTATGTATATGTAGGATAGTTGAAGCAGACAGGAGCATGAGGGCGAGAGAAGAGGTGTAGGATCGGGACATGACCCGGGTCGGACTCGAACCTGGTCCCCGTGAGCCAACAAGCTCATACATGACTGGAGCGCTAACCAATGAGCTAAAGCGCCAACAAACTGTCAACATTTTATAGCCAAAAACCTGAACAATAGCAAGTCGGCTTCAACTTTATTGCCCACTCAAGTAGTGAGATTTGTTATCAAGGCTACAAGATATTTTGAAATTATTCATTTCTTTTAGATTAGATGTTGTTTTTCTCACTCTGATCCCATCACATTTTCTTTCATCTCCCATAGCACTCATCTCAGTCAATACCATTAACTCTCTCTCTCTCTCTCTCTCTCTATCCTTTGGGATTACTGGTACTTAATGGTTTGCAGATGCCTGCTGCTAGTACAGGTTTTGGTGCATTTGGAAAATGAACGACAGTGTCTGCATTAATGTAGCAATAGAATGCAACTGTCAGCATTCTGGAACGGCAGCGCATCATTGACCAGACAGAGAAACTGATATCTGAACTGGTAGCAGTAGGCCTGCGAATCGATAGATTTGCACATACACAGAACCGTAGCTTTTATAAGATGCACATAGCAGTCTTCCAGCAGGTTTGCAGGGCACGACTGAACTCAAAAGATTGCAGTTAACAGTCACATAATGCACATGAATTGGGCCGTATTATTCATAACTGTCAGTTGCTGTGGCAATCATAATGGTTATTAATGTTCAGGCTTGTGCACACTGTTTAAACTGCTGATAAGGGCTTGCTCCGTCTGGCCTTAAAGGAAATGACGTCAGCGCTCTGACTCGCAAAACTAACACTGGATACCCTCACAAGCAGGGAGGTGCGTTCATTTCAACAATCCTCTCGTCCTGACGAAGTTCTGATTGAAGAGGTCACGGTCCCAGGATAGAATATCAGAGGAATTTATTTGGCTGGGTTAGACAGTGGGGGAAGATGATGTAGTGTCGTTTTTCATGGCCAGTCATGCTGAACTAGTTGCAGCGGGATTTTATTTCTATTCTTTTGCTGCATTTGTGTGTGTGTGTTTGTGTGTGGTCTTGACTAGGATTTAGCACAGGATAAGGGGAACACTCTGTTTAAACTAGATGAGTCCTCTTCTGTCCTTTCTGCTTTGTCTATGGGGGTTCTTTGCTGGAGCTCTGACAGGAATCTGGAATCGGATTACTTTAAGTTGAGTGGATCCACTCCGATTCCCTCATGAGCCACTGTGGTTTTACATGAAGTCATTACAGCTAATTTAAATCACATTTGTAACGCTTATCCCATGCGAACTCCTGAGTTTAATCAGTGTTGCACCCATTAAAATCCAATAAATCGCTGTGAAATTCCATCAATTTCAGTTCGTCTACACAGGGCAGGCAACTAAAAGTTGTTTGTTTTTTCCATTTTCAGGATCGAAAGCTGTCGAAATCGGAACGGCAGAGGTTTAAAGAAGAGGCCGGCATGTTGAAAGGGCTGCAGCACCCAAACATTGTGCGTTTCTACGACTCGTGGGAATCACCTTCCAAAGGTCGCAAGTGTATCGTGCTGGTGACAGAGCTCATGACATCAGGAACCCTAAAAACGTGAGTGTATATATATATATATACTGTATATTGCAGCCATAGGCTTGTACTCTATTGTATTGTTGTTTGCATCTTATTACGTAATTATTTTGTCTAAATTCTCGAAATCACAGTTTTATTGTTGTCTCAACAGCAACTATTGAATGTATTATTTGTAGCCGGTCTGTTGTGTCTGTGCAGTTTACATGTTTAGCTGTGAATATCTCATTCAGTAGGTTGAAATGCAACAAGACTCTCTTTGCAGACATGCTTTTCAGTAGCCTCATGTCCATTACCATCAGTAGAGAGGGGGCGTGATTATCTCATACAAAACACAAAGTCACAATAGAGCGATTTAGATAGAAGTGTTACCAGTGTGATCGCTGGGAAGAGTGGCTTGTCACCTCCATATGAGACATGCAGTATTGGTCCAGCCCACCGACCAAATGCTGGAGTTACTGTAAGAAGACCACACGCTGGATCAGCAGCCCCCTCCTGTGGATGTTCACACACACACATACTTGTACATCCACATAAACATTCTGGTACCTGAGAGGATGATATATAAAATATATTCTATATTTATCTTATTAGATAAATGTCATAAAAGATATATAAGAATGCATGAGACACCGTTGCACCACCCCTTTACACTTGATGCTACTTTTCATGTACAGAAGATTTTAACAAGTTTAAGATTCTTCAAACTGTTGCTCCCCCATGACCCAAAAACTGTTTACGCTAATACATAAATGTTTCTAAGTGCAAATGCATATAATGTTTAGTTTTGCAATGCTTGAGGCGTTTTTGTGCATGTGTTTTGGACCTCATGCTTTGTCAATAACCAAGGACACAATACGTTAAAATGCGTCTTTCACGTTATTGAAAAAGTGGAGAACAGACAATTGGGTCGCACTTGGAGCCATTGGGTGTGTTGAGTGATGAGACAATTTTGTGCTTTGTTGTTCTCTGAATATCGCTCCGGGACTTACCCTTGGCTCCATTCCCACCTGTCAATCACCTGCCAGGAATCATCAAAACACCCTGTTACCTCACCACCCATATCCCGTTGGGCAAAGTGCTGCTTCAAGGGCATTTTTATTAAGCAAACTATGGATGTTTACATAAAAACTTTAACTACATCCCTTACAGCCGGGCTTTGTCATTCATCTGCAAAACCAGTTATATTTTAACCCTGCCTACGGATGTTTTTCTTAATGAGCTAAAATAATTCAACCACTTTTAATGTGTTTATTATGGGATGAGCAAAGGTGTAATTTTTCAGTAGTGGAAATGCAAGACATTCAGCAAATTTCACTTTGGCGTGCATACCTGTAACCTCTACCTTTGTGAACGTATGTTTTTGCATTGTGTGTGGGTTTTTTTCCAAGACAAACAGGTTGGTTGGCTTAGAGAAGTTGTGCACCAGATTGAAATGTATGTCACATTATAAACAAAAGAGTCAATGTTTCTTGTTCCATGCGGGTTTGTGCCCATCTTCCATCTCCCCCAGGGCATTATGGGATAATCGGTACCCATCTACCCCTGGTGTTGTGCCTGAACGGAGTAGATTGTTGTAATGAGGATTACAAGGATAAAGCCTGGCTATGGCTCGGCTCCAAAATATTTGATAAGGGCGAGCTAATCTAATGAAAGGGCTGCGGTAGACTGCCATCATCACATGCTGTCATCTCACTTGTCCTGGCCTTCCTGCAAGTTGTTTAGATAAAAATACAGTGTCATTTAAAGCACATTAGTAATTTGATGTAATTAATTATACTCTCTGGACCTTTTTTTAGTAGAAGTTTGTAATATTTGTATTTGTTTATAACAGGACCTCAAGACCAGAGATGCTACTGGTTTTGTTTTTCCCTGAAGAAATAGTTTTGGTTGATTGGTTAACTCTTCAATAACTCCTTGAACTCCACATGAACTGGTGTAATCTTCTCTAATCTCTCTGTGCTCAGGTATCTCAAGCGCTTCAAGGTGATGAAGATAAAAGTATTGCGGAGCTGGTGCCGACAGATCTTAAAGGGCCTCCACTTCCTACACACCAGGGCGCCTCCCATCATCCACCGGGACCTTAAATGTGACAACATCTTCATCACCGGCCCCACTGGATCTGTTAAGATTGGGGATCTGGGCTTAGCCACCCTCAAGCGCTCTTCATTTGCTAAAAGTGTCATAGGTACGACAGCGTTACCGACTCTTCTATTTCTCTCCCCACCTCCCAAGTGTTTAAAATTCAATGTGTTTCATGTCACTGCTTGTGTTGTTCGATGAGGTGTCAAGTTGATATGGGAAGGTGGGGCTTTGGAAATGTACTTGGCAATCAGTTATGATGAAATATGTAAGGCATGCTGTAGCTCTGAGCTACACGGTCCACCTTAGACCACAGATTTCCTGGCAACCGAGGGCTTTGGTTTTATTAAAGGGTGGAGATGGGGGAAAGCCAAAGGGACTTCGAATAAACTCTGGGAACACCTTTAGATCCTGCTGTTTCCCACCTGAAGCCAGTAATTGCAACTAGTAATGTCTAATTTGCCTGTAAATGCAAACACGAAAACCCCTTCCATAAAGCTTCATGTGTTCAGAGTCATTATATGCCTCAAGAATACCAATGAAGCCTCACGGTGTATAACGTTTTGTTTGTTAGTCAGACATGGGGACTTTCACAAACAGAAAAACCCTTCGGTTTGGAACCTGTGGTGTATAATTATTAAAAGCCTAGAGATTCTATTGCTGCCTGTAATGTCTAACATATTTTTCCAAAGGTTTTCCTGTTGGCCTCCTCAGATTTTTCCCTCCTTTATTTCTGATGGTTTAGATATTGTAATACATTTATTTCTGGATCCCTTCTCTCCCCAAAATGACTTCTTTCCATTTATTGTTTTAGTTTGTATCCCTGGTTTTGAGAATTGTTTCCCTTAAACTGTAGGGCTATATTCTCAACTGTAGAGCTGGTCTCACCCCACTGTATGGATTATTAATGTCCTGCAGTTCAAACAGTAAGTATACTAAAAATGGCTCACGAGTAAGTGGTAAGTCAACAAGCAACTTGGCACAAAAACGGAAATAATTCAAATATGGATCGACAGTTTAACGTGTTTTTCTGTGCGAGGCCTTTGAACGCAAGCTAGTGCACAACACGCTAGCTATGGGCTTGCTCTGTGCTTTTAACCTGCTTAACCTTCACTCATTACAGGCTGGTAGAAAGGTGAGTCTGTCATGTGTTTTCCATAACTGTCTTGTTGACATGGATCAAGTTCCATAGCTAGCCGCTGCCATCTCATTTTAGGTGTCGGTGGCTCGACTGTGTTGTAAAGGTAAACATGGTTTCGAAAAGCCCATCGCTGTCATCTTTTAAAGTAGGCTGTACTTCCCTAACACGTGAATCTGACTTGAATCAACTTCCTTTTTTGCAGTAACTGCTTTGTGCACTAGTCTGACCAACCTCAATAAACCCACCTAAAGGCCTTGCAAAGAAAAACAGTGGATTCTTTCCCTGCGAAATAACTGAGGCCAGTTTTCCCCTTCCTCTTTTTTTTGTTTTATTTTTTTCCCCTCTTCTCCATATCTTTTGCTCCCCCTCTTTTCTCCTCTCAGGGACGATACGGAGCAACAGCCCGGTTCTTCTCTTCCTCTCTCCCTTCCTCTCCCCGGCCCTGCTGGGGTGAGTACAGATCTCAGGCTGTGAGAGTTCTGAATGGTTCTTTTGATTTAAGGTACCCCTGAGTTCATGGCGCCTGAGATGTATGAGGAAAAGTACGACGAATTGGTGGACGTGTACGCCTTCGGGATGTGCATGTTGGAGATGGCGACCTCTGAGTACCCTTACTCCGAGTGTCAGAACCCCGCTCAAATCTATCGCCGGGTCACCAGCGTGAGTATCCTCGCACTTCTCATCACTTTCTCTCTGAACCTTTTTACTCGCCCTGCAATCTGTCTGTAGGGGACTTTAGATTTATCTCTGTTTCCATCTGCTGTAAACTTAACCAGCTCTCATTTCTGTCATTACACCCACTCAAGCTTCTGCTTAGGAAATAAATCAATAAAAGAAGCGTGTTCTTTGTGCACACTAAAACCTTTAGGCGTCTCACTATGTATAAGATTATGCAACAAACCAACTATGACAGCCGTCCATTATTCCTTCTCTAGTGGTCGGCGCTACGATCATGACAACGGTATAAATCAATTGTATATATCAACATTAAATACTTGCATTTTAAAAAATGTAGGGTTTGATTCAAACTTTATTAAACCTACACGTAGGCATTGTGAGTTATTACCAGCCCTTTATTTTCTTTTTTTTGTTTAGCAATGGATAGAGGCAAACCTAAAGTTAAGATAACAAATAAAAAGCTTTAAATATATAATAGTCTTTGATTGAATCAGTCAATTACTGATATCAGCTTGTGTTCACTTTTCCAAAAAGTCACAGCCTCGATCCCAACAATTGCATGCTCCGGCTTAAATGTTTGGTTTAATTTCACGTCTAAGATTTCTTTATTACTGAGCTCTTTTAAGCCATTGTGATGTAATCGTCATTACAGATATTTATAGATGGACGATGCCTCAGTCAGAGAACAATTACACTGCATGACCCTGAGGGGTATATGCAAGTCCACCATTGTGTTGCTTCGGTTTCAAAATGTTATTCTTTCCCCTTATAGATGGCCTTTAATATGATTGGCAGAGAGGAAGAAGAGGGGAGGGACAGTCATGAGTTTGTTTGTTTTCCTTCAGGTCAATAGGACGATCACATGATACTGGGGGTTGAAAATCTGATCAGTAGTTTGCCAGTTAAACGTTGTCAGAATAGAATAAGGCATTTTAAAATACTTAAATAAAACTGGATTTAGGAATAAAACAATAGTGACTTCTATGTTTAATCCTAAAACAATAATAATTGTCTAAAATTTAATCTGGCATTCTTTTAAAGTTTTATCTAAGAATGATCTGCTACTAATTTACGTTTGCAAATAAAAAGGCATTCTCTGGAGTGTTTTAATCAAAAAAGTAGAATAGCATTGTTTGCCATTTCTGGCATGTGTAAAAGTAGCCGTATTGGTTATCCTATCCCCCTGTTGGCTTAAGAAAGTGCAAAGCACTTCCTAGATTTTGCCTTTTTGGCCTTATTCACTCGTCAGGAAAGCTAACGGCTTGTTCAATCTCTTGAAATCCAATCGCTGAGTTTTCTGGGAGAATTGAAGATTTATGCAATCAGAGAGTTTTAAGCCCGTCAGACCCCGAGGTTACCACCGCAAACAGCTGTGTGACTGCTTTTCTCCATTTCAGCCTCTGTGTAAACAGAGCTTTCATTACGACAAAACCATTCAGATTTCTTCTCTCGATCAAGGCATGCATTTCTAATCTGAAAGTTTCACTGATGTGAAGTTACACTGGCTGGCATATGTTCTTTTTTATTATTGGGTAATTCAACTAAAGAGTTCAGAGATGAAGCCAGAGTAAACAGCTACAGAAAGTGTTCCTGTTTATTTATAAGACAACTTATTGAACGTGAATAGTGATGTCAGATATTTGTTGTTTTTGGCGTGAATGTTTGTTGATGCTTTTGTGATGGCACTGTGCTTATCCATGTCTACACGTTAACCCTTTTTTGTGATGAACTAAGTGATAAACTTTTGAAGGCGCTCACAAACTGACAATTTGATAAAAGTCAGTATTGGTGCTTTTTCCAGCCAAAGTATATCTACAGTATGGCCTAGTAAGAAACCATCCACCATAGCAACACCCTAACAGCCCATTTTAATAAATAGGGGTGAGAATATAATGTCATGCTTTCGCTTTAAAGATGCAATTATGGCACGTTACCACAAAGAGAATTTGAGCAGACAGTAATATTCTTTAGTATGTATATGCATGGGAACACTTATGAAGTTGAACAGAGCAAAGTTTAAGATTACTTTTGTTCCCTTTTAACATCCACCCCAACTGTTCCAAGAGCCCTCCTCTCTTTGCTTTGTTAAAATACGATATGATTGCTTCTAATTTTCCGCTTTTGTTAACTTGGACAACAGCAGGGAACATCATGTATCCGGCTTTATGGGGACCCATTTACTCGGCATTAGCAACAGGCCTTTTAAATCACCTTGTTATCGGAATACTTTGCCTTTCTCGCTTGATTCGATTAGATACTTCGTCTTTCTTAATTTAGTTTGGCCATGGAATTTGAGGTAGGGTGCAGACTTATAAGGAGGCGATGCCAAGGTTTGGTAAATAGTCGAAGCAGATCTCTTTGTGAGGCACCCAGTGTTCCAGAATTTGCTTGTAAGTCCGTTTTGTTTTTTTAGTCTCGGGTTGGGTGCATTGACTCTTTTACTGCTCTTTTATCTTTTTGATGATTTTAAAAGGGTCATTTCTGTTTCAAGATATTACTTTGTCTTTTGTCATGTTATTTTGTGTTAATTGATTTGTAGTATGTTGGTTTTGTCGCATGGCGGAGTTGTGTTCTGTTTAATCTGACGGACATCAAGTGTTAGGTTGCTCTATATCTGTTTTGCTAGCTAAACAGATATGTTTTGTGAATGACAGTGAACAGAATTTTGACTAATGGCTTTATCCTGGTCCGTTACAGAAACAATGTAAATATTGATGAATTTTAAGAAATTGTGGTGCTAAGTGAATGATAACTTATACCAATGATACAAATAATAAATTTAGTTTATCAGACAAATTGTATGTCTTCTCCAAGCGGTCAATAATGGGTACAAATCTTGAATAAGCCGAGCCATATTTAAAGACCACAATACCATTAGAGATTCTTTCAACTTGGGCCAGAAGTTGATCACCAAGTGACAACCCAAAATACCTTAGCAACACGGCAGCCACAACGCTAACATACTCAGAACATCACATCTGTGCCAACTAGAACCTTTGAATTACTCCAGCTGCTTCTGCACGGGCAAGCGCCCCTTGCATTGTCCTTAAAAAACTGCAAAGACGTGTTGTGTTTTCTTACACTTTAAAAATTACATGTGGATTTAACGATTGTGTTTTACTCTGCAGGGAGTTAAGCCTGGCAGCTTTGACAAGGTTGCCATTCCAGAGGTGAAAGAGATCATCGAGGGATGTATTCGGCAAAACAAAGATGAAAGGTGAGGTGGTGCCTAGTGCACGCACTCACACACTCTCACATCTACGGGCCATTCGTAGAACTCATTCATCTGGTCATACCTCAGTTCTTGGAGGCAGTCGGTATGCAGCTGCACTCAGAGGCATTGAACTCGTGCTGATGTGAGGGTCTATCAGGGGCTACGGTGGCTGGTCCGCTGTGGGAAATGTGCACAGTAGCAGCAGATAAGATTATTTCGCACAGTGTTTTGGAACCATTCCAGTAACCGGCACTTAATGAAACGGCTGTAATCTCACTTGACTGGCAGCAAAATCTCTGTCTTTATATAATCAACTTCATTCTTGCAGCGCTGGGAAAACAGAAGTCTTTGCCAAATGTTTTTTGTGCAAAGTTCTTTGAGAATCCCTAAACGATTATTCCTACACGCCAAGGTCTAAACCCCTCAAGGTTCTGCAAAATTTCCATTTTAACTAATAGTCTTTTTAATACTGACCTTGCAACACTTATTTTAAGACAGAATGTGGGGAAAACCTGTATATTAATTAATCGTGTTGTCAGCCCTTCATGCGTATCGCTTATAATAATAACAATACATTTTTATGTTGCGCCATTAAAGTTGCTTTCTCAAAGCGCTTCACTGAAGACATCACACAATGACAACACTTTGTAAAACATCACAACCAAAACAAATAATCAAGTCAAAGCAATCCTAAAATAAAATGTTTTAAGAAGAGATTAAAAAGTCCTGTGTATGCTTGGACACATAAAAAACGTTAATGGAAAATGTCAAACGGAATGTCAACAGCAAGATGAGAAGACGTCTGATGTGCCACTGATGAAGCACTGGAAAAGCTGATGTCTAGTTAAGATCTCTAGTCTTGTTTGGTAAAACTGCTTTTCTTCCCTGACAGATATGCTATCAAGGATCTTTTGAACCATGCCTTCTTCCAGGAGGAGACAGGTGTACGAGTTGAGCTGGCCGAGGAGGACGACGGTGAGGTGATCGCCATCAAGCTCTGGCTGCGCATTGAAGACGTCAAGAAACTAAAAGGCAAATACAAAGAAAACGAAGCCATTGAGTTCTCCTTCGACCTCAGCAAGGATGTTCCAGAAGATGTGGCTCAGGAAATGGTGCGTTGATTTTATGAGCTGCAGGTTGAGCACATCTGCGTCTTTTATTTCTTTACCTTTGTTAACGAAGTCACTTCACAGGTTGAGTCGGGCTACGTTTGCGAAGGCGACCACAAAACCATGGCCAAGGCCATCAGAGATCGCGTGGCCTTGATCAACCGCAAGCGAGAGCAACGACAGCAAGTACGAGCCGAGCAAGAGAAACGCAAACAGGAGGAAGAGCAGAAGCAGATTTCCAGCGAGTCTTTGAAGAACACACCTGGCTCTCAGGGTACTCCGAGTCAGTGCGGATCCCAGCCTCCCACTCCAGGTCTTCTTCAACCTGATTGCGAGGAACTTGAGGCAGAACAGCAGCTTCAGTACTCACAAATTGGAATGACCTGTAAGTGTAATCCCAAACTCATCGACCCATCAGTCTTTTCCTGCTTAGTTCTAAGCCTTGTCTCTTTTCCAAGCTGCTGATGGGACGCTTGACAGTGGTCAGGGTTCATCTGTGTTCTCAGAAGCTCACCTGAGCCAGGTCAACATGTCGTATGGTTCTCCTGCAACGTCCCAACAACCCAACAACTCGGTGCCCGGACAGAGTGCCTTTCCCCCCGTCTCTCAGGCTCCCCAGCAGCACACCCCGTACCCCCAGCAGGCCATGGTAAGTCATCTCAACAGACGTATGTTCATTATAAAGAAACGTAAATATTCACACACCACTCCACTTTTGGCGGCTTTACACCTACTAGCATATTCCTGAAAAAATAATTTACAACTTCCCAGAAACAGCTTTACTGCCAAAACCATGATCAGTGCACGGAAGATTCAACACCACAAATCTGTTAAAGCGCAGAAAGCAGCTGCATTTCTATTCTCTGTGGACTGAAGATAGGTTAAAATGTGATTTGTATAGTAATTACATTTACGCTCTTGGCAGATATTTTAATCCAATGTTACTGACAGTGCAAAAGCATTTTTCTCCGTTTTTTACTTGCGTGTTCCCTAAGATTCAAACCAATGACCGTGATGTTACTAGCACCATGCTACTCCTGCTGAGCTACAGAAATAGTCTTTGCACCGTTTAACAAAGTCAAGAACACTATAAAACAGAACCTCACCTTCCTTTCAAGTATGCAACCAAAAAATAGAAGTAGTTATCGAAGACACAGTCTTGCAGCAAAACAATGTTGTTTTTGACATTGTTAAAAATCAACAAATGCGTTGCTATGTGCACGAGTTCATTTGAGAACAGAGTTTTGGCAGCTGCCCTCTGGGAGCAGAATGATCAGATAATTGACTAATCTAGTCTGTCTTTAGTTGTGTAATGTGCGTATTATGACATCGACAACACAACATGAAGTTGCAGGTCGTTCATTTGCACAACAATAGAATATCATTTTAATTCATGTAGTAAATATATGTTTATCCCATCATGGTACTTCCTGTGCACAGGTTAGACGCTGATGAAACACTGTTGTATTCAATAGATTTTACATACAATAGTCATTATATTGTAACATACTGTATGAATGTGGACCGAATGAAAGAATGTGGACTGAATTGATGTTTGACTTTTGAATTGTTGTGGTTGCATGAATTGTCTTTTATATGAAACCGAATGTCGTTTTTTACGAGACACTAAATGAATGATGCATGAGAAAAGGAAATCAAAGCCATAACCACTACACACTAAACGGGTTTGATTCTTTTCAAACATCCTGATCTCTTTGTTCATTCTGGTTTTCTCTCTCGACTGTCGAGTATATTCCAGATTCCCACACGCCTTGAGCTGTTGCTTCCTCGTCATCTTATTTGCATTTTACTTTTTATTATTTTTTAAGACAGTGCCAGTACTGTAGCAGTGTATCATGCTGTGCAGACTGGCAGGCCTTCATCACTTTCTGTTTCTCTTGAGTCTTTCTCCCATGCATTTCTGACTCATTCATTTTAAATTAGTTTGCATTGGTTTGTCTTTTTGCATTTTTCAAGTGCATTGAATGACTTCAGGGACAAATACAAATTCACTCTAGTTATTTCCTTAAAATAATTTTCTAGTTAAACTCAAACAAGGCTTTATAAAAACCTGGTTTAATGATGCGTGAGAAGGTAAAACTCAGATGATTCCTCAAGTCTGCACAGCACTGATATTTTTTATTATCATTTGTTTTCTTATACCATGTGATATTTGTTGTCATATTTGATCTTTTATGTTCATATTTTGTTATAAAACATCTCAGTGTGATGCTTTTATGGACTTTCCTAACCTCAGCTGTGTTATTTATCTGTTTTAGATTGTTAGTGCTGTTGGAGTCTGACAATGACATTAGATTTGATCTCAGTAGCGTCATTGCAGTCACCTATACCCATTGTCTGGAAATTAACACAGTTTCTTTGTAACATGTTACCTGATCTCAAATCAGGTTTGATGAGCAATGCTTTATGCTGCCACTGTGATTCATCAGTTTTTGGTATTGTATTACATGCAGTCTTATCATAGCATAAATAGTTATGTTACCTGATAAAGTATTGTCACCCATAGCTCATCAATTCAACCATATGTATTGTTTTCATCTGACTTAACAATAGATTTTATGGTAGATTATATCAACATTTGATCTTTGTAGTTCAGTTTCTGTGTGCCTTTTTGTGCTCGAAACCTCAGACTTTATTATTATAATTTTTATTCTATATGTTAGTATTTGTCTTGTATTGTTTTTCGTATAGTAAGCTTTTTTTTTAGCTTCTGTGTAATTTATGTTCCTTTGAGGTTAATAGTCGATTCCCCTCTTTGCCTCCAGCCTCCTCCACCTCTCCCACGTCGTCGTAGCATGTCTGTTTGCGTGCCGTGCTTTTCTACCACCTCTCTGTTGTGCCCTCCCAAGCCACCTTCCACACCTCCTCCAGTCGCATCAGCCCCGCTCTCACCCCGACTGGGGAGGCCAGACGGGGAGACGTTCGCGGACAGACTGTCCAAAGCCCTGGAGAGCGTCCTGCCCCTTCACTCGGCCCCAACCCGCCGCCGCCGCGCCAGTCTCCCAGCAATCTTTGCCAGTCCTGTATGTTAGTGTTTCCCAGTGAACCAGGATTCCCCTGCTGAACATGATCTAGGGTATAAACCAGGCATCTTTAAAGAACATTTTTAAAGTGCTATGAACAGTTTGGAAGGTGCCATGTACTTACTGAATTGTGGCCAGAAATACTTTTAGAATTGAAATCCCACAGGTGTTTCCTAATGTGCTTTAAGTCATTCCCTTAGAAATTATAGTTTTAAGCTAGGAAATGCAATTTCACATATTAGCTGTTGTGTAACACAACATGAGTATAAGTAGATTTATCTTCTTGTGAGTCAAAGGTTCAGGTTGAAACAAACAACCATTATGCTAATGCTATGGTGTGTCACAAATCTTGAGAATAGAAGAGCTAAACACAGTCCTGATGGAATGAAGACATACATATACATACATTAAAACCTCTTTTGGATACCTTTGTTACCCTGGTTCATTCTGCTGGAGCCCTGTGTTCACATTAAATACAGATTTAAAAGAACAACAGTCGAGTAAAAATGTTTCTTAGGCCCTTCAGCCTGTGACTCATCTGTATTTAATCGTTAATCTGTCCCTTTCATGTTTTTTCATTTCTTTTTGTTAAACATTGAGCATATTTTAAGCATCTTTTGACTTATTCTTTTGTCGTTGAGGCAGTTTTACTGTTGGGATGAATATTGTCTGTTTTTCACTTGTTATCTCATTGCATCTTTTTCTCTTTCTGTTTTTTCTTGCTTTGTGAACTTGTGCTGTTTCCTTTGCCTCACAAAGATGCTATATGTTATTGTCACTGCAGCCGCAGTCAGTGAGTCAGCCCTACGGTGGAGGAGGCTCAGGTCTGGTTGAGCCCCCTCACTTTTTCCCCACCATCCCTGAGCGGCCCGTGTCGTTCTCGCCTCCGCCGTCTTGCCCACCCAAAGGTTTCAACGTGCAGCGTCGCAAGAGCACCTCCATCCTGGAGGCCCACACGCGACACTTCCAGCCTGCCTACCACCGTAGCTACGGCAGCAGCTTGCACCCGTTTTCCGGCATGGAGGCCATGGGTACTGGCATTGAACCTTCTCTGTTTGTGATGCAAGGAATGGGGGCTCAAAGGCTGGCCGAGCCACTGCACCTGCCACCCCCTTCAGAATCCAGCTACGGATACAAGGACGTTAGAGCCGAACAAGAGAACGTCGTCCGGAGGTTGAGTCTTAACCAGGCTGCGTTAATGGATCACTTGGAAGCCATGTCGTACGGTGGCTACCCGATGACGGCTCATCCGTTGAGCCACATCACTTTCCATCAGCAGATGCAGGCGGCGGTTGCTGCCGCCAGCTTGGCCTACGAGGCTCCGCCTCAACCTGGGACAGCTTACCTGCACCCTCACGTCCAAAGCCACATGCGTTTGACCCAGAGCCCAGTCCTAAAACTGCCTCCCATGAACGTGTCAAGCTCTTTGTCTGTGGGACAGCCTACTGGGGCAATTGGTGCTGGTGATCCTGGCTATCAACCTCACACGTTTCCTCATTCAGCTCCACCTGTGTTGGCACATACTGCCGAACCCTTTGAATTCCACATGCACAACCTTCAGACAGACCCCGCCATGCTGGCCTCCAGAATCTACCGAGCCCGCCGCGGCTCCATGGACCTTAACCTTGAGGAAGCGGCTAGCAACGTGGGCATGTGCGGTCGCCTGCAGCCTGTCACTGAAGAACTGTACAGCTATGTCAGCCCAGAACTGCCTCTCCCCCCTGGTAACCTGCTTCTACACGGACCTAAAGATCATAGCCCCGAGCCATCAAGCGACTCAATGACCTCCTCTGATGCTGGTGAGTTCCTATCACCTCCCCCTCGTCCATTGTACCAAGGTCAAGAGTCGTCCGCCGCTCAGTCTATTCCTCAGACTTTGTATTACAAAACGGAAGGAGGGAGCAACATCAGTGACGGACACCCACCCAGTCAGCCGACGTTTCTGTTCGTCCCAGCCTCCGAATCGTCTGGTATCCCGTCCTTGCACATCAGTGCCTGGGGCCGACAAACCACCCTTCAACCGGACCTTGCATACCACGAGGCTGCCCTGTCTCATCTGGGCGCAACCTTGGTACCTAAAATTACTCGTTCCCGTACGCCTTTCCCTAGCAATCCCTGTCTTTTTCTCAGTTACCCGAATTTTGTCCCGTGGTTGTGGTTTTAACCCTCTCCAGCCATATTGTAGGGCTATGAAGTGTGTTCAGGAGGTATACTGAGCTGTATATGCATAAACCTGCTTTTTAAATCCCCTTCAATTTATTGTCATTTTATTTCCAAAGATTTTTATTTTAGGTGTGTTTTGTAAGTATTATTTTGTGTGTATGTTCATATAGTGCTGTACTGTATATGGTACCTGTGTGTTTGTGCAGATATGACGTATAACTTTATATCTGAACATTGCATACAAATCTGAAGTCATGGTTGCCTCTTACCAATAGTTTTATGCACGTTGACCAAAATGTAACAGTTTTTGTGTTTGTAATATCAGATTTTTAAAAGATGCTTGTTTTGTTTGTAGAATGAGGCTTGATGAAACTGATTTGTATGACCAAATACACAAGACATACTACACAAAGGGGGTTTAGACAGTTTGCTTGCCTCTTTATGTTGGGTTCTCTAATCCTGCTCTTAAAAATTAGTTTTTTTGTTGTTGAATTTTACTACCTGCTTTATTAGATTTGCTACATTATAGATGGCTGGAAATGGTTAAAACGGTTCTTAGTGATTTTCATCATTTCAATTTTGTCTTTGTGATGGACAAGTTGAGATACAGCCTAATGTATCGACTCATTTTTTTGGTTAAGAAGTCAACTTTTAACCCTTAGAAGGCTGGCATTATGTATCAATGTCATTCCGCAGATCCATTCTGTACTCCATCTTTTCCCAACTTCTCTTTTTATCTTTTTACACCATTGTTATTTGAATTTCATTATTTCCCGCTGCTTTCTAAGCTTCTTACTAATAATGAGTAGATTATTTGATATAATGTCAAGGTAAGGTGATCTACGTCTGGAGCAACTATACTTGTCTGTATCATAGAGAAGTTGAAAGACAAGTATAAGGGTCAAATCCAGCAGTGTGTTTTTAGGAAACACTTCCTCGGTTAAACAAACTACAGCACACGCATGGCACTTCCCTGGGTTCTGGTATAACCTTCACCTAAGCTACAGAGTACATGTAGAGTCACGTGCATGAAGCCTACTCACTCCCTGGCTAACACCCTGATGTTTGTTTGTCAGTTAATCGTGAGATGTGAATGGCATACACAAAAAGTGAACCATGAGTGATGTTACTCAGTGTTTACGCTTTGTGTATGAATAGTCAGTATTTTAAAGTTGTATAGTTTTGTTTATGATGGAGCCAAGATGAGGTTTTGACTTTCTTTTTTCATCTCTCCACCGCTCTCCACCACCACCATCCTCTCTCTCCCTCCTGCCTCTCTCTCTCTTTTTCCATATTTCTTCAATTCTCATAGCAGGTGCAGGTTCCCATTCCGCAGTCCACAAGTTCCATTTCTTTGGTTTCCTGCAGCACTCCATCGGCCGTCCCCGCTCCTCAGCAGGTAAGACTTCCTTCATCACATTGTCTCTTTCCCTTCACCATTGGCATAAATGGAGAGCCAAGGCAAACCAATCACTCCCCTTTTAAACACTTCAGACCTTTTTGAGTTTTGTTTTCGCTCTGGATTCTCTCCTGCGTATGAAAGCTGTGGACATCGAGGTGTCTTTCACTTACACGGTCTTGTATTTGTTTCTTATAGTATGGAGGTTACTACGTCCAAGCGCTCCCTTCGCAGGTAGAGAAAACACCCATTTCCTCTCTCTGCCTACTCTCTCTTTCTTACATTTACCTGAATTTTTGTTTCCTTTGCTGTTCTTTTTCATTTCATTACTATTTACAGAATTTGAAATGTTGCACAGTATTTAGCTGTTTGAATTGTGGAAGCTTTTATATGTGAGTATTACCAAATCTGGGTCTTTAAAACATTTGTCTTGACAGACTAATTTGAGAATGATTGTTTGAAACAAGTTTAGGTGTGTATTCTGTTTATTCATAAAGTTGATTATGGTGGTTTCAAGTGTTCTGTATTCAGTAAATAAGTTCGACTCGTCTTTTAGTAGATGAAAGCAATTTGAAAAGTTGTCCCAAATTATTACATATATAAAGTCTTGTGGCGCTAAATTATTAAATTAAAGGAATATTCCCCAGAATATTCATTTGAGGTAAGTAGTTTGACATGACGGGGCACGTTTAAGAGAGATCAAGACACAATTTAGAGAGGAGAGAAAGCACATTCATGGAAAATGCATATGATGCATTAAAATACAGGTTTTCTATAGGCTTATGTTTTTCTTCAGAGTCTCCCAGCATTGCAGTATTATTAAAAGAGTAAAATAATGAAGATTCGTGCCTGGCTCTTCTGTTTTCCATTTAGGCTCCTGTATTGCAGCAGGTTTCTCTTGGACCAGCTCCCCAACCTGGTGTGTCTGTACCCCAGCAAGCTCCCCAACAGCCTCCCAGCACCGTGGTTCAAACCGGCTCCCAGACGCAGGTGCAGACCGGCTCCCAGACGCAGGTAACACACACATCAAGTTCCTACTTTCTGTTTCTTTTTTTTCCCGCACAGATGGTGAAAGCCATTTCATTTTGAATTGATATATACCAAAGTCTCTTCCTCAGTGGAAGTTTTTGTTTCCATTTTAATTTTTACTCTCTATTTTTAACCTTTTTGTATCTGAGACTCTGTGGCATTCTTTCTCAGATGAGCTTGTGTGCTGTGTTTTCAAAGCATGCTGTTTGTGTATGTTGCATGGATGTTATTTGGATGTTGTTTGAAGATGAGTCCGCCTTGTTTAATGCTATGATGTTTCGTCCCAAAAACCTGTTTGTCCTGGAAGCCCAGATCACATTGTGACTATTGTGTTGTATTCCACCACAAAGAAGCCTGTACACATGGGTTGATCTCAAAAGTCCATTTTTGAAATAAATAAATAGTTTAATGTATTGTGCTGTAACATTTTGATTTTGATAGCGACAGCTTTTATGCACTTAGAAAGAAGCCCCTGCTAAGTTAATCTCATAACTGTTTGGCTAACGATGTTTGTTTTGCTTGCGTTCGATGTAATCCTCAATCCACCCCAAGGCATGCCGTCTGTTGTTTTTGCTGTGGTTTATTGAGACACCGCTCCTCTCACACATAATCAGGCCTTGCGGTTCCCATCACCGAATGGTCACAGCACAACCCCAGAAAACAAAATTCACCGCTCGTCCTCCATCTGCCCAGCCATCAATCTGATCGTACTGCCCCTCTGCTACCTCCCCTAGCTTTGCAACAATGCTCCCTGCGTGCCGACCTCAGTGCCCTCATTGCTGCTTCCAGTAACTGCGGTTCAGCGGTCCCTGCCGCAGCCGGCACCAAAGTCCTCAGCAGCGCAACAACCTGTAGTGCCAACCATCATTGTGGCCACAGTCCCCACCCCTGCCGAACATCCATGTTTGCCAGCAGACACCCAATTCCAGGTACCTGGAACTGACTTCTGCCAGCCCCCGACTAGCTCTCAGCGCATTAGTATATACAGTGTGGATTTAAGCTGTTTACTGTCATTGTACAGGTACAATGAGATTATTTCTAGTGGTAATGCTGCGTTTGTCTTTTGCTACAGTCATCTAATGAACTTTCGGTCTTTGTCGATCTGTCTGGGAAGCTGAAATGAAATGATGAGGTTGATTTGTTAGTCTTTTCCTGCAGCATTGTATTTATTGTTATTCTATCTTGGGTTTTTTATGTGTTTATTTCCTTCGCTTTACAAAGAGTCAGCCTGGTTTGTGCCTTTATCTATTCTAATTATTTTTTCTCGTCTAAGACTCCTCACACCATCGCTCAGACTTTGACACCAGAGCTGTTACAACTTCAAGCTCCTGCGGTGGATAGGTAAGGTCCACCAGTTACCAGATTCACAATATGTAATTGTTTATTAATAAAACAATCACAATTTTATATATATTGCAAGCACATCAAAACAGTGGATACTCTTGGGTGATATTTATGTTTTTTATCCTTTCAGTTATCACTCTGACGTGGCATCTGGGCTCAGTGATGGTAATGAGGGCATAACGGGCGGCAGGCACGAGGGTCGTTCAGCAAAACGACACCAGCGCAGATCAGTGCGCAGTAATTCGCGCCACGACAAGACCTCTAAAGCCAAGCTCAATGTCCTTAACGTACGTCTATTACATTTTGGAAATATTTTCTGAGGATTTTTGATAGTGGTGAGGAGTAACAGTGGGAAAAACATCTCCTTCTTGTTTCAGATCTCCAGCATGGGTGACAGAGTTGCAGAATGTCAGCTGGAAACACACAACAGAAAAATGGTGACGTTTAAGTTTGATTTGGATGGAGATAACCCAGTGGAAATTGCACAGATAATGGTAACTTTAAACACCACCTGCATGTTTTCAGATATGCCCAATGAACTTGAACTATTTATACACAATGTGACAGAATCAAGACTGAATCAAACATTTTCTGTTGCTATTTCAAGCATTTTCCTCCTTTTTGTTTTAGGTTCAGAGCGAATTTATTCTAGAAAGTGAGCGTGAGTCCTTCATCGAGCAGATCCGGGAGGTCATAGAGACAGCAGATGAGAAAGGTGTAGAGCGAGAACGCTGCCAGGTAAGCTATGCTCAATAGCATCGTAGTGTGAGAAGGCATGAAATTGTTTGCATTGTAGACCATGTATGATGTATGAAAAATAAACTTTTTTAACAACATTGTCTGAACAACTTAAATGTTTCCATACAGGCGGTCAATGATCATGAGCAAAATCTGCCCACCACCTCTGCACCCCTTGAACAAGGCAAAGTTTATGATCTTGGCATGTAAAACAGATTAATGTCCCATGCTGATATTATGTCAGGACTGAGGTCTCGCCTTCACTTGTTCTTTCAGGCATACCGCCTTGTTCAGCTGCCCTGGTGGTCCATTCAGCAGGCCGCAGGTTTATTGTTAGTCCAGTGCCCGAATCCAGGCTGAAAGACAAGTTCTTCAGTTCACCCCAACCCGCTGTCCCTGTGGGTCAAGAGTCTTCATCCTGTGAGTGTAAATCAAGAGATAAGACAATCAAGATTGTGGGTTTAAGTTTGTCTGTTGGACATTTAATGCAATTGTATCCTAATCCGGTATTTTTTCTCATCTGCTTCGACCACAGTGCAAGGTCTTGGGCTTTCAATGTCTGCGTCCGCAGTCAGTCTGCAACAAGCGTTTTCGGAGATGCGCCAGGGCCAGTTTGACCCCGGTCCCAGCACTGCACCACCAATACTCCACGCCTCAATGCCCCCTCTAGTGCCCCCTGTAACACCTTTGCCCTCTGTCACTGTCCCGGTGGTCTCTACCCCACTAGCCCCGGTGTCTGAAGTAACTTCTTCGGCATCTCTACCCACTGTGTCAACAAACCCTCCGGGGTCAACATCACCACCTCCTACCCTTCAGCAGACGCCAACCTCTGCCATGACCTCCACACCCACTCATCCACTGCCCATGTCTCAGCCCCCTCTGCCTCCTAGTCAGCCATCTATACCTACTGACAGTGTTATTACATCCCCCTCATCTCTGCCTGTGCCAGGTCAGCCCAGCACCATGCCCGCCTCTACACCGTTCCCACAGACAACAGTTCCTCTGCTTGCGCCGGCCAGCATGGTCGCATCGCTCTCTAATCCAATGGCTCCTGTAAATGTAGTGGGTTCTGTTTCAGGCGGCAGTGCCGAACAGCCGTTCATCCCCTCCACGACTGCTCAACTCACGCCAACTGTAGTTCCCACCACGGCTTTTGAAACATCCCAGCTCGCACCTTCCACCATCCCCACCACGGTAATTCCCTCCACAGCCGCCCAGCCGCAGGTACCCACCCTCCAACCTGTCAACACGAACATACCGCTCGTACAGCCCACGACGGTGCACAACCAACCTCAAACCTCCACGGTGCCCAACCAGAGCCTTACTCATTGCGTGGATTGCGACAGCGACCCGCAGGGAAAAGGCGTTGATGACATCCAAGCTCTGGATAAGAAACTACGCTCTCTCTTTATGGACCTGGGGTCTGGTCCGTCATCCGCCCAGTCCGATACCACCTCTGACCCCATTGCAACCCCAAATGTCCCCGGCACCTCCTCCCCAACCACATGCGCCACTCCTAGTGGTACACCCCTCCCCCCGTCTAGTTTACCCCTGAGCACCTCCGGTCATCAAACTGGCTCCCCGATGACCGTCACGGGTAATGGATCCACCCCTGTCGGCTACAGTCAGACAACACCATCCAAAGCTCCGTTGTCAAGGTTACCGGTGAGCGATGGGTGATTTAATGGTTGAAGAGTTTGACTGAAAATTTTTCAGATTTCACTCAAGACCGAAAGAAAATACTATCATGATATTTTACTATTTATAATAAATATTATACAGTACAAACAGTTAAGGTTAACAGTAACTTAATGCAAACACTTTTCTTGTTTTTATTATCAACTTGACTCTCTCAACTACTAACAATATAAAAACGTGTTATGGTCTGTTTTAATCACATTTTATGCATGGCAGAATTTCATAAGTGGCGAAATGCATGAGAATATAAGCGTGCGTCTGTAGCATGTGATTCAACTGACTTTGTAATTATTAACAAAAGGCAGATAACATTTTGGGGACAGCTCAACCTCTCAAACATGAGTCTTTGGCTCTTGTATGCTGCATGTAGCTTGTGTTGCTTTCTCAGAGTTACGTATCTGCCAGCACTTGTTCGTCCCTTGTTTAGTTTCTCTTCCGTCTTCATTCATTAGGTGTTGCCTGTCGGCCCCGATCAGGCTGGCACGCCGCCATCAGAGCACCTACCACCCTTCCCAGGACCTTGTTTAATTCAGGTGCCTTTTATTGCTTTCTCTCTCTATCACGCTGTGCTTTTTTGTTTGGATATCGTTTCCTGCTAAACACAGAGCATGAGAAACTAGTGTTGCTTTCCAGTGAGGTCAGATAGGAGCATTACCTTTGACTCTTACTAACTCGCTGCTCTATCTTTTTCTACTTGGATAAATGGATTCTGTCAAACCATGAGCTCACATACAGTAATGCATATTAGTGTTACGAAACCCTCTTACTTATTTTTGTTAATAGTAAGTTATGCATATTTTATATTATATTGCAGAAGGGAAGATGTCACGTTCTGCCCAAGGCGATTCTAGCTAAATTTTGCGTATTTTTGTAGATTCAGAGCAATATCTTTCATCTGCCTCTAAAAGAAGGAATTAGTGTAAAAGGTCTTGGCGCATAGCCGAGCCATACAAAACGTTTCAGGCGACCAATTAGAATACAAATTTGAGCTGTAGCATGACAGGAAACCTTAACTTGGATTAAAAGCATTTAGCCCTTCCAGGCAATGGTCATCTGACTTTTTACTTACTGTAAGAGACCGTCTCATGCTGGATTTAATTAGATGCACTGTCCCCCGATGGATTTGCGCGCACTTGCCGTAAGCAATAAGCGTTTTGTTTGACTTTTTAACTGGACTTGACTAATTGGTGAAATGGATTGTTTAGTCTCAGCAGCCCTTGGAGGATCTGGATGCCCAGCTGAGACGGGCTCTGAGTCCAGAGACCGTCCCAATCAGCAGCGCCACGCATCAGGTACAAGCACACTAGCGGGGCTGACCTAAAAATACGCCAGAGCTGTCTGCTTTTGTTTAGTTCACTGAACGGTTCAACAGAGATTTTCCATACACACAGGGCAGATTAAAAAATGTCTCTCAGATCTCCAGCAATTTTTAAAGAGAGGATTAGCTACTTTGACATCAGTTGGGGCGTCTTTTAGAGTTCTTGGAATTCATCAGTCAAAACTGAGAAATCCTGTAAATTATATTCAGTTGCGTACTGGTTTAAGATACTTGGGTCTTGCATGTTAGGTTTTACACACTTTTTTGATAATAAATGTCATGTAGACTGTGTCTACATATGTTTGTATTTTAATTCCACTCGTCTTTGTTTTGCTTTGTAGTGCTCCGTCACCGGGATGCCACCTGGAGGACAGCCAGGTGTGTGCTGCCAGTTTCACAGATTAAACCTTGAAATGGACATTTACCCTACAACATTTGCAAAAACACAATCCTGTTTATACTGCGAATGATTTATTGGTGCATGGTATTCCGTAGAGGAAAATCTTTTAATTTTTCATCAAAATATGATAAACTTTTTCTTTTCAAATGATCCACCTTTTTACCCTGAGGTTAATGTTGACCGATAGCTGTTTTGCATTCCTTTATGATGAAAAGTGACTCAAAAAAAATCGTTCACCCAAATATGATAATTTTGTCATCATTTGCTCATCATCCAGTTGTTACAAACCTGTATCGATTTCTTTGTTGTGCTGAACACAAACGAAGATATCATAATGAAAGTTTGCGTCCATGTTGCTCTTTCAGTTCCGTTTTCCTTGGATGGAGAGCCAGCAGCTGGAGGCTACAAACTGGGACGATTCCAGGTACCTCAAATGATTTAGCATGACAAGTTCATTAGCAACAGGAAGTTTAAACCATGTGGCACTGATTCACTCTTTCTATCTGTTATTCAGGTGTCAGTAGCTCCTGATGAGAGTTCCACGCCGCCTCCCACCTTCTACCACGACTCATCTACCACATCATCATCTTCCACCTCATCGTCCTCCTCCATCCTCTCAAGCCCTGAGCACACTCTGCACCGGACCTCCTCTCCCCTCAGAAACAATGCAACAGACAGGATAGATCGGCTCTCTGCTTTCTCCGAACGGAACGCCGTCTCACCCAAGCCCACCACCATCGGACGTTTTCAAGTCACTACTGAGGCGGACACCAAAGTGGGTTGTTTCTCCATGAACAGGGCCCAGGACGAGACGTCTGCTGCTAGCCGCCAGACCCCTGAACCCCAACCGGAACCTCACACCCATCCAGCCTTAGGGAACGGTCCAGCCCAGAGTTCCGGGCCTCTCAACAACTCCATCAGCCCCTACCTGAGCAGCGACAATGACTCAGAGTTCGAAGACGAGGACTTTAAGAGAGAAGTCAGCAGGCTGAGGGAGAAGTATGTTTTCACAATTGTGTTTTCCGATTTGATATAGATGATACATTGGTATTGAAGATCTCTTTGTTACCTTGTCAGGCACATGATTGAAAGCCAGGCCCTGTACGTCCGACAGAAAGCAGAGATTGACGCCCTGTTTGCACGTTTGGGAAAAGCTCCGCCCGGAATGATCAACCCACCTGTTGTGAATCCCGCCGGCCGTAGACGTCGTCCTACCAAGAGCAAAAACAGCAAATCCAGCCGCGGCAGCTTGCAGAGCAGCAAGAGTCCTGTACAACCAGGTATTCCCTCCCTCCGTTCTGCCTCCTGCTTGGGATCAGGGTAATTCTGTAAAATAGGTGCCTTTTAAAACGGACTTGTAAAACTGTCAACCCTATTACCTTTGTACGTTTCAGAAAAAGGCACCAATTTAACAGAATGACTGTGTCTGTGTGCATCTTCCGTCCTGGCTCTGATCAGCGCTTCTCTATGTGTGTGTGTTGTTTCAGCAGCCAGCACTTTATCAGCGCAGAGCGTTCCCTCTGTGTACCCGTCCCAGCAGGCGTTTCTGGCCCCTGGGGGGATGATAGATGGGGGCAGCAGCCCTCTGCTCCAGTCCTTCAAACCCTCCCCCTCTAATGAGAACCTGTGTTCCGCTTACACCAGCGACGCCACGCTCTCCGCGCCCAGTTTGTGCGTCACCTCGCAAGGTAAAATAAAGGCCGAACACGTCACAGTCCACCGCTTGACCCCATGCGTTCGCTGAATATAGGGATCTCGGTGCGTCTTTTGTTTCTTCCAAATTTGAGGAGACCACGAAATGATACAATTGAGAGAAATTGGATTTCATGTTAGTTGCATATGTTGCAGTGTTTATTTATTAGGAACGTTGTGGTCTTATTTCGGGGGATATCAGAGAGACACCATCTGAGACGGTGCATGTTTTGATATGGATGGAGCTGCAGGGCTGATGCTTATTCCTGTGTGTGGGGGGGGAGTGCTTTTCTCCCCTCCTCTTCTGCGCAGCTCAATGCTCTCCCACCCAGGGCCGCCACTCCCCCTCCTTCACCTCCTTCACTCTCTATCTGTTAGGAATTCATGGCTTACTGACCTCTGTTACCATTCTCACTGTGTATTTGTGTACACTCTGTTTTTCTCTCTCTCTTACTCCATCTCTTCTCTCTCTCTCTCTCTCTTTCTTGCTTGCCCTCTTTTCCCTCTTTTTGTACCACAGGCTGTTTAAAGTTTAGCTGTGGGTCGGAGAGAGTGACCTTCAAACCAGGTGGCAGGAGGACGCGTTTTCTGAGTACGCCCTGCTTGGCTCTTTGTGTGTAACGCCTTTTTCTTTTGTCTCCTTCGTACACTGTCATTTGATTGGTTCTTGATTTTGTCAGGCCTCTGATTGTCTGATTTTCAGGAATCTCAAAATGACACGTACATGTTGCTAGACACGTTTCAAACATCACATACAGTTAAGAACCCACCACAAACAGTTTTGCAACATGTCCCTCGACACCGGTGCTACTGTATGATCGGACTCAATGGTTTCCATTAGCAGTCAGAAGCAAAAAACACTTGCACCGTGTTCTCACGTTTTAATACCCCTCATGCAGTATAGTCACTACAAGATCACCTTCCTCCATTTACCCTCACTGCTTTCAAAACGCAGTACACTATTTCAAGGCTTTGAGAAAGACTTTAAGCTAGCTTGTTTAAATGCACTCCCATAATGCATTGTATCGGATGTCGAGTTACTGTAACACTGATTCTCTCAATCCCATCGTTCTCTCCATGCTTCAGGGAAGATGGTGAAAAAAGTCTGCCCCTGCAACCAGCTCTGTAGTAATTATCTCTCTTTTATACATCCTCCCCTTTACCTTTACTCTCTGCTCCCTCCTGTCGTCACTCACTCCTGCACTCCCTCGTCTTGTGTCCTGTCAGAGCTCTCAGGCTGACTTGAGCATTTCCTATCTGATGACCCCATTCATGTGTTATACCTGTGGCATGTAATGTGTTTTTGTCTCTCAAATATAAGTTAACATAAGAAAATACCTGCATAAGTTCCAACATGAAAACTGAGGGGGGTGCATATTTGTATTTCAAGGTTTTCGTTCATAGTTAAAACTCTGAATAAATATTCTTAGTTAAATATATTTAGTTAAACACTTTGGCTAAAATCCAAACTCATTCGTGAAAAAACGCACATTATTCTGGGCCCCACCTTTAATGAAAGAGAGCATTTACACATCGTTGGGTTCTGTACCATCTCAAACTGGATAATCCACATTTATAGAATGTGTTTGCATATATGTTTTTGCACATAGAAAATCAATGGCACTCTTTCTAAACATCTCACCACCCGATGCTCTTCCCATTACACGCAAGCCAGTTCAAACCTACAGACTCTTTTTTTTTTCTGTGCTCATCTGTATTCTTTTTAAACTCATTTCTCTCTCTCTCTTGGCACGTTCTTGTCCCGTTCGGATTGGCTTTCTCACGCATTAAAAGGGTGCAATGCACAAACCAGTGTATTTGAGTCAACGTAGCTCAGATTTTCACAGAAAAGGTTTTTACAAGGGCCAAAATACAAGAGATGGTGAACATAGTGAATGGAAGTCATCTAGTAAATGCTGATGTCGAACTGTGCGCTTTCCTTGCCACTTTTCCATCGAAACGGTGCTGGTGCTCGGGTTTTAACATTTAAAAGACATTTAATTCACACGTGTTATATTCGTAAGTACAAAGTTGTTTTTATTTCAGACCAACAGAGACAATAAAACTGGCTGAACACTGGACTACATTTGCACTGTACGCAGAATTGCATCATTCCAGTAGGACTTTGCCTAAAACTTATCCTGCTCCCTGCAGGCCTGCTGTCCCTGCTTTGAGTAGATTTATTTTCTTTTTTACAGCCCAGCACTTGCACTCGAGGGAAAAGCGTGTGCCTGTCTTTCTAAGCATGGCTTGCACTGGACTACATTACCCAGAATTCTCAGTTCCTTGTGGGGCTTCTGTTGTGGTGCCGTGCCCGTTTTTTTGTTGCATTCTGAAAGGCTTTGTCTGCTGTCCTAACAGGTCTTACATATACTGCCAGTGGGCATCATTGAAATGATAAGATTCGATTTATAAAAATGTGTTTGTCTGTGAGCTTTATATAACTTTCACATCAAATGCCTCAGCTTTGTTTTTTGAGAAATGTGCGTACTGAAACCGACAGCTTAGAGACATCATGATTCCTTTGGTCTGTTTAAAGACCGTCATGACAGTGATGTGTCTTACGAAGGAGCTGAGGTATTTTAACCCATCTATTTCAGCCCGTCTGCTTCATCTTGCTTCGGAACAGTTCACCTAAAACAGAAAGTTCTGTCATTTCCTCACCCTTATCTCTTTCTTTTATGAATCACATTGTTCCCGCTGCTCTTATCAAACAATGAAAGTGAATAGTGACTACAGCTTTGTCTTCCTTGTACACTGCTTTTACAGTGGATTTCCTTTTTTTGGATGAGAGAAGTTGAGTCATTTGACTAAACCTCTTGAAAATAAGAAAGAATGAGGTTACATGAGGATGAGTGTTGAAGTCTTTATTTTTAGGTGAACTGTCTCTTTAAGTGCTCAGTAAACCGTATAGTCTAAATGTACCCACTCGTACCTCTTCTCCCAAATACTAATCCTAAAACTTGGAACATAACATTTATAACTCTATGATTATATCCAAAAACTGTACATATACATTTTAAATGAATAAAAAACTGAATTAACCTCTTTGTGTAGTAGACATATCATCATAATGACAACCATGGCAAGCATGATCATAAAACGCAGGCCATTTAAAAAGCTGAAGTGCCTGAGATGCTGTTGTAACACTTTCATGGTGCCCTGTTTTGCAGGCTGGATTCAGAGTGATAAAACTGTCACTTTAGCATCACAGCGGACACCCAGGTGCTCCATAGGGCCTCACTGGCATGACTTCTGTTTCCTACATTCCTTATGTATATGAAAATATACATGTACACTTCGATGTAGTCTGTGGCCGTCAACTGTGGGTTTGTGGGACGTCGGTTCAAATGACTTCTTTACATTGTCGTTTTTCTCTGCGCAGGGACGAGCAGCACCAATACGGTGGCGGGAACTGGTCCGAATCAAAACCAGCCTTCCGTCTCTCAGTCCCAGAGCTGCAAGGGGATGTTCACAGACGAACTACACAAGCTGGTGGACAACTGGGCCAGGGATGCTATGAACCTGTCCCAGGGCAAGAGAGTCAACAAACATCAACAACAGCCGGCCCCTCAGGGCCACAGTCACGATGTAAGTACCTGAATTTGAATTAGATTTTTTTTACATTTAGGGCCACTGATGATGGTAAAACAGCCAGCATTTTTAAAATGTATTTTCCCCATCTCTCTTCAGATGGTCCTTCCTGCCAACATGGGCCGTAAGTACTCGGCTCCGGGCCAGCTGTGCCCAAGCATCACTTCGACTCTGAGTGGTCACCCACCCATACCTAACACTCCTGCTACCTCTCTGGGGACCCGGAAGGGTTCCCTGTGTCCCACGCTGCAGTACGGCTACCCATCTGCACCTTACAGCGCCCAGTGGGCCAGCTCCGCACCGAACGCCCAGGGTGGCCTACTAGCCTCCTCGCAACCCCTGGGCCAGTTTCCACCAGTTCCCACCCCAATACAGACCTACCACATCAGCACTTTGCAAAAGTCAGTCAGCCACCCCGGCGGACCCAACCTGAAGACCACATAGTGCAGGGCCTTGCCATGCCAGGCCGAAAGATTTTGGTTGAGGGGACGGTCAGAGAAAGAGGCAGGGGCTGATTTCGGATTTGGAATGTGTTATTGCATTGCAGATTTGTCTGAAAGCGTTGAGAGGTTGGGATGGTTTAGGGATTGAGTAAGACCATGCAGATGAGGAGAAAGAAGATGCCAAGATGCACCTGCAGAATCCTCTTGCACATTTACCAATAATGCCCAACCAGACACAGGATGGGATGAAACGAAACAAATGCAATGTGACGTGGCCAACAAACAGACAGTTTAGACAATTGTTATGGTTTAACATCTTTCAAAGTGTGTAGCGAAGGCATCGTTCACCATCCAGGCCGTTTTGAATCAACTGAGGTTTGCTGTCTCGCCTTTTATCTCCTCACACTCGCTCATCGTCAGCAAACGGAAGCCGGTTTGGAGACGGACAGACAAACCACGTACCCCTGTTCCCCCTGCCCTCGACCCTCTGCTGCAATGCCATGAAAAATGCAATAATTACAATGGTGGGGGAAAAAACCCTGTTTTAAAACACAAAAAGTGTCCTTCATTTGATAAAACGAAAATCTGTGTACAGATCGTACTTTGTTTTTAAATTGGGTTATGAGGGTTATGATTCCATTTGTTTTGTTCGTTTGGTTGGGTTGGGTTGGTTTTCTTCCCTTACGCCCTTCGAGCCGGCCTTGTGTAGCAAATGTTAGGGAGATTTCTGTTTTTCAGAGGCCTTTAAGCTACCCCGGGGTTTGTGATACAAAATACTACGGCTTTCCAGCATGCTTTGCAGCACATTCACATGCTTAATATCCTCTTCCACCTCTCTCATCGGGCCACACCGAAAGGCGACCTGAAATGGTGTAATAAAGTTTAGATAAACAGATCTGTTCCTTTTGGTGCGCAAGTCTGTCTGTCAAAACCCATGGCCCCCTTTGCAGTGAATTAGAGGTCTACCCATTTATTGTAAATGGCAGGAAATTGTGGTCACCATTCAAGCTGTCTTTATTTGGGGTGGGTAGATGTGACATGTAGGATGGAACAGGTTTTTTGATCCTGGCAGCATTTTGGGGGCCAGTTATAATAGTTGGCGACAGTCAAATGAGAAAAGGTTGTGTTCTGTATGGACCTGTATTTACTCATCAGTTTTTGATGTTGAAACACTGTGATTATTATAAATGTTGTTGGACAACATGCGTTTAAACTAAAGGTAGAAAAAAAAACGTGAAATTTTGAGGGTTATGGATATTAGCGTTCATGAGATGTAAGGCTAGCTATTTCATTATTTCACAACTTATTGGAGACACTTTAACCTTTTTGTTTTCCCCTTTGTATTTTTTGTGTATTCGAAAAAATGTGAATGTAAAATGTAAAAATGTACTTGAAGAAACTTTCCCTTTTTTGCCCACGTCCTTTGAGCTTTCCGAAGATTATAGTGCCTTGCTTTTTTACTTTGCTTTGCTTTGCGGTTTGATTTATAAGGCTGCAGAGAGTCTGAACGGTGCCGTTGTTTGGACCTCACAGAGGGTGAATGTTTGTACATTACAGAATATTGATATCAGAATGAGTGCCGTTTTAGCTCGGCCACGACTGACACCATTTGATGGCGCAGTTGTAGTCATTTGGCGGTGTGCGAAAAGGAGCTTTGATGCTTGGGCTGTTGTATGTAATGCACGCCGATACCAAGAAACCTGCTGAGATCATCTGGTTAAAAAAACGAGGTGTGGCTTATTATTTAAAGGCAGGGTGCCTACGGAAGTGCTTAAATGCTATTTCAATACTACGAGTTTAGACGATCTTAGTATGCATAAGTGTGCATTTCACCAGTGCACCCTTCTATAAATGTGCCGCCATGTTAACATCATGACCAGCTCTTGTGATGGTGAGGAAGATTGAGATGCAAGGCAAAGAACGTTGGTAGACGTGAGACGGTTTGTTGTATGTATTTAAATATATCCTATTTGCTTAACTGGCTTAGACACCATCCATGTGTTGAGAAGCACTTTGACAAGTTAACTCAGTTTGTACGTTGAGAAGGATGCAAAGGATGCAGAAAGGTGGAAAAAGTTAGCAACACTCACCAACACGACACGGCCAAAACAGTTCTGGTTCAGACCAGCGCTTGCAGTTGTTTCTTTGCTTCAGACTTGCTGCGTAGATAAGTTTTCAATGGCCTTATAGTTTATGGCTTAGTAGTAGCTACTTATGGGATCTCTTTTGTAGCAGTCACGCAACAATTGGTCAAGTGCCGGTCAAATCACTCTTGTAAATGCTTTCAATCCTAATTCATCATTAACAAATGTACAGATGTTTAAAATGTTGTTCGTCAGGTTAAGACTGTAATGGGTACAAAATGTAGTGCAGTTGAACTTAGTGGAGACATTCATCACCTTAACTACTGAATGGACTTAGATTACAATTTGTTGCGTACTGCTTAGTGTACTGAGTGAAACGTCTGGTACTGAAAAACTTCACTAATCAGCTGTACAGTATCTGTTTTCACCTGCCGCGAATGGTTCTGTTTTCCTTTATATTTAAATAACAGTTGTTTTAAAGATCGTTTTTGCTTTGTACACACCGCTTTACCTGTTTTTCTTGTTTTTAACCCGGAATTTAATTCACCGTTACGCTGGTTCATTGAAACTGTGAACAAACCAAAAGGTTTTTGACAAAGCGGTCCCTCCTGCTCAGTGTTCAGACTTAATGAAATCCGTCGACTACCTTGTGAGTGCCATGTCCTCATTCCAAAACTTAAGTGTTATTTGCCCTCCAATACTGTAGAGGGCGCTAATGTAACTGCAGTGCAGAACGTACCATGTTAAACGAGATTCACAATGTGACACCCCGTTCCCAGTTTAACAAAACCCCAGAGAAGTGTCTAAACTTTGTAAATTATATACAGCAACTTTTCCCCGTCACCATCCTTTTGAGAAATGCTTTCAAAACAAAACTTTCAGTTCCGATTCAGTTTTGTCAAGAAATTTATCGTAGATACAAGAATTTTTGCATGATACAAGATACAGAAAATACATACAGGTCCGCTCAAAAGTGTCGAAATGAACGTTTGTTTAACTGTCTAGTCGCTGTCCTGTGGAACGAAATACAACAGAACAATGTTTACTTAATACTGTCCTGTCATTAAGTTATTTTGTTTTGTACTAATATAAGTTCTGCTCGTTTTGCCTTTTGTCTCTAGATTTCATCTAGCGACTTCATTCAGTGTTTCTCCGAGTGATATTTAACATTGTACAAAATGTTAAAGGAAAAAAGTTACATAAAACAAAACCAAACGTAAACATGTAGGCAATCATTGGCAAGTTTAACTGTATGTTTTGCACTAAGTATAGGACGTTCAAGCTTCATATAAAACTGTGCTTTGCTCTCCAATAAAACAGCATTTGTTACCTTTATTTGTAAACTTAATAAAAGTCATTTAAATAAAAATGACTCGTCTCTGCTTCTCTGTTATTCTGTGATGTCCGTTACATATGGACCTCATCCTGAATGTCCCAGTTTAAATAGCTATTTTAAAGTTGACCTTGTGTTAAATTTCTCACTCATACAGGAAAACTTGGCATTGTTTGTTTTTCAGCCTAACCCCGACTCTTTAGAGTTATCATTTCAGTCTGTTCCTCGAACAACGGTTTTATGTTAAAGTGTGTTGAAATAGATTGGATGTGTCTTATGTTATTGTTATTAAAACTTGGCAACAGCCGTTTTCATTGAGACCAGAAAACTACAGAATATTAAATTCACAGGTGTTTGGCAAAGCATTAGTTTCATTACGATTTCAATGTTTGATATTAAAGAAATCACAGAATGTTATTAACACTGTGTGTGTTCATCTTATGTAGAAAACAGCAAATCACAAAACCGACAGGATCACAAATCGTCATTTGATTAACAAATTGTGCAGTTGCAGACACGTCAACATTGTCTTCAAGGTCCTGTGCATCTAAACAAGTCACCAAGTTCATGGCAATCAAACCCATGACCTTGATGTTGCTTACAGTTAAGTTACACGAACGCAAACCTCTTAACGTTAACACAGATAAGCATGAGACTTCACCACCTGTAGATTGAGAGAGATGTTTTGGGCTTTTTATAAGACGGCTGGATCAACAAATGTCCACATTTGCGTTGGCCTTACAACAGAGAAAAGAAGTCTTTCGTTTCTTGCAGAAAGTCCTTCATTTCTTACAACAAGGTAAGATGTTCTTAATTTCTTGCAGAAAGTTGTTTGCATTGATGTTTTTCATTTGACAGTGTATCTAAATGCCTTTAAATAATTTATTATCACCAAGCAATAATGGAAATCCATATATTTTTTGACAGCCATGGCATTCTTGTACAATGTTCGATTGGCATGTCTAGCCATGCTGATGTTGGCTCTACATCTGGAGTTTACCAGCGCTGCTGTCAAAGTTACAAGCTTAAGAGCCGACAACCTCTCCGGCGCCGATACAGCTGGAAACGAAGCCGATGCATATGTGAAGGTCTGGTGCAATGATGTATTTGGGGGGATGACGGAACATCGCCCAGGTGATAATAGCCCCTGGTGGTCAGCACAGTTCAACTTTCCAGATTGTATAGTCGGTGACACCCTGAAGATGCAGGTGTGGGACAAAGATATGAATTATGATGATGAATTGTTCACGTGTACCAGACAGCTGGAGAGCGGCACTCATGATGTCAGTTGTAGCGCATCTAAAGGCAATCTGTATTATGAATACAGTGCGTAAATCTCTTCTGAGATCATCTCCACTAATCAAGTAATCAAGTCGATATGTGCATTTCACATTTTTCTTGTTTTACATTGAAATATGTTTGTGCCAAACAGGTTATGGTAAGGTACAAAAGCACTACTATTTAGTGATTTTATTACAGTTGACTATAGTATACTACTGTATTTTTCATCTTGATGTACTTACTGCAAACTGGTTTTAATTCAAATAAAAAACACATGCAGAGTTATCTCCTGTTGACTTTTGGGGCAGTGTGTCCTTTTCGCCTCTAGAGGTCGCCTATTCAGAACCACACATTTTGCAAGCATTGGACCAAAAAGAGATAGAAAAACACTGGGAATATGTGTCATATAAGTTTATAAAGGCGATGGGCCACCGGTTGCTTTTAATACAGCTTTAAAGGCTCTTGCAATAAACTCATAAAATACAAACTCATAACTTTTGCAAAGTCTCCAGTGGAATGTTTGATTTGTTAGACAAAATATCCACCAGTTGCTTAAGAGAGCTTGAAGCAATGTAGCCTACCTGCTTTTCCCTTTTCTCATAACTTTTGGGGTTGTTGCTTTTAAAATATTATTCAGACACTCTTGGTAAATGGTTTCTTACGAGTAACATTTTGACAGGTCATCCATTTCCATAATTTCATAAACTAAACACTCCTGACAGCTCTGAAAACAGCTGTTAGTCTACATACAGTTCAATAGAGTTTAGCACCAGGGATCAGTGTTGTTGTTGAATAAATGTAAAACATGTTTGTTAATTGAAATAAAAATGCATAAATTATTTAAAGTTCTTTCAAATCAAATAAAACATATTAATAGAAACGACGCCTAATGAACTGAAATGGGTTTAAACTGTGGCGTTAAAATGTTAACTATAAAAAGCTAAACTAAAATAACGAAACCTAAAAATGTTATGTAAAATCACAAAACAAAAAAGCATAAACTAAAATGATCATGAATATACAATAAAAACAAATAAAAGGGCATATAAAAACTTGATTTACGGCTCCTGCAGGACAGGGATTGGACAACTTTATTCTGAAAAGAATCAAATAAAAACATATTATATTTATATATTTGTCCAAAGTGTTCGAATCACGTAACATTGTAAATAAATCCGTCAACCTTGACATTGTTTGTGCCGCTGGATGAGCTACATGAACACCTTATATCAATAACGTTGTTGCATAAACACAGATAAGCACGAGACCTTGACCCATATGAAAGATTGTTGTGATCGTTTTTGCTTTGAATAGAGGCTATCGGTATCTAAACTTATCCTGAAACTACAAGTGTGGTGACAATTTATTTTTGCCATTATTTACCCTTGACAATGAGTCAGCATTCAATATTCTTCGTTATGATTTAACGTGCATCTTGTTGTTTTTCTCGACAGTCATGGCATTCTTATGCAACCTCCGACTGGCGTTCCCAGCCATGCTGATGATGGCTTTCCATCCCGAGGTTGCCAGCGCTGCTGTTGGGATTTCAAGCTTACGGGGCAGGCATCTTTCTGGGGATATCCCCCCGAATCCCCCCGATCCATATGTCAAAGTCTGGTGCGGAAACTGTTTCGGGGGGATGACGGACTTTAAGAGGGATACATACAACCCTTTTTGGTCTGCGGGGTTCAACTTTTCAAAATGCGCAATCGGTGACACCCTGAAGTTGGAGGTGTGGGACAAGGATCTGATTTATGATGATCATCTGTTCACGTGTCTCGCAAAGGTGACGAAAGACAACGAAGATGTCACCTGTTTAACGTCTTCGGGAATTCTGTATTACACATACAGGGTGGATTAAATCTGTACTGATATGATCTCCTGTAACCAGCTCTGTAGTTATTAAGTGCACAGGTTCAAAAACACTATAGTATTTAGTATTTTTACTACATATAGTACTACTGTATTTTGCATCTTGCTGAACTTACTGCAAACTGGTTTTAATTCAAATAAAAAACATCCAGAGTTATTCTGTTGCATCTCCTGTTGACTTTTAGGTGCAGTGTGTCTGTATCGCCGCTAGAGGTCGCTTATTCAAAACCATCGATACATTATGCACGTTTTGGACCCCCAAAAGATGGGAAAACAAATGTGTCATACAGGTGATCGGCCACCGGTTGCTTTTAATACAGCTTTAAACGCTCTTGCAGTAAATTCATAAAATCACATTTATAACTTTTCACTTTCCCATAACTTTTGGGTTGTTTTTTTTAAATATTATTCAGATACTCTTCCTAAATGGGTTCTTGTGAGTAACATTTGGACAAGTATTCCTAAATTCTTAAGAATATCTCAACGTTTATAAAGTAATTTTCCCTACTATGTTAGTCAATGGAGGCCAAGAAGTGTTTAGTTACAAGCATTCTTCCAAATATCTTTCTCTGTGTTCATCAGAACTGAGACATTTATACAGATTAAGGACAACTCAAGGGTGAGTAAATAACAGACTTTACACTTTCTTGGGTGAACTGTTCCTTTATGCTTGACCATTGTCTCTATTACTCACAGTGTACCACAAGAGGGCACCAAATCTCTTCAATAAAACAATGCTGTATATGAACTTCATGTGTTTATCTAAATCAAGCATTTTAACAGATTCTCAGCTGTACATCTTTCCCCAAATCTTTATAGGCTTGCTTATCCAAGAAGATAAAGTGCTTTAACAGTTCAAACAAAACTTTATCTATTAAATCAGTTGTCTTGGATGTTTCTAATGACATTAACAGCAGAATTAAGCAGATTCATGAAAGATCTCAAATTTAATTTTGACTTTGTTTTCTCAGACATGTACATTTTAACATAAAGAAATATTTCATACATAACAGATTAATAGATCGTGCTGCTCCGATTGTCTACCTGCACCATACAGTAATAGTTTTTTTTAGTTTTCTTAGCACTTAACATTTATACATTGAGTATATATTTAGCAGCGTTACTGAATGTTGCTGTTATTTATGCCAGCACAGAACCTACATGTTAAACTTGAGCTTTTGTTAGGTAGATTTATGAATCAGCACTGCGTTTCATGGCTACATCTCCGTGCTGGAAAGTAAAGCAGATTCACAGATGGAGGAAGTCTGTATGGTAACTAGGCAACAGGTTTAGATGATGCAATCCATGATGTGGATCTGCAGGGTGTCCAGGTCGGGCAGTACTTCCTCACACTTTGGACAAGCATATTCTGGAATATTCTGCTGCTGCCAGTCATCTGAGAAAAAAAGTCAAATTTAAAGTCAAAGTTCAGTATTGATAGTTGATTACAAATCTTATGTCTTATCCAGAAGGATCTACAGTACCTCTGGCCCCCTGTGGTGGAGACGCGGGTTCTTGTGGATTGGCCCCACTTGACAGAAGTCTTCTTTGCATGTCGCTCATAGATTGCCTAAACAGATCAATAATTCCCTTTTTAAGTCTCTACATAGGACATACAGTACATGAGAGAAAAACGTATGTGAGCGTGTGATTGTGTACGCACCTGCCGAGCGACTCCATTTCATCCTGAAGTTGACTGTGTTGTTTCTTCACATAATCCAACTGATTGGCCAGACGTTCTTTCTCCTCGTGTATCTTTTCACGAGCTTCTCGTTCGGCGTGGAAATCTTGGGAATATACTTCAGCCTGAGTGGACGCACAGAGACACAAACCAATATCATAATGAATAATACAACAAATTGACAGGACAGTAAAGACAGACAGGAAGCGATGGGGAGGAGAGAGGCCACAGGCTCTGACTTAATAGCCAAGATTGTAAAAAATGACAAATATAAATGTGATTTTAATGGGTATTTAAGTCTTTAGATTTTTTAATGCCACTATTGATCTAATGTTCAAAAGAAAAGCACAGTTTGAGTCTTGTTAGTCTTGTTTTAAAGAAATTACTTATTTTTTTGACGAGTCGGCTAACATCCCAGATCTAATATATTGTTTCTTATTCTCTCACAGCACCTGAACTTTGAAAACGGAGACGTTCTCCAGCTCCTTCTCCTTCTCGAAGATTTCCATCTTCATGTCATCGATCTTCAGCTGTTTGTCCGCCAGGGCCTTTTCTGCCGCTGTGAACCTGGTTTGGAGGTCTTCATACTCTTCCTTTGACACACTTCCCTGATCAAGCGCACAAAAATCCCCCATCGACATGAAAATGTCATACTGTAAATACTGTTAATTGTATTTTATCGTCCACTTTTAAAGTTGTTACAGTATGTGCACGCTACATTCAAAAGTTTTAAGAGGTTTGTTATAGATTATAATGATTGAAATGTAAGCTTTACTATCTAAAAGAGCAGAAAAAGACAAAGTTGCCCAGTGATTTTAGCCAAATATATACCTCTTTCTTCTTCTCCTCCTCTTGAAGTTCAGTATAATCCTCAAAGAGCTTAGTATAGGCATCTTTCAGCTGGTTCAGGCTACTCCTGCCAAAGAAAAACACAGAAATATAATATCATTATTATTCAACGATGTGGTTCTATTACATAATTGATAACAGTTCTCTATCCGAATATTTCAGTACTTTTCATCTTGAGTCTTCTTCTGTTCTAGTTTAACAGCAGCTTGCAGACTGTCCATCTGAACCTTCAGACTCTCGTTCTCAGTCTGGACCTTCTGTTTGTCTTCGAGCTGGGTCTTCAGAGTGCTCAGATCCTGCTCCAGTTCTTTACACCTGCGGAAAGAGTGATAAGAAATCTTCGTTCTTTCTTTCACACATGTAGAGAAACACTATCTGGTGTTCCTTACCTGTCCTGCAAATGTCGTTTCATGTTCTCGGCCTCGTCCAGTTTGCTCTGAGCCTGTTTCATCTCATCACAGAGCTTCATCAGTTGAGCCTTCAGATTCTGAACCTCACCGCTTGACTGACAAGAACAAACATCAACATCAAAATAATGTTCATAGTTCTATAGATCAAATAACCAGTTAAGCATTATCTACGTTGGTTACACTTTCAGTGGCGCAGGGAAGAGACGTTTGCGTGCCGCCCTCACTTTGATCCACTTTGTTCTGCATCTCTGCGATCCTGAAAACAAAGAAGAGTGTTAAAGAAGCTTTACAAGACAAATAACTAGTCCGTGTGAAGAACTGTAGCCTACCTCGCCTCGGCCTTCTGAAGCTGCAGATGAAGCACTTCCTTCTCATCCGTCTCGATCCTGAGAGACTGAAGGAGCTGTCTCACCGTCTGTTCCTCGGACTCTGCCCTAAACACACAAGACTCACATTCATTTATCGGAATCGGACTATTTTTCATTCTGGGGACATATTTTAAATAATTGCAAAACGCTGGGTCCTTACACGCTGGATGAAGATTGGTCTTTCTGTGTACTGGTCAAATCTTTAATCACATTGAATTCATCCTCCTGTGGGACAAAGCAGAATTTAATAAAGTTAATGCTTAATAATGTTTAATAATATCTAACAATGCAAACCAAATTATTTTTTAAAGATCATGTTTCAAAAGAAAAGAGTATGAAATGGAATGTGTTTGTGTGCTTACAGCTATTCTGATCTCGATAAAGGAGTCCCGAGGTGAACCCTGACCCATTTTCAGCTGGAGTTCAGAGTTTAAAGCCACCAGATCATTTTTCTCAGCCTGAAGTCGAGCGATCTGACCTTTCAACGCCTCCAGCTCCGTCTGTAAACACTACAAGAGAATCGTAATGTTTACTTTTTGTAAATTTAATTCACCCAAAAATGAGAATGTCGATTTTGAGTATTTTTGGAGTCCACCGCGTGTTGTCACCTCGGCTCCGCTCTTCTCCAGCTCCTGAACCTTTTTCTTCAGCGTCTCATTCTCCCCGTCCACAGTGCTCAGTCTGGCTCTGGCTTCCTCCAGTCGTTTCTCCAGGAACTCTCTATCCTCCTTTTGTTTCTCCTTCCACGCGGACAAGCCCTCGAATCTCTCCTTCATGCTCAAATTGCTCTGTTTCAGAGCCTCTGTGGGGTTTACAGACAAACGTTTGTGGCTTGTACATGAATTGACAGAAATGTAGCGAGAACGTCTCTCACCCTTCAGTTCTCTGTTTTCGTTGATGAGAGTGTTCATTTGATGAATCGTCTCTTCTAGACTGGCCAGATTGCCAGTGACGGCCCCCGGACCCCCGCGGGGGTGATTGATGTCCCCGTTCACCATTGATGAACCGGAAGCCATGTTTCAAAGTCTGCGGAGCTCTGACGTATCAAGATGTGAATCTTACAAGAGTCATGTTTATCAAGCTAGAAACATTAGAAGTTATCACCTCAATTAAAAGTGAAAACAGGTCTACAGACGCACAGCTCAACATTTTTGTGCGTTTTGGAGTACAAGTATATATCATATATGTCTTTATTTCGATTCTGGTGTGTCTTTAAAAGGAAATCCAGACCTTTGCTACATAAATATTTGAGGATATAGTCAACACTGTGATATTAATATATAAAATCATTTTTTTGGTATATATTGTTATGGTAAAGCAGGGAAGGCAAATATAGCAATGTGACTAATAAAAAACAAATATATAGACCAAGTTTAAATTCCTTCAATACAAGTGGTCAATGAACATATTGTACATGTGCTTTTATAACCATATGTAGGCTTAACTTGAAAATAAATATGTTTAATGTTAACTCTGTTGAGTGGTCGGAATGTGGTTGATCTGGTAAAAAAACGTTCAGCAAATACCTTCAGCTATCGACAAAACACGTCATATGTTTTATTTACATTAAAACCAGGCTGGAAATGAAACGACAAATACCATCAGATAAGTTATAATTGATGTAATTGTTACAATGGGATTTGTGTTGGATTTAAGGGAGACGAATATTATTCTGTTCAATAATATATCATATCTAAACGCAATATAAGCACTGGATTTTTATGAGTACTCTATTTTATTGACATGTTTAGTAAATAAGTTATAAACAGTTTTACTTTAGATTGTACATTTTGATGGGTAAGATCTCATCATTTGACACCATCGACCCAATTTCATGGTGAGAAAACGAAAGTTAACGATGACATTTAACGTTACGCGTTGTTTGCTACATTAAACAACGGTTCTCCGACCTTGAGTGCTAAATATAAACGCAACACTTACAATCGGATCGCACACACTTCAATGTAAAGGCATTCATTGACATCAAAGAGCGATACAAAACTCACCAAAGTTTCACTTCTGTCTTGCGCGATCAGAGGTCGGCTTGTTTTGGTGAAATAAGCGTTTCCTGATGCAGACGTCAGATGTAACGCTATGCTCTCCGCAGACCTCAGATCAGTCATCCGGTGGGATCGGTCTGATCTTACAGTGATCGTCGCAAAAGCAGCTGCGATACAACTCTGCGCTACAGCAGCTTCCGGGAACGCCCCCTCCTCGCAGCTGACGATTACGTCACACACGGGCCGGGATTTCCCTGTGCTCACGGTCAGTCATCATACCGCAGGACGCATCCTGTAGATTAGATTGACTTTATATATATTACACATATACAAGTACAGTGTAAAGAAATGTAGTTTGGGTCTAACCAGAAGTGCAATTAGCTAGTGCAGGATATACAGTGAATAAATAAAGAATACAATATTAGGAAAATATTATACAGTGGCCAAGGATTATGTAAATATTTTACAGTAGGTATGTTCTATGAAAACATGACAGCAGGTATGTACTATGAACAATATATACAGATGACTATATACTCAAACATTAACGCTATGAACATTAATGTACAGATGGCTATATACTATGAACAGATAATAATTTAGACTAAACAATAGTGTAAGTGACTTAAGTGTGCATAAATTATAGACATTGGCTTCTAAAGTTGCAGTGCAATAGGTGAGTAATGCAGTTATTAAAGTTACAGTGCAACGGATGAGTTAATGCAGTTAATAAGTTGCAGTCCAGAAGATGAGTAAATGCAGTTAATAAGGTTACAGTGCAATAGATGAGTAGATGCAGTTAACACTCATGGCAGTTTTTATTATTGCAAGTAATGCAATTATCATTTTTGTTGTTGTTATTAACCATGTTGAATCAAATGCAATTCATTTTCTGCGGCGCTAGATGGAGCCACCATCCAAGCAGCGTGATATATTTCAATGTAATGCTTCAAAAACATCTTTGTAACGTATCTTCGTGTTATATTTGTATCTGTTAGTCTGTTTTTCTCCATTAAAGTGGTGCATGCATTAAGGTTATAGGTAACACATCAGAAACGCAGAGTTTGCCATGGAATGCAGCGCAACTCGTGGAGAGCAGCAGGACACCGCGCGCTTATTGGTTGACCAAATGTTGGGGCAGTCGGATTGGCCCGAGACGAACTTTAGGTGTGATTGATAGATAGGGGACGTGGGAACTTTTTTCACTGGTTAGTCAACACCAGTTAGTACAGGTCGGGACTTTGTGAACTGACCCCGGGGCGCCGCGTGTGTGCGCCTGGGTCATTGACCTTTTTGATTTTTAAAAGATGCTCGTGAAATTACACATGCACGGCGGTTTATTGGATTACCTGGGTGGGTTTTCGTTGAAAGTATTTAAAGTGCATGACTGTTGTACTGTTCCACTGGTTGAATAGCTGTGCGCACTGTGCGAACACTTTTACGCATGGGTTTAATTGGCACGGTAAGGATGCGCATTGCGCTTCTGGTGACTTTGGGTTGCGGCTTCGCGTTTGCCTGTCAGCTGCCCACCGAGTGGCGACCCCTCAGCGAGGGTTGTCGGGCTGAACTCGCCGAGATCATCGTGTACGCCAAGGTGCTCGCCATCCACGAGGAGCCGTACGCGTCCAGCCTGTACAACTACCTGCCGTACCAACAGTACGAGCGCGCAGAGGACGCGCTGTTGTACGCGGCGGAAGTCGAGTTGCTGTGTGACCAGGCGTGGGGCAGCATGCTGGAGGTTCCCGCGGGATCGCGCCTTAACCTCACGGGACTCGGGTACTTCAGCTGTCTATCGCACACGGTGATGGAGAACAACTCTTACATCTTTTTTCTCAGGTGGGTTTGTTTTTGTCCTCTGCAAAATCATATAAATTCTAATTGTTTCCATTACAAATACTATAACGCACCATCACGGTTTACCATTAAAAGCATTGCATTCCTTTATGTGGAGTGTTTTGGGGCACCAGAGACCCTAGAGCCAAACCTGGGCCCCAAATATGTTCATTCATGTCTGTCTCATTCAGGATGGATGAAAACTACAACATCCTCCCTCATGGAGTGAACTTCCAAGATGCCATATTCCCAGATACGCCGGAGAACAAACGACTGTTTTCCAGTCTCTTCCAGTTCTCAAACTGCTCTGCCGGACAGACGGTGTACAACTTTAACAGTGACTGGGAGAGCCAGGAGGACAGCAGGGTATGTAACTATCACACACACACAAAGAATTGATGAGTGTGTCTCCAGATTTGTAGGTTTGTAGTTGGTATGCAGAGACTGTATATCTTCTGTCAAGACAACAGAGCAGGAATGAGAGAGAGACATAAATCTAGAGAAGGTGAACTAGCATCAGCATGCACATTTGTGTGTGTCCGTGTGTTTTTTATTTGCATCATTGCAAGTGGACGTGCAGTGTGTTTAGTGTTGTGAAGGAGCTCAGCTATAAATTCACTAAGGTCGTAAATATCCGTTTATGGCGACAGGGTCGTCTGTGTGCCTGAGTTTTACCTGTTCTGTTAGAACAACTGCGCTGGTACGCCGGTCTGGACCTGCTCTTCCGTTTACATGGAGGCAGCGTCCTAACAGACTACTATATTCTGTAGCCCTTTAACAGTCAAACCAGAGCCACTGCGCTCTGATAATGTCTGGAGACAATAGCGGAGAAGAAAGCGGGAATCTGATGGGCCGGGGCCATCACAGGTGATAGAATGAGGTGTGAAGAACACAGGATGCGAGAAGCCTCAGGTTCTCGTGGGTAAACGGAGCTCCTTGTTCCCACCGCACACACATACACATAGTTAGTTAGACACACAAGTCCCATTCTTTGGTGGTCTTTGTATGGCTGCGACTTCATCACGGTAGGAGGTTGAGGTAATTCAAGATTTCGTTCGACTTGATAAAGGTCGGATTAAAGACCTCCCACCTAGAGCTCCACCTTACACACACTAGAAAGAAAGAATAATCGAGTGAAAGAAAGGAAGACAAAAATGAAAGAATTAAAGCTTAAATAATGAACGGGAAGAAAGAGCAAGAGAGAGTGAGAGAGCTAGGAAAACACTAGCTGAAAAGCTTTGTGGTTTTCTGTCTTGGAGGGGTTTGTTTTAAACCCAATAAGCACAATAAGACGATGGAGTGGGCAGACAAGTCAGGGGTGTCAGAGTTTCAGATTTATAGGCAGTAATATAGAGAAATAATCGGTGAACGGGTTTGTATACTAGATATATAGAGAAGAATCTGAATTTTGATAGCATGGTAGTCAGAACTGTGTGTTTTTCCAAGCATGTCTAGATCACAAGCATTGACCTGAGGAGGTGTAAGGTGGCTCTAACAGGTGTCCTCTCTCTGTACCAAACAGATGTGGGGATGTGTCGGGATGCAATTAAAGGAATGTACAGGGTTTAAAACAACTTCAAGGGATAGTTCACCCAAAATGGCATTTTCTCTAATATTTTATTCAAAACCTCAAAAACAGTTTCTTCTGCAGAACACATAAGAAGGTATTTTGAGAAGTGTCTCAGTGGTTTTGTGTCCATACCATGGAAGTCAACAGGGGCAGTGTTGTTTGGTTACCAACATTCTTCAAAAGATCTTTTGTGTTCTGCTGAAGAAAGAAAGTCATACAGGTTTGGTCTGCAATGACAAGAAGGTGAGCTTTCTCATGATTTTTGACTGAACTGTCCCTTTAAGCTTTATCAACTGTTACATCGACTATCTCAGAGTACAGTACAGATCCTGACACAAGATCACACACCGGGACACTGCACCACATCTGTAAATAAAGAATCAGACAGATGCACAGACACAGAAGGGTGTGTGTGTGTGCTAGAAACAGGTGGGGGTTATTATCAGACCTGGGAACCTCAGAGATAATAATGGCTCTTACACAAGAGCTTTCCTGTGGGAAGAGGGTTATTTGAGGTAGCCTGAGGGACTCTTGTACTTCCTGTATTAAACATCTTCTACATCTCGTGTGCCTAAACTCTTTCCATCTCTTCCTGTATTGTCAAACGCTCTCTTCTTCCTGTTCAGGGTGTGATTTTGTGTGGTAGTTGTCACTTGGGGAGTGCTGTTGTTGTTACAGCAGTGTGTGTTCTGTTTAGACAGCAGGGCACAACCCGTCCATCCGTCTCATCCGGTCACTCCATGTTTGCTCTCCTTTTATTTCTTCTGCTTATTGTTGTTTCATTATTGGATCTTTATAGCATCCATATTAACTTTCATTGTAAAACGATGCTACTTGTCCTTATAGAGAACACTTTGTGCAGTCTGTCTGTCGAATGACCTCTGAGATCATAGGATGGATTTGGATTCAGGCCCTTTCGTTATTCAGATGAGAACGTGGGGCCTCACATTGCTCACACGGATGCAGTCATGCAGTCAAATGTACACACACATCACGGCTCTTCTTGTCTGTTCTGTGACTGTGAGCATAGCAGCAGGTCATTTTTGAGGTCACAAGAAGAGGTAACAGGGTCTGGAAATTATGTTGTGGTTTATGTTGAGATTGAGACACGCTTGCTAATACATGCACAGGTCTATAATCATTTATACTGTACAGTCTCTCTCTCCCTGTCTCTCGTTCTCTCGGTTCAAAATATTTAGTAGATAAAGGGTATCACAAAATTATAAGGAAATAAAAGATTCTTGGATTAATATTACATTTATTACAAAAACTAAAAAAAAACTGAAATTGGTCGCAATTAAACAAACCCTATGGTACATTGACATCTAGAGGTTAAGGTTGGTATCGGAGTCTAAATTCGAAATATTGGAGAGACAAGTTTAGCCAAGTAAAGGTTATTCAGGGTTTCTTTTGATTGTTATCAAATAATCTACAGGCACTTTATTATGTGTACCGGAAGTTCAGTTGAGGGGGTCACAAAAGCGCGCATGTGCAGTAACGTTTGTTTCAGTTGTTAAGATGAAACAGTCTGTAGTGTTATTATTTTTTATAATGTTATTTTAAATGTTTATATATTTTGCAATATTAGTAAATATTCCCCTGAATTTTGTTTTAGTTTTCAAAACATGAATACTTAAAAAATGTGCTTGTATTCTTTGCTGTAGGGGTGTTGTGTTTAAATATGGTCTTTTTCTCTCTCTCTCTCAGTTGATGTGTTCCTCCATGCAGAAGGTGCTGATGGAGGAGGAGGAGCGGGTCGGGCAGCTCCAGGAGCTTGTGGCCGAGCTGGAGAAAAAGAATAAACAGTTGAGACAACGCATCGGGAAACTGCGACATTCACTGCGGAAGACTCGGAGAGTGTCACGTCGCGCTGAGAGGGAACGGCAGGAGCTGCGAGAACGCCTGACCACAGCAGAAAGGCATGCTGGACATCATCTTAATGCCATTCCACCCCAAAACAGAAACACACATAGACTGTGAGCTTCAACCAAACAAACACAGGACACCCACTGACACTTACACAACAAACACAAACACTCTTACAGGTGGGCTCTTACAGCCTGCAGGGTGGTCTGTTTGTCACAATATAATTCCTTATAATGACAGCTTAAAGGGATATTTCACTACCAAATCAAAATTCCCCCATGTTTTACTCACCCTCAAGGTATTTTAACTGAATATGGTTTTCTTCTTGAAGAATAATCCAGTCAGATTTATAATACCACGTATCATTTTGCTTCCAAGCGGTAGAATGGGAGTGAAAGGGTGTTGATTTTTTGAAGCTCCAAAAAATGCATCCATCGATGGGGACATTTTTATTTGGTAGTGAAATATCCCTTTAATGTCAACATGAATTTAAAGAGATAGGTCACCCAAATATGAAAATAATTTACTATTTGTCATTTCAAACCTGTATGACTTTCGTTCTTTCGTTGAACATGAAATAAGATATTTTAAAGAATGTTGTTAACTGGCACCCATTCACTTGCATTGGTTTTGTGTCCATACAGTAAAAGTGAATGGGTGCTGAATTCACATCAGGTGTGAATCGATGCTGTTCGGTTTCCAACCTTCTTCAAAATATCTTTTTTTTTGTCTTCTGCAGAAAGAGAAAGTCATACAGGTTTGAAATGACATTAAAATTATGACAGAATTTTCATTTACTCATTACCGAATTTTCATTTCTTTACTCTCTAATAATACACATTCCTGTCGATGTTGATTCATTAGTGCACATTATTCCAAAGAAAGTCAAATTTGTGTAATTTTGTTTTAATCTGTTTTGCTGTTGTTTTATGCTGGTTGATATAACAAGTAATTGAGAATGATAGATAAATAACAATAGATTTAAATGTGCATGTAAATTGCACACTTTGTATTTCATTTCAGCCTTAAGTGCGATATATATTTATATATATTTTGCTTCATTAACCTTTTTTTTAGTTAAGAAATGAAAATTTTTGCCATCCAAGATATAATGTGAAAAAAGGTGTGCCTGGATTTCTTAGTGGTTTAGTCTTTCCTGGTTACTGAGTGAATAGTTGAAAATGTGTCCAGATTCATCTAAACATCTCCGACAAAACCAGTACAACAAATAGACAATCTGGATGGCACTGTTACATCACCCTTCAGATACACGTGCACTCGTAGAGTTACATCAGAGGTAAGCGTTAAGCGTGATCCCTCTGAATTACATTATATAAAATCACATCAGTCCAAGACCAATTCTCCCTCTTTCATATTCCCAAATTCAGTTCAGGTTATGGGGATGCAGAACAATCTGGCAGCATCTGGTAATTCAAGCTGCCAACATTTATCAGATTAATAAAATGCATACTAACAATTCTTTTCGGAGTTTAGTTCAGTTCGATCATATCAATTTGATATTCTTCATAAATATCTTCCAACTGAAAATATGTAGGATAAAGGATAATGTCATCCTTATTCTGTCATCCTATATTTATCATATTTTCGTTTTGAAGAAATGCCCCATTGAAACATTGCCTCAGAATGTACTTTATGTTGTTTGGGTGAGTTTTATGTAGAGCTTGTGAATAAATAAATCAAAGCAATTAGTCTATAATCTGCATTATTTTTAAGAGCACTTAGTGCAGTGTTACATTATTGTGATGATAATTCAGCACATTGTGCCGCTTAATTCCCATTACCATAATGTGTCTGGATGTTTCACTCATGAGCTTGTCTGTAAATCTCATTATTCACCACAATTATTCTCATTAGATTCTCATTACTGTAATTGACTAATGAAAATCATGCCGTTTGATTCAGTGGTTTAAAAAGAAAATTAGCATAAATTAAGGCATTACAGCAAAAACAATCACGATCCAGAAAAACTTTACAATTCAAATATTTAATGATATTTTCACATTATGCTAATTCATAATGCGTGAGTTTATGAATTTTAAGTAAGTAATGTTACAATGCAAAAAGTCTTAATGGTACAATTGATATGTATTAGTGTTTATCTTGTGCAAAAATGTCATTGATGACCCAAATGTTTATGAGATTCATGTTTTCAGTGGTTGACATCACACTGAAATGAATTCCTATCAGAATATTATGCATGTCGTGCTCCATATAATTGATGCTGCATTTCACCTTTACACAACACAGAAGGTAAACAGAGGTTGGATAAACGTTAAGTTGTGCTTTTGGCAAACATGTTTGGAGATTTGGGTTATTTGATTAGATAGGAGCTCCACCTGCCCTGGGGGCGTTGCCAAGATGGCCGCTGGGTCCAATGACCTTACCATGCTTTCAACTGAACAGGAATTTATTCATATATTTCAGTAAACGAATCATTGACGTGTCTGAAAATGAACCTCAGTGAGCATCTTATCAAGTGAACTTCATTGGTGAGTCCAGATAATGTCATACAAGGCTTGCTGGAGTTTGTCAGGACTGCTTATTTCATTCACCTGTGATCAATTGTTGCTTTTGAGGTGTTGATTGAACTTGTAATGATGCCGTGTATTATGTTGGATTTGTTTTATCATATAGGACATTTTGTGATGATAGAGGATCAGCAAAAACAAAAATATTTGTGCTTAACCATTTTATATTTATAGTATTTGTACTTTTGTCAACACCTAAAGTAAAAAAAGCTATACTGGGTGAAAGCCGCTCACAGTTTGTACCCCTTACTGAAGTCACTTTATAAACATGCAGGCTATAATCCAACCTAATTGCAGACAAATGTCCGAATACAAACGTTTTTCTTTTATCCGCGCCACTTTTTGGAGAAAGTGATTCATAACCCAAGCATCCATTAGAAAACCCTCAGTGTCCCTTCAACAAAACACTATTTATTCATCCCTTTAGCAAATTCTTAAATGTGCATGACTCACAATTTCCCATTGTAGCTTTGATAAAGCACTTAGAAGTCATTCATTTAAAGAGGAAAACGATGGGGAAATTCTGCAGGTCCCTCGGCAGCGTAAGAAAAACAATATGTGCTTTCCTCCCGGGAAATCACAAGAGTCTAATTTAAGATGTTTGTGTGTTAAATGAAAATGTGTTCTGCCAGGCCCGCAGAAAAACGTTTGGCACAGAACAAGAATCTGAATCGATCCGATTGAACCAAAACACAAATAATACTTGAATGTGATGGATGAGTGCGGAGCATAAACTATAAGCATTATACAAAGATTGTTTTGTTACATTTTTGTTGACTTATTTAAATGTAAAAAAACATTTATGTAGCAAAATTGTCACTTATGTTAGGTGCAACATAAGCTAAACTTAATTGAAAAACTAAATGCAACTTAAAGTAACGGATAGTTTGTTCAAATAACTACTTTATCAGTATTAAATGCAGATGTCTGGGGTTGTAAGCGGTCATGCAGAGCATGATATTCACATGGTCTCATTCCTCGGCCGCTGTTTCGGATTCAGTAACAGGCGGTTTAGCCTGAAGCGCAGAGCTGGTGGGAGGCCGACAACATCCAGCCATACTGATCACTAATGAGGGAACATGAGGCGAACATCACTGATCACCTGTGTAGATCAACAGACTAAACTATTCTGAACCACCACCCCAAAACCAATAACAGACACTTTCACGGTAAACATAGCTCGACTGAACTAAAGCTGCTGGATCAAATAAACAATCTAGATTGAGTGGAAAAACTGTTAACTTGAGTTTCACACCTTGACTACTGATCCAGAAAGACATATGATGATCATTCAGGATTTATTTAAGGAAAACGAAAAGGAACAGAAAAAAACAACCATTCTTTCCCCAATTACTTTACAGCATGAAATATAAATTCTGATATGTGCAGATGATTGTCAAAGGCATTGTATATACAAGCCCCGTATCAACAGAAGATTCACATCACAGTAAAGTTAGTATTCGTATGCCACTCCCAAAACATGGATCATTGTCACATGCATATGAGTATATAATTCACATTTCACTGGGCAACTTTTACTTCGGACAGGGTTGTGAGAGACGCAGAGATAACAGCCTGCACTGTCATAGTTGCATTTTTTTAAATGTGTGTAGGCTATATATAGATATATATAGATAGTAGATAGATAGATATAGACATGTTTCTTCATACATATAGTTACATAGTGAGAACAAGTCGTTGAACCGATAAGCGCAATGAACATGCTGGCAATTCTTTCTAAAATCATTCGATGCAGTTGCAGATGATTTAAGATCTTCAGCGAAGTCGCGCAGTAATAAGTCAACATTCAGGGGACGAGTCTGCACAGTTACTGGGTAGCACAGACACCTGTCAGTCACAGCTTTTCCATCATAAGAGGCAAAAGTGACGCCTGAGTTGGTAAAAAAACAAGTCCCGGAAAGGTGCATCACAACCGATCGCAGTTAAATATTCAATTTATACAATAGAAATGTGATTTTTTTTTCTCAGCACTTACAGTACGACACCGAGCGAGAGACACAGGTTGCGAGGGCCGCATATACAGATCCAAAGTCTGCGGTTGAGTTCCAGAGAAAGGCAGTGCTTAGAGAACAACATGAGAGAGGAATGATGAAAATAAACATTTAGGAGAAAACACACACGCACATCATTTCTTCAGAAACAACATAGCAGACACTTCACAATCACGGTCTATTTACAAAGCTTTTGGACAAACAGAGAGACTGCTCTGGACACAGACTAACAATGATGATACTATAAGTAAACAAAACACAAATCGGATTACATTATTTTTTTACTTTTTGTTGTCCTTCATTGCACTCGTTGAATAGTCAGGATTGTGTGTGTCATGGCACATGAGTGCATGTGTTTAGTTTGGTAGAATGTAAGTAAAATAGTAAAATAATGAAATGATTAAAAGCGATTCATTCATATAGTTCATTTTGATTATTATATTAATTGAAAGATGTTTGTGTTTGGCTTGGCATGGCAGTAACCCACTGTGTCACCTAATAACATTCCCCCACACACATCTTTTGGTTTTTATACTTTTGTTTCCACAACACAGACAAAAGGACGATCACGAACACATAGTACACAAACACTGAACTCAACGGGACCTAAAGTAACATTCCAGGTTTAATATGACTTAAGCCTTATTGAAATCATTGGTGAAATACTATTGATACCTGTAAATAATTGTTAACATTTTTGTCCAAGTTTGTCGATGCACGTACACTGGAAGTCAATGGGACAAGATATGAAACCAGTATAGATTCCAAAGTATAGCCACAAAACTAAAATATTAGGCGTCTTAACATACCTCTATTGTGATTAAGTTGTTTACTATCAGGAATTATGTAGACCCACTTTACAGCTCGAAGGACAAACATTTTTGTGTATTATAAAAACTAACGTATTATGTGATATAATTCCTTACCCAAGCACGAAAATTATCAAGTTGTTTCTATAAACCAAAGAAAATGTGTTTGATAAAGCTTAAGATAATAAACCTAAAACATCCATAGCATTTCATGCATACACTGCAAGTGACTCCGAAAGTAGAAAAAGAAATGTGCCGAATGATCCATTAACACTAAACATATTCTGTAACATACAAACATAATTCTTGCCCAAGTATTTTCTAAATGCTTTGCAAAGTTTCTCTCTTCTGAGAATACAAACTCATTTCATATTTCCCTTAGCTTTAATATCTTCTATTTTAATCTATACTGAAACAAACATTCAAGAAGACAGTGAAGAAAAATGCATGAAGATATAAGATGGCACTTTGGAAAATGTCACATACTCTTAAATCCCTGTGTCCGCAGACAAGTTCTCCTGTGATATTAACAAACCGTAAAGGGCAAAGAAGACATCAGTCACTTTCAAAAACTTGCTGGACATTATAAGAGCCATCCGGGGACAGAAGACCAGTTAGCCGTCACTAAGGAAGTGACCAAATCTACGCTTAGCCCTTAAACCAATTCTTAACAATCAGCCACTTTGTTATTTTAGAAATATGTTTACCGTCAATAAAAGTTCTTTTGTTGCTTTCACGTTATTTTAGACTTTAAACTGAAAATGCTTCACAGCTTTAGCAAAATTGTGAAGAACCATCGTTTTTATGATGACGTACTAAGCGAAATATGTAGATGTAGCTACATGCATAGCTACCTTAAACCATGTAACGTTTGTGCAATGTTTTAGTTTCCGAACAATCTCACGCTCTAAAGTCCATTTGATGTTATTGAACAAACCTCAATGTTTCAATAGCGCAGCAATGTTTGTCATAGTCATAACGTAATCCAAAATAACGTGAAAGCAGCCAAACGTTTTAGCGTTTTGTCGTACAATCTTTTTGAGAACGCTGTGACGCAGTTTAACAGCTGTCCATCGTACTAATCCACATTCTTCACATAAGAAACAATCTTGTACCATGTAGGTATTACTATTGACAGAACCAACATGGCGCCCAGTGAAGCTGCGGAATTCCCTGAGAACTCGTACACTGGGAACTCGTACACGTAGAAAGACGCTGCCATGGCTTTTTGGGAGATTTGTGTGTGCATGCGTGTTTTAAGTGTTGACAGTTGAACTATATTCAGTAATCTACCATCAACTACGTCTGTGTGTGGAGCTCACGAATACATTTCGTCAGACTCCTTAAGCTTCGTCCTGTCCCTGCGTTTGCAAAAGAATTATCAAAATTAAACCCACAGCTTGTTTTAACCTCGATGTTAAAACCCAAATCGAATCGCTAATCTCCCGTTCATCGTAATACAGTAATTCAGCTAACCGTTCTCGTGTACAGCCTATGTGCAAACAGATAGTCTCGACTCGAAAATGTCTCAAAAACAGTCTTTTAAAACGTGATTTTAAAAGCACTTTTGCAGGACAGCATGACAAATCCGTGGAAAGCCCCAACAGATCAGAAGTAAGAAATAGAGAAATAAATTTGTGAGCGAACAGAAAAAGAGGGAAGAGCTAGAAGAGTCAAGATATATTAAGAATAACGCTTTGACGTTGGCTCCGCCCTCTTTTAAAAGGCGGACACAATCATGCACACTTTCGCAGCTAAACCGCTGCGCTCTTTGACTCGTTCGTTTTTCCAAAAGGTAACATGGCTGGCTGGCGAAGTTCATAGCACATTCATAGCAAAGACGTTACAGCTCTGTCCAGCCTTCTCGAAATGAAAGCTTTCCTGTTGGAAATCCCTTTCTCCTGCCGCTGCATGCATTGCGCCCTCTAGGTGCCTGGAGGTTAATTGGCAGGTCAAACGGAGTGCATTGGGCGCGCATTTCTTTCAGCCTCTCGGTGGTTGCTATGGCGATGGATCAGTCCTCTGCCTTCCTTTGACGGCAGGGCGGGGAGCGGGCTGAGGGGTGGGGCTTACAGGGCGGTGGCCTCCCAGCTCTCTCCCCGCAGAACCTGGCGTCACTTGGTCCCTGTTACAACTGTACTAACAGACGTGACCGAAGGAGGGTGTGGCCTGCAGGGCTCCGCCCCTGAGCTGGTGGAGGAGGTGGCTGATGCCAGAGAACAGCAAGTGTGGGGAGGAGCCGTACCTATAAATACAAATGCATGAATGTGAGCAGACATTTTTATGAGTTTATTCAATAGTTTGGTTCATTTGAATAAAGTAATATTTTGAGCTCATCAGCGCAGAACTTACAGTCTTTGCGTGGTATAGAGGCGGTGCCTGTCGCCATGTCATTAATAAGCACTGTATTCTGGATCTGAGCAGCTTTGTGGTTTTGGCTGAGAGACGCGGTCACATTCTGTGTTGAATTTGGTGTTTGGTTGGGCGGTGCGGTCGGGGTCTGGTTTGCGTTCACGCGGTTTTGGTTGGCATTGCTCGAATGCGTGGCATCCATGCTGCTGCCCATGCTGCTGCCCAACTGCAGTCTTCTCATGTGTCGAACCACGGCCGTGGCATTGAATGCTTGCTGGTACACGGATAGACCAGAAGTCAATAATGAAAGAAGAGTTAAATGGAAAGACTGAATTCTTATGCCTTCCCTTACAAAAAAGAATTGAATATGCTATTTGTGTCCTTATTTTAAACCAAAAAATAAGCGTGTTTAGTCTACTTTGAAATATGTCTACTTAGAAATAAACTTAAAATTTGCATTTAAAAGGATATTTGGAGTATATAGTATATTTGGTCTATACTATTTTCATTTATTCATTTTGCATTACAAATTATAAAATGTGTCAAATCTTGTACTTTATTTCGAGATCATAAATATTTAAGTATTCTAACTACAGTATACTTGGCTAGTAGTTGTTTACTTTTGTTTGAGTAGCCTATTGAATACTTTTTTCATAGTTTTGCATATTGTCTTATAAATTTACATGTTTAAGTTTAAATAGTAACAGTATAGTATAAATAATATATAAACGGTAAACTAAGTATGATTAAGTTCACTTAAAGAAAAGTATACTTGTTATATTAACAACTAGTAGTACTTTAATGTTAGTAAACGGTATTCCTATAGGTTCATTTGTAGTATAGTTGCAGTACAAACAAAAAAAAACGTACCTGTAAACAAGTTGTGTACTGAACTTTACCACTGTTACACTTAAAATAAAGTATACTATTAATTAAATACCAAGTAGCATTGACATGGTTCATTTACAAGTATACTACTGTACAACTACATTACTACATAAAGTACCTAACTTAAATAGGCTATGCTTACTAAAATGTTAAGTATACTCTTGACGCATACAGTTAACTCACCCTCCATTTGCTTTTAGCAAAGTTTTTGCGCATTTGTCGGCTGACGGACTCGTGGATGTTCTTGCATAGTGCCGTGTCCTCTGCGATCCTGAAGAAAACAAATCGAGTGTTAGTTAAAATTCAAAACCAGCAACTCTTTCACCTACAGACATCTTCTCTGCTCTTAAGCACTTTTAATTACTGGCAAGTACGTCAGCTCTCTACAGTTTTCAGTCCTTCAGTCCTGTTCTCTGATTTTCTTCTCTCTTGTGTGGTGAAGGCTTGTTAGTGGTGTCTGCAGAGCATGTGCTAATTGCTGATTAGCGCTTTGGAATGCGTAATGCGAGATTAAGCGCAGCGTCTTAATTGGCAAGCGTTTATTCAGTAGCTTTTCTGTTATTCCTGAGAGAGATCTCCAAGCGTAATAATGGAGAGAGCGGATTCAACCTAATACTCGTGACGCACATGCAATCCCCGACTGACACAGATAGCGTCTCGTTCGAATGTGAATCAAATGTCACACTAATAACATGAAATAAACGCGGCCTCTAAACGCTGCTCATGAGGTTACGCTTTCATTGTTTATTAAAGTCTTTGAGGACTTTATTGACAATATTAAATCACAAATGATGTTTGCTGTACTCGAGCTTTACAATGATTTGACTAGAATTAACCCCGTCGGTCAAATCTCTATGAAGCACTTGACGTCGATGATCGGGACATGTAACTCACCAGGGATGCCGAAGGGCCTGTTCACACGTGTATCGCTTTGTGGGGTCCTTTTCCATCAAACAGCCGATGAAGTCTTTTGCTGCAGATGAAACAAAAAACTGATTGTTTAAAGATGCAATATTGAAGTTAGAAACCAGGAAAAACATACAGTTTGTTTATCATACAATTCGTGATTCCACATGGTGATACAGAACAGAGACTTTGTATCAGTGTTTAACAGAGTTAGATTCATTAGCTCATTGGTAGGTCGGAAAAATGTCATCATCCATGTGAGTAATGATATAAAAACTTCGAGGTGTTTACTGAATGCCAGAGCTTGTGCTCAGTTTCCTGTAAATCACAACTCTCTTACGGACTCGCTCATCCATCAGTAATTCTTCATGCTGGTGTGAGTTATAGGTAAATTACCCATAAATGAGTCCATTCGCCTAATTTCTGTGTGTTTCACAGTTATTTGACAGGAGGATAGGAGATTTTTTTCAAATCAGAATGCTAGCTGTGGGGTACAGCGAGTCAATGCCTTCAATGACAGCGATAGTAAGCTTTGTCATCAAATACAGGATTTAAAAAATAAAAAATACTATTAAAACAAGGTTGGCAGTTGTTTTAAATAATATTTGTTTATTTGCTTTATTTTTAAATTGTTTATATATTCTTATATATATACACTGTTTACAAAAACAAACGTTTTGAAACACTTGACTGATTTCTCATGATGCTAAACATCTTTCTATTTGAAGTTGTATGCTTAAAATGTATGTTGTAGACAAAAATACAACTGTGCTTAGTATTGCACAGTAATTTATTTCATTGTAAAACTCAATTTCTTATTTTAAAGGCCCCATTACAGGTAAAATGTATTTTATTCCTACTGTGGGAGTCAATGGGTGTTGAGATCTGTATAATTGTAAGCATTATTCCAAATATCTTTGGAACAACTTGAAGGTGGGTGAAAAAAATATGTACATGTTAGTTTTAATCATCCAAGATCATTTATAAGAAATTAAGATAAAATGAATAATAAGATAAATAAGACATTACCAGAATCAGATATATCATCCCAGTATGGTGAGTCAAACTCATAGTCGGCTTTCAGGATCTGCTCAAAAAGTTTGGAGTCGTTCTCATCGTAAAACGGGGGATAACCACACAGCCTGTGAGAAAACATCCGTAGAAACATTGAAGAATGTACAAACAATGAAAAAAGTGAATAATTCCTCTAACACCTCACATTATTTGTCTTCAAATCTTGAATTAACACTTTGATTTACAATTACATAGTGGAGTGTTTAACACTGACTGTAAACCCTATTAACTCTCCGAAAAAATAAAGATAGCAGATTAATCCTGAGGAATATTCAACTTTTATTTGTTTTCCTTATCACCCGAGACATTAAAAAGCATTTTCCCATGCGTAACGCAGGCAGTGGAGGTGAGAGGGATGGCAATTTAATGGCTGATTTGGGCCCCATTAGCTTGGTGTCTTTCTCACATCCCGATGGGTTAACTGATCAGACGCTATGAGAATTAGCTACGGTTTCAGCCGGTTGTCATTGCAATGATCACACCTGAGAAAGAGCCAACCAACCGTGACATGTGGTGGGGGGTTATCAGTAAAAACACACACATGCCACATATCTTTAGCTTTAGGTGGTTTAACTACCGATTACTGGAGATCACCGACATCTGTATGTTAAAACACGTCTCTTAGACTTAAGACCATGTGACATCACTTCCTGTCGCCAAATCTGATGGCAGCTTTCTGCAAAGTTGAACCTTCCGATCTCAGTGTTAGATCTCTGCTCAACATTGTTGTATTGTCAACAGTTATCTGTGTCACAGCGTATAGACGGCTGTTCAAGAAGAATGATTTTCGTTGTAATGTCGTCCTGTGAGCGACAGACTCTGCTGTGACTCAATGCACGTGAAGGCGTCAGATGAGGGCATCTGTGCGTAGGAGTGATGGGAACTGCAATCTCATTAACAGCTTTGCCGGTTTGTTGAAAGACAAGTGAATGTTTGTGTTGGCACAGGAGTCGGCCCAGAGCGCTCGAAAGCGAGGGACCAAAACAAAAGACAGTCCGCTTAAATGTATATAGAGTTCGGCTATTATTGAAATGTGTATCAAACATAAACCATTGTTACTATAATACAAATTACATCATCTTTAAAGGGACAGTTCACCTGAAAATCCAAATTCTGTCATCTTTTACTCATTCTTGAGTTGTTACAAATCTGATGAACGCAAAGGAAGATATTTGAAAAAATGCTTGTAACCAAACAGTTCTTGGCCTCCATTGACCATCATAGTCCATTTTCTGTTTAATAGAAAAAATAAAGCAATATTTCCTAATATTGTAGTCAATGGTGGCCAAGATCTGTTTGGTTACAAGCATTTTTTCAAACATCTTTCTCTATGTTCAAATACATTTATATTAAACTCGAGGGCGAGTAAATGATGACAGAATTTTCATTTTTGGGTGAACTGTTCCTTTAATAATATGTTGTCATAAGAATTGCATGTATAAAAGTGACATTAAATATTTGTCAAGCCTAAAGACAAATGAAGTACGAATGAGAAAACTAAACGAAAAATGGAGACCATTTCTTATATACAGTACATGAAGTCTTCCACCTCTTGTTTCTTGTTATTTATCAGTGAGCATTTATGATTATTTGTTTCTACTCAGACTTGCAATGAAACGCTAACAGACACATAAGCCCAGATGGCTGCAGCTCATTTGAAACGCACAGTTTTTATAACACATTCTGCCACTAAAAAAACTGGAGATGAAAACATACAAAAAGTGAATTGAAATGAATTAAATTTCCCATAAAGCGTTGCAGAAATCTGTCATCAAACAGCATCTCATTTGCATGTCAGACATCGACTTTCTCTTTAATGACTCACGTTTAGTGACGTTCACAATCTGCACCAAAACAATAACACCGTATAAGGAGCCTTCTCAAAGTGGGGTGTAACATCTGTATCCGTTTAGAAAACGATGGGTCATTAAATGTAAGAGATGGTTACATACTCATTGTTCCACTAACACTTTATAAACATAAGCAAGCGTTGGCCTGTCATGACCTGTATTTATATCTCTTGTTTCATTCAAACCAGAGACGAAGGATTTTCTCAGATTAATATCAAAATGCAGTGGGAGGGAGGAGGAGTGTTGCATTATGGTTACTCACAGAATGTAGGCGATGACTCCGATAGACCAACAGTCAACGGCTTTACTGTACGGTTTCTGAGCGAGAACTTCTGGAGCTGAGGAAAGAAGTATAGAAGCGTAGATATCAAGACTACGAAAAAAACAATCACATCAAAGCATTTTTGTCCTATTACTCAATTAATGTATAACATATGTTAATACTTCAAATGGTGAAGTGTCTTTTTTGACACTAGTGGCACCAAATTGAATTGCATGACACTATACTGTATGTTAATTTCCATCCAGTTAAATAAAAATGACCTATGTGGCAAAATGAGCAGTATACATAAGCAAACTGTACTGATTATAGTATCCCACATAATGATTGGTGGTTGTACATTATTTTTTTTAATTCACAAATTTTCAGAACGACAAATTATAAAAAATTATAAATATTTACAAAATATATATATTTTTTGTGTTTGTATGTATACAAATATGTGGATGTGTATATACACACACACACACTTTTTATATATGTGTATGTATCTACAACATTTATGTGTTTATATACTATATACAATATACAAGCCAGATATTTACTGTATACAATTGTGGAGACTGTATAACAACACAATCCTGTTTTATCCACAGGAGGTTAAAGGGAATACAGGCTTCTCAGTCCTTCTGAATTTATTCTATTATTCTCTCCATTTTCTGCCACTACACATTTTCCTCCCTTCAGGAAACAAGCTTACGCTCAGCACACAAAAGCTTTGATTCTATGGTTTAGGGCTTCAGCATGCCGTATTGACTCATCTATTGCTTGTTAAAGCTCTTCAGTTGAAACGAAGCACATTTCCATCAGAATTGAAATAAACTGACCTTCAAATAACAGCCCACTAAAAAATGCAGTTCAAGACGTTAATGTGAAATCTACTGTGAAACTGTTGTTTGTCAAGCTGTAAGACGTTTATTCATTTGTAGTTATAAGACACGTAAAACTACAGTACAGAGAAAGGAAAAAAGAAAGATTAATGCGACTGAAAATCAATTCATCTTAGACGACAAAATTACACCGTGAGTAAAATTTCCGTGTGTTCGCAAACACACACCTGTTTTTGAATCACTTTTCTATTAAAACTAGTGTATTTTCCAGTCGTAGGAATGCTGGAATATTTCCAAGACGGGCTATTTTAGGGCTGCGATCAATATAATCTCATCATTGTGTCTTATATAAATGAGTGTGTGAGTGAGAGAGAGAGGACACAAACAAAAACTGAGAGAAATATGAGCAGCTAAAGTGCAACACTACGTCGTGGTTGATCCTTTAAACTCTCAGACTATTTCCATTTAAAGACAAAAAGAGAGAAAGCCAGACAATTTGTCCAGACACACAAACACAAAAAACACGCGTGCCTTTGTGATGCTCTCAGTCTGGTAGTCTTCTGAGGAATACCAAGAAGAAACAAACATCACACACATTCTTCAAACACACATCATTGCATGACCCCAGCCTGGGATGCAACTGGTTCCGGATTGTTTTTTCAGACACAGCGATGTTGAAAGAGTTCCCATGCTCACAAAGACGACCTTAAAACATGAACATGCATGTTCTAGATACAATGCAACAGTGACTTAAATCCTATCAAACATCAGCAAGAGCAAACTACAGCAGGTGTCTGTGTGTTACAGCACAGATACGCTGGTTTACTGGGTATATTTCAACCGTATAATGACCCTCACATGTTCAGGAGGAGAGGAATGTACAGGTTTAATGGCCCCACAAGACAGTTATGACTATGTTTCTTAAATTGCGAGTCCAACTTTAGCCTGTCTGGGGGCCATATTTCTATATTTGCTTTTAATGCCCTCTCAGGTTTGAATAATCTAAATATTTAGGTGTGTGATACGAAGTAGACAAGAAAACGAAACTTTTAAGCTATTAGATACAAAAGTATAGCATATCAGGAGATATGAGTTTTATTCCAATATACAAAAAAGGTATAGAAACGCAAAAAGCGCACAGGATATATAAAGCATACTGACTAATGTTTTATCAGTTTAACCTTTTGGTTTTGACTACAGCAGTCATTTCTCTGGCTGACATCCAGTGTTGGGTGTAACTAGTAACTGTAATTTCCCTTAAAAAAGTAAAGTAAGGATCACTCTGATGTAATTGAACTAAAAACTATGTGTAATATGTCTGTGTGCAATAGTGGAATTAACATAAAAATTCAAAGTCTAACCTTAAAATCCGTGCTTTAATGTATCCTTGTCACATTTGTATTACTTTGGTCAGTTATTAATACTACTATATTTAGTTTTATTTATTTGAATGATCTAAAAGGGCCGTTTCATGTCTATCACTCTATAATGACAATATCTATAATTAAAAACATTTTGGAGAGACTCATTGTACAGTCGTGTTATTACACTATTGAATATGTAACAGTCCAACACTGTTAACACCAAAGCACAACTACAAAATGACCAATACAGCTCTGATAATATATTTCAAAAAGAGCGAACACATTAATTTATCCATCACATTTGGTAACTACTGTATGACATAGAAATCTATCATAATTGATATTAAACATGAGACATATTTCAAATCCTGCTTCATCTCACATGAATCGCCAACAGTTTCAAAGAAGATCTTTCCAATTTCACCAATGTTTGGCAAGGTACCAAACTCGTTCAAAACAAAATGATCTGACCGTTGCTATCCACGTAATATTAACTTCAACCGTTGTCTCATTTGGGTCTGACTTTAAAAAAAAGAAATGTCAGTAGAAACATTTGAGACTACGTTAAAATAACAAAATTTGCCATAGCTGCAATACCCGTGTACATTCAGACTCATTTGGCAGAATTCAAACCTGTTGTGTTGCTAACTCAACGCTCTACAGAATCGGTTTATCTCTCTTACCAACATATCCCGGTGTTCCACAGGCTGTGGACATGACATCACCTGTCCCCTCCATCTTAGACAGGCCAAAATCACTGATCATGATCTTTGATCCATCCTGGGGGTTGAAATACAGCAGGTTCTCTGGCTGAGAGTAGAAACACACGAACATTAAAATCAAACGCATCAAACACAAATAAGCAAAGTTTCAATGTTACTTCACCTTGAGATCTCTGTGCACGATGCCCATACTGTGGAGGTAGTTGACGGCATCCAAAACTTGTTTAATAAGCACGCTGGCGTCTTTCTCTGTGTAAAACCCTTTCTCCACGATGCGGTCAAACAACTCGCCACCAGATACACTGAAAAGAACATAATACATTTTCAGTTTATGCATTTATTGTTTTAAGTGTCCTAATGCACCTGTAGGACTGCAATATCTGAAAGCGGCCTGTAGGGGGTACTCCAAGCCGACTGTGATGATAAACAAATCCCCCACATTGCAGAACTTTATCCGACTTTATCTCTCACAGCAAACACACAGCTGTCAAAAGAACCTTAAGCAAAAAACATTTTCCATCTAGATAGCATGCGGCCGAATTAGCCAATTCTTTTTATGCAAATTCCGCCTCAAACAGTGACTTGAGTGGGTTGCGGGAATTGCTGTTGTATAATCTGTTGCTGCAGAAAGAGAACAGCCCATAGCTTCTCACCGAGAGTCTTGGACTGGACTGTTGGGTTCAAACTTCTGCTGATATATTAGCGCCCCCTACTGGTGTAAGGTGCTGTCTTCTGTCTTTGCGTTACCACCTTTGTGATGCTAAAGATGGCAGAGAAAGATCTGCACACTTATTAACTCAAACTCTTACTGATCAACAAATCGACATGCCTCCTCTTTCTCCGTTGTGAATTGAATCCAACGCTCGTGAAGGAAAAGCTCATATCTCTCTTTACTCACACTTATTAAGGCACGAACGTACTGTACATGCAGTGTGAATTATGGAGAGGCTTTCTAAACTGCATCTGTTTGATCATACAGAAAGCAGATTGGTTGTGTTTAAATATTCATCGGTTAGCCATATGCCAAAATGTTCTCTTTGTAATGCGCAAACACACGCACACGCGAACCCCGTGCAAGACATTAACAGGGGAAAGAGGGGCAGGCTCCGGGCCAACATTCACATTAACACTCTGCGATTCAAAGTGCAATGAAGTTTCTAGGGGCGAATTGAGGACAGAAAATAAATGTTTGTTTCCTCTAATCCTCCGCTTTGCTCTTCTATCCCCCTCCTCTCCCGTCAAGTCCTCCCTCTCCCTGTTCTGATGTATTGAATGAATCCACACAGCAAGTGTACTTTCACCATCACAAAGATTTCAACTGAACTGTAATGTCAGCCAGACGTCAGCGCTATCAGTTTTATCTCACGAACACAATGTACTCTGATGCAGGAGTCTCGTCTATCAAAACCACTTTAAAGTAAGCTTACACACGTTCTTTACAGATGGATGCAGTGCTGGACTGGCAGGGACATTTTGCATCCCATCCGAATGAATAAAATCCTTTCTTATCATTTTACGAGCAGTCCTAATTTTTATTCTTTCATGAGTTGCAAGAAGTCTACCGATACAGAAATGTCTGAGGATTATATAATGATGTTACAGGGCTACTCCGGTCAGCCAGTTTAGTACCAACGAACAATCTAACCAAACACTTGTATATGTAATTTTCAGGTCCTTAAAAAAATTGATAAGCTTGTTTAGATGCGTCTTGATCAAATTTAGAGACAATTACCATTTTTCTACATGCATTGTGCCCATTCCAGTCCAGTGTCTGTTAAATGTAGTCATCCAACAGTCCTGTGAAATACCATGACATACCATTTTGATATTTTCCTAAATACAATTAGAAATATTGCTTAAAATGAATATGAACTTGTTTTCTTTGTATTTTTTAGACAATCAGCAGCATCTTTTCTGTTGTTCTGACCTGTGTGTCCAGTGTTCGTTTTCTTCAAAATAAATGCAAATAGAAAGAATGTTTATTTGAAATTTTGGAGAAATACAGTTTGTAGTTCACAAAATGAAATTAAAATTATATATTGACCTAAACACAACCATAAATAGTAAAACTGTAATTAATTTTGAAATGGTCTCCTAATTTATCTTAGTTTTTTCCAACGGCTGTATACAGTCATATAGACTACTTTTATGAAGCTTGACTATTATATTTGAAAAAAGACCTATTTTTAGTGTACCATGGAAAGATCTGGTTTTGAGCGACATCAGGTCAAGCCAAAGGTTCAGGTGGACTGTAGAGAGAGCTGTTACTCCACATTCGCATTGCAAATGTAAATCAAGATTTCTATACAAACATAATACACGCATGCACCTGCGCAATGCCGTATGTGTCTTTATCTGTGTTATGTGATTGTTCTCTGTACATGCTCGAACTTTGACCTCTCATCCGTTTAAAAACCCTTGGACGTCAGGCTTGTCGACCAGCTTCCAGATACACCAGCTGTGTAAAACATTTGTGTGTGTGTTTCTGCACAGGGCAACACAATACGACTTAATATCGATCTACTGTAAGAAAAAAAATAGGTCTCGTAATGAAGTAAACATTAGTCTGAAAAGATTTTCACTTATCGTTCCTGCCTGTACAAAAAGAGCCGAGGGGTGAGCGAGAGAGTTTGTATGTACGTACAAGATTTTGATTGTTTCATTCGTAAACAATAACCCGATATTATGTTTCCTATGCTGTGAAAACCTGACGGCTCTTCTTTGTTAATGACATGTAATTGAACTTGAGTGTGTGAGCTTTACCTCTCACCTCACATACAAACTTTAAAAACCGTTTGTATTGTGAAACTTCACAAATTTGGGCACAGAACAAAGAGAAATACAGATCAGAATGACATAAACACATTTTGGTTGAGTTTTTTTTAGTTGATCATACTCACAGCTGCATTATAAGGTAGAGATGGTTGGAGCTTTCATAGATGTCCTCCAGCGCGACTATGTTCTCATGCTTAATTCTGCAAAAGAAAATAGACAAAACACATTTGTGTGCTTTATTTAACAATATGAGATCTTGAACTTATTCAGTGGCAGGTTTTAATATTTAAAACAAGATAAAAAAATCACTACAAATTCTTCTCAATGAGAACTTTTTGATTATATTTGATTCATGTTGATCATAAGATATCATTTTTAACAATTGTTAAATCGAAGGTCTAGTGTATGAAATTTAGCAGCATGAAGCACTGAGGTTGTGAATTGCAACCAACGGCTCACTCCACCGCTCCTCCATCTCTTTCCAAGCACTACGTTGGCTGACACAGGATTAAGATGTTGTCACATTTTCGCTTCTTTGCCGAAGGTGATAACTAGTAATACGTAGCATTTACAGACCGCGTTTCTTAAAGCAGTTTGACCTTTTAGGGCTTCTGTAGAAACAACATGACGAATTTCATGTAAGGGGACCTGCGATGTATGTAGATAGAAATCGCTCATTCTAAGGTGATAAAAACAACGCTTCATTATGTAAGATTAAAAGAAAATGGCATTTATGTCAATAGATCCTCCCAAAAAATTACACTTTAACTATTGCTTATTCCACCGTTTATGCTACTCTATGAATG
>NC_136768.1:3045402-3095402 GCF_947034865.1 Barbatula barbatula | reverse complement strand
GTGCCTCTGTGATTTGTCTTTTTTCCGATGCTGTGTGCGGGTATGCGAGCTGGACCGCTGCTGAGGAAACTACATATCAATACATATCGACAAGCGTGCTTCATACGGGCTGAGCAGAGCTGCAGTGAATGTCAGACAATGACTCATAACCCCCCACACACAAATCTCGCTGAAAGGGTTTTATGCTGCCGTGTTCTCCTTTAGGGAATAGTTGACAAATTATACACATAACATCCACTTATTAATGCCTAAACTAGAGAGAGAGAGAGAGCGAGCGAGAGAGAGAGAGCTGGTTTAAAGGATTGGGGACGCATTACAGAGGCTTCAATGAATGTTAATGACACAATGCATCTAAAAAAATATTAAATAAATAATGTTAAAACGTTACGTTTGGAGATTTGAAAAAAGCAAAGCATCTGTAGTGCCTTTTATTGAAATTGTATGAAAGAAAAAAAGTAGTAGTGTACTGCCGGCTTACTTCAAAAAATCTGTTTAAACACTTTAATAAACATTTTAAACCGTAACATGGAACATTAAGCTTTCATTCAGTAAGTGTTGTCCAGTTATCAGACTTTTATCAAGTAGAATTATCTTATACAATGTTCTCACAAAAATGCACAGAATTGTGGGTAAACTACGTCGATTATGTATGCATGCAAGTGTCAGACCCGAGGAAACCCCCTTTTAGGATGTGAAAAAAAGGTAGGACGCATTTATTTAAGGAATTTGACAAAAGACGACACTATATTAACCAACTTCGACTTCTACCAAGTAAAGTAAAGGTTCTTAACTATATAAAACACGCCAGAATGTTGCATTTTAAGTGTCATAATCGGTCAAATGCCTCTTTCCGTTATTGATGATGATGTTTAAATGAAATAAGTACGGTGGGGTGATTTCCTCCGTCTTACACCCTTCAGACCAAATCCGCTGTGGTGCCACAATCAAAAGAAGGGTGAATGGACAGACTGATGATGCAATCAACCAGCAACTAGAAACTGTAGTCTGGTAGATGAATAGCATCCACATTCATCTGCAAGTGCACATTTCCATTTGAGAAAACATGGCTTATTCTGATTAATTTCACCTTTAACTATTCAAAACCGTTTTCGCCAATTTACTCCAGTGTAAATTCATTCCCTGGACCGCATTTGAAACAAAGTTAAAATAAAATGACCGAAAAGCCCAGTGCAATTAACTGTGCAACCAAAAACAGTCTTAAAATTCCTTCCCTAGACTCGTCCACCATTCCATTCAACTTTCTCCAAGATAAACACAGGTGCACAGGCTACTTCGCATTGAGTGTGTTTGTGAATAATGCTTTGGGGCATTTTAATACAGCCACAACTGCATATCCCCCCGAAAACACTCGAATGTGTCTCTCTCTAAAAGTATGTGTGTGTTTTAACCTAAAACTTTGGGTTGGCTTGAAAATGTTTCAAAGTCTCTCTCTCACACTCCTGCACTAAAAGAGATGTTGCTTAACTTTACGTTAAAGGGATGGTTCACCCAAAAATGAAAATTCTGCCATCACTCCAAACTCTGCTTCAAATTGTTAAAAACTCAGTATAAATGTTATTGTGGCACTGAACATAAAAGCAGATATTTGGAAGAATGTTTGTTCGAAGAGTTCTGAGGCACCATTGACTACCAAAGTTGTTTAGTTTCCTACTATTGTAGTCATTGGTGCCACAGAACGGCTTGGTTTCTTCCAAGCCGTCTTCCTTCGTGTTTAACAGAACTGAAAAAGTAAAAAGATTTGAAACAACTTGAGGGTGAGTAAACGATGACAGAATTTTCAATTTTGGAGGAACTGTCCCTTTAAAAATAAAAATATTGTCCATGCTAGATTAAGTCAATTTGCCTAATCTCGCATTAGCTTCAACTCACTTGTTGTAATAATTTTTGACCCCCTTTCAGATTAACAAAGCACAAACAAATATAAACTGACTAAATATGACTTTTTCTCCTAGATTACAAATATATGTTAAAATGCAATTTATTTATAACTTTCATGCACTGACCGTTATGCTAACTCAAACTGTGAAGACATAAAGCCAGAGATCACATGGATCAAGCACACATAAGAAAAACCGAACGGTTACACCAAACCCAAAACACATATGCTTGTTCTCCCGTTCTCATTTTAATAGCCCTGTTGCCACGGCAGCACTTGCACAAGGATTACAGTCTGGGTTGGATACGATGTGTCTTTCTGTGCTACATGCCAAACAAACAAATAAAACCCAACTGATTTAATTTCGTAAAACATACAGTAACCCGCATTGTCTTAGATTTTTATTGAGGGTAAAGATGCTCTTAAGATGGAGCGCTTTCTAACTCAATTTATTAACCGACCCACCCCCAAACCAATACACAGGAAACATAAATCTCCACTCCATGGAACAGAACACCATCATTTATTAACTTCTGACAATTAACCGTTGCGATTGGTTTTCTTTGACTGGAGCGATCGATAATCTCTGCTGAGAAAATGGATGCTCTGTCAAGGCTGTCAACCACGTGCGTGTACAATCATTCAAGCCTCGACCCTTATTCAGCAATGCCACAACATGTACTGTTTAAATCTGTAGATGGCTTTACTTGTTGTTGTTTTGGTACCAAGCGTTATTTTTTTATATTTGAAAACACCTGAAATGCTTCAGATCAAAGTGCCCGGCATGCTTGTTGCTAGGAAACCTTGCTGCCGAAGCAGTGAGATTCTTTATTGATCTGACTGTCCAAAATAATGTATCGTCCTTCCGTTAGTAAAGGCGATGGATTTGACGTCCATCTGTTAGCTTTAGAGCTACATGGTGTATGAAAAATGATATGCTTCTAAAAAAATTCAGAATATAATTCATTGATTTCATTACAGTGAATGCAAACCAAGCCGAGGCTGTAACTCTGTTTGAACTTTTGACAGAGCTTGTTACAATGCATTCTGTGATTTTCCCAGAATTTCTTAACAATGTTGCTTGAGCAAGCCTGTTGTGTTTTAAAAAGCTGTCTTTGTGTGTATGTGTGTTTTATATCGATTAGCAAATCAACTTTACATTTTCGAATAATGAATAGCCATCACACTCCAACTAAATTTGTGTGCTCTCCACTTGTTAAGCCTGACGTGACGCACCACCATACGGTATATGGAAGGTCATATAGCCAAATGTATGGTATAGGCAAACAACAAAAGATGCTAATATACACTCAAGGCTAATACATTGAGTTAATACATGTATTAAGCCCTTAAATATGCAATATGAGTAAAATGTGCTCATAAACACCTGTTTGAGCTGTAGCCCCGCTTGAAATGAATAGATGCTTGGACCCGAAAAAGGTATTCCTTACGTCAACCCTTAACAACCGAATAATAGTGTGTGATTCATCCCAGCACGTATTTAAGGACGTTGGCAAGGAAGTGCGTGGGTGCGATTGACAAGGTGCGATCAGAGATGTGTGTGTTTATGTTGACGTCTTCCTCAGGTTGTGACTCATATGACGACCGGTGGGTTGCTGTAATTTCAGTAAAAAGCCCTGAGTCACAGAGCAACACACACACAGCTAAATGAAAGTTTTGTTCACACATGAGCTGAAATATAATCCATGAATATAAAATGTGTAATTTTTTCCAGTCAAGAGAGGATTGCTGGTAATTGCTGATAAAAGTCACAGTGTCATATTCCCTTTACCACAGCGGATCCGGAGCATCTTTTTCTCGTTACTATGGTTACAATACAGAGATGATGTGATCAGCCCATTGACAAGTGTGTCCCGAAGAGATGGATGTTAGAAAGATCTAACAAACGCATGGGGACAGAGATACAGCGTTCTGAGATCGGATCATATGTCACAGCAACGTTAAAAGAACGCTTTCTCTGATATTTCTCTCTCTGTCTCTCTCTGTCTCTCTCTCTCTCTCTCTCTCTCTGAGATATTATCCAGGGCAGGCCCAAAGGACCATGGGTAATTACACGTCTTATTATCTTCTCGCTCTGGCTGTGCGCGCCCTTCAATTCGCTACTGCAAAATCCCACTTGACGCTTTTCTACTCGCCTGTTCTCTCTAAAATTAACGCCATGCAGGTTCTTATTTTAAGCGACTCTCACCCCATGTAGTACGACAGTATGGAATTATGTACTTTACAAAGAGTGTATTTTCAAGCATCAAGCAGGTGGCCACTTACAATTTCTTCAGAATAACCAAGTAAACCAAGACACCCCCCCAAAAAAAGGACAACGAAATATTTGAGTGTCATGTTATTTGTGCAGTAATATGAAAGATGACAGAATGTAACCCATGTGCAAGGCCATCAACAGGTCACCACCTTCGATCAACTAAAACTAGACTGTTCTGCGCAAAATCGGCACCCCGCGGCCCGCGCCTCCAGAACACACAAACTTCTCTCAAAACAACACAGCTGGCCACTCACGCTCTCATTTAAAAAGCTCCAATTATCAAACATCTGTCAACAAAAACTCGCTTCAAAGTATAGCTGCAGTTTCCATTGAGCGACATTTATTCAGCGGGGTGTGTGTGTGCATTTATTTGTGTGTCTATCATGTACTGTGTGTGGATGCGAGTGAAAGGAGTAAGGGCGTGCACTGGTAAAACCCACAGGAACTCTGCATGTTTTGCGTTCGGCTGCACCTGCAAACAGCACGAGCGCATGCAAGTGTATTACGGGTGAACACGGATGATGTTCCCTCTATTAAGATTTGTGATCGAATCACAGTTAGATCTGAGAGTACCGTTTCAAGTACAAGACAGCAAACCAGCTATCACAATCTTTTCTATTCTTTTAGCAAGAAAATTTGCTTTTGTATGCGTCGAGGGAGCAGACGATCGCTTAAGTAGGCTACATAAAACTGAAGACACAATTATCTTCTGTTCTGTTGTTTCTGCTCATATGATGATTCCCACCTGTTAACTGCGTACGACATTTGGGGAAAGAAGGAAAAACGCACACAGCGGTCAGAAGACGATTCTACCGGTCCATTTATTTACAAAATGCCTCTGAAACATGAATTTGTGCATTAAAAGATGAAGAGAATGTCTTAAAGAGCTTTAAATGAAACCGACATGGCAAACACTCATGTACAACAACCACAGAACATTATACAAATACATGAATCACCGAAACTGTTACGGGAAAGTCTAAACTGGTACAGTTAAAGCCACAAACAGGAAAAGACCCCACATATCTCCCAGCGGTGGGTTGCAGCCTGTAGACTGCGCTATAAAGGGCAGCAGTTGTTTTGCAGATGATTATTTATTACTAAATCAGTTTCACTTATAGACCTCATGCAAACATTACGGGATGCATTGCAAAGCTTAGTGAGCCATCTGGCTCCCTACACAGACAGCTGCCTTTCAAGACAGCATCCTTCTTCTGCAAGACATAAGAAATGCAATTTTATAAAATAGGGGAGTTGACTTATGTAAGGTCACAAAAGCCTATAATGCAAAAAAATGTCTAGATAGACAGCTCACTAGGTTTTGGAACATAGCTCATATGTAGGCCTATATGAGAGTTAGGGCGATGTCATGCATTCTCACATATCCTCTTTTATGCCTTACATTTCGTAGCATCGCAAAGAGATCGCTTTATCTGATGAACGAGAACATTTTTTGAATTGCCTGTCCGAGCTCACGTACACCCTTTATAGGAGAGCGAGAAAGAGAGAGACAGATGAGTTTAAGGTACCCCAGAGAAATCACACAGAGAGGATGCTGGGATACCATGGGGATAAATCAACCTTGAAGACTGTTGTTGTGGGTGTGAGCCGGGCAGCTGCAATGCCAACACGCATTCTCATCTACTGTTCATTTACTCCTGCCGTTGCCGCACACGCCGACGCCATAATCACCATTTAAGTCAACACGGAAAAGCAGTTGCAACACTTCGGGTTTCTCGACAGGAGTGCGTTTCCAGGACCAACAAAACATGTTGACTTAGAAACATGCCTTAGTCATCAAAATCACTAGGCACACTCTAAGGGTACGTCTGTCTGCAAATGGCTTACTTACAGCTTCTGCACATTAAGCTGCGCTAAGAGGAAGCGTTTTATCATCGAAATGACACTCTTTAACTTTGAGATGGTTGCGAGAGTGCACTTCAGCTTTGACCTCGCCACTGTCCGAGGGCAACGATAAGGACAGCAATTCACTCCGGCTGCCTCCCCACAAATGGGCCACGCACATACGAGACACTTACATTAAAAGTGACTTTATTTAGATCCCTTCTGAGGGGACAACCTGTAATGGAACTTTCCCAAAGTAGGTCTCTCATAAAACATGGCCAGAGCGAGAGAGAGAGAGACAGAGAGAAGGAGAAAGAGGTGATGTGGAAAGACAAGCTTAATGAAATGGAAACCTTTAAAGGAGGCAAACAAAAGCTAACTGTGGGCTGCCTGTCATCAGAAGCAAAACAAACTAAAGCATTTAAATATAAAGTTGTATACGTTCGCATTTGATGTTATTAGCTGGAATAGTTTCAAAGAGCAGATTTTATACTCTGTAACTAAAGGACTTTATAACTGTCATTAATTATTAACTGTCGCTTATGATTATTAGACTATTAATTATTCATCCATTGCTTCTATGAACGGAGCCCTCCAGTTAGAAATTATGCCGTAATTTCCTTTTAGAATAACCTAAAATACTGAGAATGCAAGAAGATTCACAGAAAGGTAAAATCTTAAGAGAGACTTTATTTGAATAAATTGCTAAATCCAAAATGTAGAGTTTCAGGTTGTTTTTAAATGAAAAACTAGAACATGGAAAAATAAGAAATGCCATTCAATTCAACATAGACTGAAAACAAGCCTTATCTTATTGCATGTCGTTTTTACTTTAAAGGGAAACGATACAAATATGCTGAATACAAATAAGATTTACAACAGTGTCGTGTATTCCAGGAGCCGTTGAGTTCTGTATGTACAGCAGTTCGGTACAAACAAATAACTGGCATTTAACACTGGGTAATGACTGAGCTTTCCGATATCTGAGGTCACTGTCCCCTGGGGCCCGTGCTGTTATCACTTCACCGCAGTGGATCTCTCTCTCTCTATCTCTCTCATCCGTTCGTTTGCACTTCGACTGACCGCTCCTTGTGCTGGCATGGGAAAGCGTTTGCGAAATGTTGCCGAAACATTGCTGAACTCTAGGTAAGGATGCTGCAATGCATCGTAGGAGGGTATGGGCGACGAGCGGACTGAAAATGAAAACTAACCAACGACCTCGGCACCTGTCACAAAACCCATCGCTGACACTCAAACCCACGCAGCGGCCACTTGGCATTCTGTGCGAGGAACACTGTTCGCATAAATCAAACAAGTTTTGAGTGGTTGTAAATGATGCTGCTATCGATTGTAGTTGTAGGTTGGGTGTATTAATCACATTGGAGAACACAGAAGACCCGATACCCAATTGATGTCAGGGTTGAATGTTATTATGTTGCACAGCTAACAATCCGATAATCTATTTAGCATATACAAAGACCAAGTAAAAGAATCCATTTATTATTTGTATTTATTCTTATTTGACCATTGGCGCTGCTGTGTTTTCTAAATCCACATCTATTGAACTTCTACAGGCTGCGTAGTAGTCACATACATTTGTTTAAATCTCCACACGTTATTTGGTCTCGTGTAATGAAATGTTTAATTGGAGAGGGTTTAAAAGGCTTCATGATGTGCTTTGTGGATGAGCTGACGGTGTAATCTCTAATGTTGCTGTGATGTAGCGGGGGCTCATCACATGTTCAGCCCTGTTCTCCGAGTTTCCATGTGGTTCAGGCTGAGCTCACAGCGGGATTCTTGCTTTGGAGAGAGCCACCGCTGGGCTGGAGTCTGATCAAAGAGCAGGCAGAACCAGGATTAGATGTGACATTGAAAAAGGGAGAGGGATGTCAGGGATTTAAAGACAACTTGGGTCTTTAAACCTCACTTCCAGTTTTCTGTATCTAAAATGACTCGATACTCACTTTCCACAGCGGTTTTACTTTGTCTTTTTTTCTTTTCTGTAACAATCGGTGTCTCATTCCAAGACGTGGAAAGTTAAGAGCTTATGAAACATTTTCGTTGCCTTAAATTAAAAATCATTTGTTTTCAGAAAATGAATAACAAGAAAAGATGCTCTGTATTTTTTCAGACCTGAAATACTGCAAAGAAAACTGTTCATATTTACTTTTACGCAATATAACAGTGTTTTATTTTACTTTTTTATGTGATAACCTCGATTATCACAGTTGTGATCATGTGTCTTGTCAAGCTGTCAAGTCTTTCACATGCTGAGGATGACTTTGTCACTCCTGAGGTTTGATTTTGTTGAAATTCAACAGATACTGGACTGGAATGACCACAACACATCTAGAAATGATGATTAAATGAACATTTGGAATGGTCTGTAAATGTTTTCCAGGACTGTATTTTCTCATGACTTGATCACATAACTGTTTACAGTGTACTTACAGAAAGCCAAAGACTGAACATCAAATAAACGTTTTCAAATCCAGCGATACGTTTTCACAACACAACAGTTCCGGATCTGTAATTCTGGACTATTATAATCCTGACTTTCTAACTGAAGTCTATCCATCTGATTGGAGTTAACCATTTTGTATGTAATTACGGGGTGCCAATTTTGTATGTCATATGCATCATAAGACCAAGCACTGGACTGTGGGCATTTTATGAGCGTGCCATCTAAGGCTGAAACTCCTCTAATCCCCTTCTATTTCAATCTTTTGCATTCACAATCAGCGGAGAGCTTAAGCAAAGGCCAAGCAGATAATGAACAGGCTGTTCCAAAACCTCGTTTTTATTTAGCCCTGTGCACTTCCACTGCCCTTTCCAATATACTTCACACTAAGCTTCATCACTATCCCAGCACACAGTCTGTTCCCCCACAGCGTTTCCAAACGGTCGCTGTGTAGGCCAGTCCCGGCTTACAGTGACAAAGACGGTAATCAAGCAAACAACCTGATGATCGTGAAAGAAGTTAATACTGACGTTGATACGGATTAATGCGCCTAACATAACAGACTTAAATTGCTGGACTATCGGTCCGCAGGTCCTGCTTTGAATGAGAAAAGCCCAGTCTCTAAGCTAGGGGGAAGACTGACTGGGCGGAAAAGCCGGTCACTATTTATAACCCGAGATCGCTCCTGAAGTAAAGGGCAGCGTTTGTGTCCGAGCTCTCTGTTTACGATAGAACACGACATGCGTGACAAGTGGAAGATTGTAGATAATCACTGTAATGAGGTCTAAAAGCTAATGCAGGGACAAATCTTGTAATAACGCTCTCTCTCGCTATTTTGGGGCATTACATTCACTGAAAGCGAGAGAGACCTAAGCGGGACGAGAGGCCTCACGGTGGAAGAATGAAAGCAATCTGCACACAATTTAGGGACAGTCATGTGAAAAACACACAAATCTCAATTACACTAAAATACACTAAAATATGACACCCAAATTTACATTTAAACATCCTAAATACTCACATGTCCCTGTAGATCAGTGGATCTCTACTTTTTTTAAATCATGCCTGATCCACAAGAACGTTTTAAGTCTTCGTCTCTAAATATTTCTACCCAATAAAATATGCCAGATCTTGGCATGAGCTATGTAGCATCTGCTTATATAAAGGACTTAAGGATGCCACTCACAGGTATATTACAGCCGCTATTGAAAAAACAGGCCATAATAAGTGATCTAAGGGGCTTAAAAATGTCAATAAAAACATCGCCAGGGAAACTGTTTCCTGCTTAATGGACTTGAAAGGTGTGTCACCGAGACTATTTGTAAAAATGCCAACAGGAAAGCATGTCAAGACCGCTGTGAGGTTATGTGGAAGCATTCAGGAAAAACCAAGGGTCGTTGGATCAACCTTGGGTTGATGTAATTGTAGGTTATTTTAAACCCCAACTGTGAAAATTGGAATTGCATGGCACTCAAATCTTTTTTTTACATTTTCATGAACCTGCTTAAACGACGGAGCGTATCAAAGCATCAAAAGTACATCGGATAAAAAAAACGGATGGTTTGTGGGCGGTGTGTGTTGCGAGCCCATGTTATCAGCAGCAGATGGGATTTGGGCATAATCTCATTCCGATTCAGCCCGCTTGTGTTAAATGAACAAGCTTTGCTGATAAACATTGGTGACACGAGTACAGCCGGTCGTCCCCTTGGCTCAATTCAGTGGCAGAAAGCAGACAGTGCACTCCGATGAACAGAAGACACCCAGAGCGAGCCAGAGACAGCGGAGCTGGAGGATACGGAAGAGAGGATAATCTACAGACGGGTTACCGTGAAGCTCATTTACTTCCATTAATTCTGCACGTGACCTAGAAGCCAAACATCGCCGTGCGACTTCCAGCAAAGGGTCGTGTCGAAACATATTGGATGAGACAAGTTCTTCGAAGATCTTACGAGATCCTATCATGTAATTCTTTTGTGGGAGTCACCGTGTTAATACCTGACAAATTCTGGTGCCTCAGACATTGACAGCACAAAGCAGATGGTTTTGGGAGCTGCACACATGGGGGTATCTAATATAGCAGTCACAAGATGTTTGCAGCAAAGGAAAAAATGCAAACTGTGGATGTTTTGTTCTCTGCAACAGATTGTGAAACAAGGAAAGCGGCCTGCTCATGAGCACAGCAAGTTTAAAAAGGAATTCTTGCTAAATTGTCAACTTCTGCAGGCCTCGGTTAAAAAAAACAATAACTGCACGATTTCGGGTATTTTTGTATTGTATTATAGCTTCAAAAATGTATCTTTAAGCAGTCTGTAGTATTAGCTGCATTCCAGAAGAGATGTGGCTAAAGATCACACTTCGGACAGCTGACTCAGGGACTTATGCGCGTCACCACATTACTTAACAACCGTTGAGAAAACACACATTCACAAGAACAAACCTTCCACTGTCTGCAGGAAATCTAACTTACTAGAAACCAAATTCAAACCTAATAAAAAATGCTCAAAGTTATTAGCTTCTCGGTCTTATGTTGTACATTAAATGGATTCTGTCATCATTCCTCATGTTGTTCCAAACCTCTGTATGCCTCTTTTTTTTCTGTAAAACATAAAAGACATTGGGTACGTCAATACAATGGAAGTTAATATTGCTTGGTTACCAATATCTTCTTTTGAGACCTGCAGAAGTCATACATGCTAATGATATGAGGGCGAGTAAACGATAAATTATCCGTATCCCTTTAAACTAATCGAACAATGCGATTTAAAACAGGAAACTTAAATATCAAATAAAACGGGCATTTAAATGACTTAAAATTGCGATATTCACAATGCAATATATAAATACATCTTTCTGAATCACATCTGAAACGGAATAAGACTTAAAATCGAATCACTCGTGCTTGCCCTGCAAGCCAATAAAGAACAATGAGAGAGAGAAACAATGAGACACGATGGGCCGAGAGAGAAAAAAGAGAGCGAGACATTCTTATATAGAGGACAAAGCCAAGAGCAGAGGCCTAAAAGTGGAGCAGGCAATTAAGGGCTTCATGGCCTCAATGTTTTTTTATTGCATGTCTTCCTTTTCTTTTTCTCCTCTGGAGTCACCTGCCCAGGCGCACCGTGCAAGTGTTTTACATCAGAGCTCTGAGAGGTCTTAACAGTCGCATGCTGTACCTGGCACACGTGCAACTGTTGAGTGATCATGTGACCTTTTTTGGCCTGTGGATGCTTTCGCGTACTGAATAATTTAATCGCTAGCACAACTCTGGAGGTGTACACACACAGAGATGAAACACAACACTGAATTCTGGTGTCCCTTATGTCTACTAGACAGAGTGAAGGACATTTATGAATAGATGACGCAGTCATTCATATTTATTTTACATTTTAAATCACGTGTCTAGTTGTTACTCGGAGATAATACACAATTTTGAAAAATCAAAAAGACTTACATTGAAAATAAAAGTGATCATAGAAATATAGATGTGGGCTTTGTGACAAGCAAACCACCAAAAACAACTCTGTACACATTAGCAACCTATGCAAGTTGCACAGACAAGTATCACTCACATTTAGCAAATTAAATAATCATAGTTATTGAGAATATTTTGCATCTTTCGACTTATCATAACATAAATGCAGAAAATTTGCTTAAAAGCTTGCAAGCTTACAGACTTTGTTGCCACGCAGTTACAGTTCCTGCTTTTGTTTTTTCAGAGGATGACAAACGTGCACGCTGCTGTTGTTTTTGCAACCAAAATAGACATATCTAGTCCAAGAACGAAAAGGTTAAGGGTCAGGCATAACAGCTCGGGGAGTGATACACAAATAGGGAGAGTAACAGCTAGAGAAAGAAAGTGTTGAGGTAGGGGGACGTAGTCCTATGGCACAAACAAGCCCGAACTGAATGATTCATGTGACCTAAAGTGCCAGATGACTGGAAAAGAGCAGAGGTCTCCCAAAATATTTCATTTCTGGAAACGGTTTGAGAAAAACTGCCCCGGCAGCGTCCAACTGTTGAACATGACACATCCGTCCAGAATATGGCCAATAAAACAGTCTGCGCTCCAAGAGATGCCAACACAGCTGTCTTTCTTCTGGAGAAGCTCAGGATTATGTATGCAGTAGTTTGCCATTTGAGGAAGAATCAATAATCGATGTTTCAAAAGACATTATAGGGAAAACAATGTACTGTAAGGATCGGGTGTGCTGTGTACCGGTTCATAATGACCAGCCGGGTGTCTGTGGGTGGAAAAATGAAATCTGTGTGTAACTGAGCGTGGGCAGAGAGGACGTAACATCGACAGCAGCGGTTTTTATAAGGCGGAATATGAAGATCGTGAGACCCTCTTAATGATGTGCTTGAACGGGCCAGCCCGGAGTTGCCATGGCTCCTGTCTCTGAGGTTGCTATGACGGCTGTGTCTTCTCGGCAAGCTCAGATCCACCTAATCATACGTTTCATAGATGCGAAAGATTTCCATATGTAATTGCAGACACGGAGCTCTTTCATTACAAAACACACAAACTCGCACTTGAAATCAATGGCTGCTGTTCAGCGAAATCAATGTATGATCACAGTCATCCTTTACATTAGGCTACATGTAATACAGCTCGTGAGACATGTTATTGTAGTTAATTAAATATATATATATATATATATATACATACATATACAAATACATAATTATTTAAAATATCTATTCAAACAAATATTCTTTTGTGCCCTCAAGAAAGAAGAAAGTCGTACATGTTCGCAGGGGTCATGATGACAGAACTTTCCTTTTTTTTGTGAACTATCCCTTTAACAAACAATATTTGCAACGTCGACAAAAATGTAGTCAATGTGTTACCTTGATTGTGCATAAAAGCATTTGGAAGCAATCTATTTATTTGTCTCTAATCCAACCTGGTTAATCCGACTCTCCCCCGGTTAGCGCACGGAGATTAAATTACTGCAGTCAAAACACTGTGCAGGCCCTGCAAGAATGCACAATATCACTAGTGCATTTGTGTACCTCCTGCTATACAGAATAAAGACACAGATGCTGTTAGATTTGTCTTCAGCTCGACACTAGAGCGAGTCACTGGCAGGTAGAGAATAACATGATGATGCAAGAGGCGGCAGAGACGCGTTTTATCACCAAACAGACCACAACACCTGCAAAAGCTTCACATGCTGGGAACCGTCATGCCCTTCAATGCATAAACAAACACAAAGTTTCAGTTTACAATCTAAGCATTACATACCGTAGATTGTATAGAGCCAATATACCAACCGAAAGGGCCGGGCACTATAAATAATGTCTCAGCAGTGTACAGGACTATAATTGAATAGACATTACGCCACCATCCCGAGATGGACAAATTCCTATATGTAGTGTTGTAGGCCTTACATATAGGATTCATTGATTGGTTTCCATCGGTCAGATAACATCCAAACAACAAAACCAAACACATAAACAGTACAGACCCACATAGACAAATACAGCTTCCTTTAAAAAACCAATACTACTCCCATTACAACCATTAATGGGATGGTTTCTAATGTATTTAGGTTAGGGTTCTCTCATGAGTAAATATCATATATGACACATATATCATTCTGCTTTCTAGGAAAGAAATAGCCTACTTAATTGTTGTTGTTTACGATCAACAGTTCATTGTTTACCAACACAATGGGAACCTTATCTGTGTTGGGTATTTCCCCCTGACATCCTACGATCCCATAATAATGCACTTTTACAGTACAATCGCCATTATTTGTATCTATATTATATTCGCCATTGCTACACACCAACCAAAACAAAGTAACTCACGTCCCGAGCACCTCCTTGAAGTCAAACATCTCCTTGACGTCCTCGACCTGCTTCTTCCACGAGCAATCCCCGCCGGCCTCTCCGTTCTCCCGAGCCATGGCGGAAAAACACGGGAACGACCGTAGATGGAGACGCGAGCGCTGGAGATCCCCGGAGATTTCCCCCGCTTTCCCACGCTGCGCTTCCTGCTCCGTGTGTCGCTCTTCGTCTCCGGTTCGTGCCGTCGCCGCACAGACCCGGTGAATGAGGATGTCCCGCGTGCTCGTCTCCCCGACGTAAATGGTTCAACGAGGGGCGAACGCGTCACCTCTGCGGCGTTTTAACGGCACTGGTGCGGGTTGATTCCGCCCCTCCGTTCCCGTACAGATCCGAGTGGATTGATGCGGCGCATCTGTTGTTATGGCAATGAGGAGAGTGAGGGTGCGTGTATGCGCGCGAGAGAGAGTGAAAGAGTGAGAGAGCGATCTAGTAGAGAGAGAGAGAGAGAGAGACTGAGGGAGGGAGGGGAGTGAGTAACTGGAATAGATAGTGAGTGAGAAAGTAAAGAAAGTGTGTGTGTGCGTGACCGGACACAAAGTAAATGCGTGACAGAGTGGAGAGGCTGTGTGCATTATTCGCATTGCACCAAATGCATCGAAGTTGAAGTTGTGAAGAAGCATGCATCGATTTAAAAAGTGATTTTGAGTAATGCATGTTTTTGTATTTTATTATACACTTTTGTATTTTGTTTTTGTTAAATTTATTATCGGTCAGATGAAATGTTTTATAAAATATGTCAGAGAGGTTGGTAATGGAATGGTCTGTGTGTGCATTTGATGCAAAAGTGTAATTTACAGATTTAAAACAATGTAAAACTAATATTTTTTGGCTACATCTGGTGGATTCTCTTAGCAAGTGCCAGGCGGATGATGACAAACCTTAGACATGCCCGTCTTTCTCAATGAAAGTGATTTTTGTAAATATGCAGTCCTGAAACCGTGTACAGACGGCTGTAGTGCCGTCAAAAGCACCGGCCTGTTGATGTATACCAGAGCAAGGACAACATTTGTGTGTGTGCATAATTCGGCTCCTGTACTGTAGTCTACGAGCTCATGAGTATTCCAGCTGCAAACCACTGCAGTTTCTGAGCTCAGGAAAATCTGTCCCTCCCTTTTGCCGTCTATCTTCCTTTCTCTTCACCAGTTCTTAGTCAGCAAGTCCAAGCAGTTCAGATTTTTCAGTCAGTCTCCAACCTCTCTTATCTTTGTGTGCGTTTTTCCTGTCTAAGAAGATGCTGTGTTTCTCTTGGTCTGTATCCACTTTAGCCAACTTGCATCTGAGGTTAAGATACTAGAAAGCATTCCAAAAAATGCAACTAAACAAAAGGAGACAATAAAATGCAAAGCCTCTGATGTTATCGTACAACAGACTGTTCTTAATACAATCTCCTAATCTTTTTTAAATCTTTTTCTAAAAATCAAAAGGACAAGCATGAAAAAATGAGTTGTTTAGCGAGTAAACCAAAAACTTAAACGCGAGTATTCCTTTTAAACAAAGTTTTGTTGTGTTTAGCAAAAATAAAATGGTCCATAATAACATCATGTTTGTATTGTATTATACCTAAATAAAGCTCGAGCAATTACGGATTATTTGGTAACACTTTAGTAAAGGGGGCAATTCTCACTATTAACTAGTTGTTGTCTGCATGCCTATTATTGGCGGTTTATTCGTACTTATAAACCACATATTCTGCATGACCATACTCTACATCCCTTAATTCTACCCAATACCTTAACCTAACGATGACCTTACTAACTATTAATGAGCAACAAATTAAGAATATACTGGGGGAAAATCCTAGTTATTGGTCTGTTAATACAGAGAATTCCCCCCTATACTGGAGCGTGACAGATTATTTCCCTGGACCAATAAACAGAAGTTAATTGGTATTTGGCGCCTTCACGTGGATGAACAAAAAAGTATAGAAAGAAATGAGAAGGATGACGTTGTGAAGTTTACTTGCACCTGCTTGGTTTCATTGTATAGATGTTATGGCTGAGAGTCCCTTATTCGTGTCCTGGGGACCCATAACATTGCATGTTTCGAAAGTCTCTTTTTCAATGCCCAGAATTACGCCTTAGGTGAGCGTGTGTTTGCACGATCAGGATCAATTTTAGTTGTAACTTTGCAGCAACACCGAAACATTGTGTTTTATAATTATTACACATTATTTATTATTTTCTTTGTACAGTTTGTAACATTGCACATTTAATTTACTTGGTTTGAGCACTACTGTGGATAATTTTCCTTTTATCTTTTAAAGGTTTTCTCTCGTACAGAAGCATAAATAAGCCTCCCAAAGCATTACACAGAGTTGGCACTGACTCACCACCTCCCTGCACAACATCTTTATATAATATTAACACGAACTAGCCTGTCAATGCTACCCAATTGAGAGATAGGTGTGATGGAGCAGGATTGTAAGTTAACAGTGCTGAAAGATAACCCAGAGGTTCAGAATAAAGTACCAATGGTATACTGCATCACTGATTATCTACAACTGAGGACCTGCCCCTTCCTCTTCAGACTCCTCCTCTTCCTCCTGCTGACCCTTCTTCTGTAATTGCAGAGCAAGAAATATCAGTCGAAATGTTTTTCTTGAAAATACTGCTCTGTTTCCTCATCTCACCTACCAGTTTAAGAAAATCAATGAGTTTATAGGCGTCCTCTCCAGTGGACAGGTCCTGGAAGTCTCGCGGGATTCTGTATGACAGACATGGGCTCGGCTGCACAGTGACCTCACTGGTAGTGTAACGAAATGCAGGTCTGTCCTGATAAAATATAGTATAAGAGCTGTCAGTATTACAACAATATACTTTAAAAAATAATATACTTTGGTTAGTTTAAAACAAAGCAATATAGAGTGCATTAAGCAACAATAAACAATGTAACTCTTTTGTATTCTGCAGTTTGACATATGGTCATCCAGACATAGATAAAATCTGCATACTATAGCATTCACAGTATACACATACCTGCAGCACTGTCTCCTCTTGCGCCTGATTGGCTGTGAGGTTTTTCCCAGAGGTTAGTTCCTCCCACGTAAAGAGCAAAGTGTCTGTGACCTCACCGAATGGGTTAAAGTCGATCAACCACACACGTCCCTATAGACAAACAATATGTTTCATAAAAATATATGTTACTGTAAGTTTTGTGCAATGGTTTTAAAGACTTATTAAGGATTAAAGCCGAACTCATTCATGACAATCTTACGGTGCTATCTCTGTAAACATCCAGGACAACTGAAAAAAGAAAGTGTTGTTAGTGCCCTTATGTTACCAATAAAAAAGGTAAATATGTTGTCTTATAAATCTACACTTTAACACTTACAGTCCTCATCTGGGAACTTGTATTGAATGTGGTCCCTGAAGAACTCTAGTATAGAGCTGGACACGTTTGCCTCCTGTTTGGCAATGTGCTGGTAATGTTGTGTGTAGTCTCTCTGACAGATTGCTAAAAACAAAACTGATCTCAGTACTGAATCTAGATAAGACCTTTAGCTTATCTCATGCAATATCAGAAGTTCTGTGCCAAAGTTGCAAGTCAATAAGCCTGAATGTACCTTTTGCATGTTTTATGTAGAGGTATAAGCATTTAAGTATACAAAATGTTATCAATTAAACAAATATGGGAAAAACGTGTAAGTGTACAGGCAGATATTATACCAATTAGTTTGTTTTCTTTCACAAAGCAACGGAACTCCCCTCCTGGAATGAGCTCACTCCATTTTCTCAACACCAACTGGACAAAAAAGTGCCATATTAAAATAACATGTTACTTCAGATATTTAGAGGTTCTATGGAGCAAAATGATTTCCACAAGAGTGTATAAGGTATGTTTGTGTTTTTACCTCATAATTAATGGTTGGGTCTGGAGAATCATCACTACAATGGAGGAATCTGCCAAAGGAGTGATATAATGATTACTTCCAAAGATATGGAGACTTACAAAGCAGTCATATGGAGGACAACAGGATCTAAGATTACAGCAGTTTTAAGTGATACATTTGTTTAAATATTAATTTAGGAGGTCAGATGCCCTCAGCACTTACGGCTGTGTGAGGTCATGTGTGATGAAATCTGAACTTTTAAAAAGAAGGAAGATGTCACTTAGGCTCTGACACTGTAGGGAACTGTTCAATGCAATCCAGTTGGCATCCTGAGTGGAAGAAAGACAAGACGATAAATGATGTGTAAATTCTAAGAAGCAAAAACGACAGATAAACTTTTGACTATATATATGGCTTATGTCTGCAGTCATAATTTCTCAGAAGGGTTTTGGGGTCTTCTTACTCGAGGGGCACTCCAATTGAGCTTTGGGAAGACACGCCCACCCAGAACATTTATAGCCTCCTGTACCTTTATGCTGAACTCAGGGAATTCTGGGGCCTGCAAAATATTCACAAAATGTTCTGACATATCACAAAATGACTGCTGAGCTATGATTGGTTGTAAGCATGTGACTCACTGTAACTGTTGTTGTCGTTTCGTCATCAGTCCACTGAAAAGCAAGGAAAAAACTTTTATAACATGGTGAAATTTGTTTATTTCATGTAGGACACAACCATACACATACCTGAATGTCGTCCTCATCTGAATCAGAGTTGTTGGTCTGTGTGTGCTGATTGTCGTTCTCACTGTAAAGATAAACAGCCATTAATTATGTCTATCCATAGCCCGAATACGAAATTGCTAATTTGATTCAAACCAAACGTTTGCCCTAATCTCACCTGCAAGAAACCACAAGTGTCCCATCATCTAACAAATAGTCGATTACATTTTGAGGTATAGGCAGAATCAAGCTGGAAACAAAACAACAACCATCAAAAACTGTGAACAACGTGTGTGGTGACTAAATCAACACAGCATGTTTCCTTCAATTCAATAAATTAGGGTTTGTTTAAGAAAGTACAATTTCTAGCATTTTTATAGTACTAGCATATTAAACATCGTCATATCTATTTTTGCACTAGCCTACTTTACGATGTCTACGATTATCCATGTTTAGTGACACTCAATATAAACAGTTTCCTCTTATCTCAGCCTCTTTCGAAAACGTGCCATGGTATCACAATTATTATATAACATCGATTAATACGCAGCATTACCTTTTAATAGTGCGTTTCTTGAATAAAGGATACCAAACCGAGAACTGACAGTTTACAATCTGCTCTTTTTTCATGCTGTCTGAAAATCACGCTTAACTCTTGTGCAACTTCAAAAACATTCCGTGTCAACGACAATACCAAAAACCGCAGTTCCGTTTTATAACTCTGGCTTGTGTTAAAACAAAAAGACAATGTGTTACTTTAAGAGATGCTTTACGTTCCCACATAGTTGCTTCAATTAATACGAGGAACATCATTGATCGCATAATGTATAAAAATGTACAATTTTAATGGTTACAAAATGGGGAATGTTTTAGCCGCGCACATACGGGCAGATGTTCATTAAACACGAGACTACACGGGACAAAACAAAACTTTTCACAGCGATTTATCGGATTTTGATTTGTAGAAGCACTCGCTAGATTCGGGTACGTCAACCATTAATTGAACTCAATGGAGATGTCAAGCATAGATAAGTCTGTGTATGTGTAAAAGAGTTTGAAGTAGATTGGCTGTAGTTATTATGACATCATCATTTGCCCTAATTCAATTTCTTGTGCGTGCAGAATCACTGTATCCGTCAAAGTGCACATAATAAAACTGATCGGCTTGTGTTCACATGCGAGATGAGCTCTCCAAAGAAAACTACTACTGAACCTCACGTTGTCAAAGAGGAGGTGAGGATCTGACTCATGAATTAACTCTTATAAAATTATAATCGTATTGGTTTTAATGAAACTATAAGGGTCTCTGCTGGTGTTGGGTTCTTTGTTGGTGGGATGTTTTCTGATGCTGGAGAAATAAGTCAATAAAACACTAGGGAATTTGTAATCATTTGAATGGTAAACAGCTGGTTTGTAATGGTATTTGCATTGTTATTTTTTCACCATTTATATGTTGTTCAGTGTTCAACGATACTATGTGACTCAAGTGTGTTTTGGTTAGGTGATTGCCAGTGGAAAATGGGTAAAGCTGGAAAAGACCACGTATGTGGATCCATCTGGAAGCACAAGGTATTGATCTGTGACTGAAGTGCGACCTCTGGACTGTCTGGAATGTTGATGTATTTTTTTGTCTCTCCCTGGAATAATGATTATTTCATCCCATCGTACCACACTTTATTGGTTGTCCAATCTAAAGTCTGGTCCATGTATTTTAATTTAATTTAAAAAATAGAGATCTATAAGGTGTTTGTTATGATTTATAACTGGGAACACAGAATTCACATCTGAAATATTTTTTTTTGGAACTTTTTCTTAGGATTTGGGAGACAGCGAAGCGAACAACCAGAGTAGCTAGCACTGCAGCGGATGGTTCGTCTGGTTGCTTTCAACCCCCTCGCACACTCTCATTTTAACTCGTGCTTATTTTTCTAATGCTTTGTGAATTTTTAATATAACTGATATTTAGGTGTGGGAATCATAGCCCTTTTGAAGAGGACCCTTCACAGGGACTCTGTTGTCATGGTGAAGCAGTTTAGACCACCGATGGGATGTTACACGTTGGAATTTCCTGCAGGTCAGCCTTAAACTTTTAAAAACACAGAGAAGTGAAGCACATTTAACCGCTGCATCACAAGTGTTTGAATATTTGTTGAATGCATGCATGCATACTTTGCATCTGTGTATTAGGTCTGATAGATGAAAATGAAAGTGCCGAAGCTGCGGCTTTGAGAGAACTAAAGGAAGAAACGGGTTATAAAGGAGAAGTAGTGGGCAACACCCCAGGTGCGACTCGAATGTCCTTTTTAATAGCACTATATATTACATAGCCTTACCTATTTTTTATAACATGTCCTGTCACTTTTTTGTGACGTTTAGTCACATGTTTAGACCCAGGCCTGTCTAACTGCACTACACAGATTGTGATAGTGCATATTAATGGAGATGATGTTGAAAATATAAACCCCACTCAGCAGCTGGGTAAGTATAGTGCATCTACATTAAGGCATTTAGCAGACACTTTTATCCAGTGCGACTTACACGTATAGTATTGATGTTACATCACTGGACATGTTTAAATTCATCCATTTTAATCGTTTTTTTCTCTGTTTTTGTCTCCCTTTCCAGGTGATGGAGGTAGGTGTTAATTTTCCTGAAAAGAATCACCATTATTACCAAGCAGGTTTTATTCTGAAATTACATTTTGTCTCTTTTTCAGAATTTGTGGAGGTTATTCTTTTACCTCTAGATGAATTTCAACAAAAAATTGATGGTGGGTAGTCTTGCCGGTAAAGAGACATATCTTTCTTTCTTAAATGATGTTACATTGAGATTTACTTTTTTTAATGTCAGTGGCCTATAAGTTTAATATTATAAATCTAACGGAGACCGGTATGTTTGTAAAAACCTGTATTGACACTGTCACTGTATATAACTTTGTTTCTTTTCCGTTCTTCTTTTAAGAATTACTACAAAAAGAGAAGATAGTGGTGGACAGCAAGGTGTATATTTATGCTATGGGGATGTCCCAGGCATTCTTCAAGCCAAGAGAATTGCCTGTGCTGAAACAGTGAGATTGAGAGAACGCAAAACTTTCCCCCTGGATCAAACTGTACACAATTGACAGCTTTTTCTGTTTTTATGTTACATACTGTTGATCCAAGGGGGGGAGATCAAAAAGAAACTTGACCAAGGCCTTACTACAGTGTGCTACGGATACCTGACCATTCCTAACAAACTAAGAGTACTTGACAGTTTAGTTGTTTTCATTGTCAGTTTTTAATCATTAACAAATGATATGTTGTAAATCTAGACCTGAAGGGAACGAGTCATTCTAAATAGCATGATGCATGCTTAATATGCGTTGCATACGTAAATAACTGTATTCATTTTATCTAATAAATTTGACATTTGATTTTGTGTATGTGTTGTGTTTGTGAGCATATATAAGTGGGCAAAACAACAAACAATGTTGTGACCGTATCACATATAATGCATAATAATATAATACGGAAACAAGGAACACGTGATCAAGTTAAACGTGACCGCTAGTAAACATCGGCAACAATTATTTTCGTGAATATTATTCGTTGTTTTAGGCGAATAACTTGCGTTTTTATTTGAAACTTATTTTGTTTTAGACAGGCGGAAGAGTCTACTGGAACTGTGACGTAGTTCCGGGGTCTTGAACGTTAAACATATTTCGCGCCAACGTTGAAACGGCGTCAGGCAGCGTCTGATCCAACAAGAGGACATTTAAAACATTATATTTCAATATAAAACACGCCAAAGAGGTTAATATCAAAATGACAGGTAAGAAGATGAGTATTTTACATAGTCGAAAGATCAGTTTATGCTTCTCGTATATAAAGCATACTGATATTAGACATTTCTGGTCAACTAAGTTAATCAGTGTGCTGCTTATGCCTCTTGTTTACTTGTTTATATAAAACGCGTATTTAATAGATAATGTATGTTCTATATGTTATTTTGCATTATACATGTTTTTGTATTATTTTATAACACTCACCAATGTTAATGAATGAAACCTCCTTGCGTAATTCATTATTTAATACGAACTGACAATAAACAATATTAAATAATATATTATACATAATTTTTAGATCATTTGTTAATGTTAGTTGATACAAATAAAGATGTTCATTGTTTGTTCATGTTGTTGTTTATTAGACGCTTAACAGACACAACTTTGTTTTATCAGTATGTCAAAATTAATTTGTACCAAGAGAAATACGTCACAATGTCTTTGTTTTGTGATATCAGAGGAAGATAACTTGGATTTGTTGCTGTCCTTGTTTGCGGAGAGCGAGGGTCAGCGGCTGCAGGCTGCTCCTGGAGAGGGCGATGATAATCTGGATGACCTCTTTGATGGGGAGGACGACGATGAAGATCACTATGTGGAGCCGGAGGAGGAGGAAGAAGTGACACCAGAGAAATCCAGTTCACCTGAAGAGCACAGTGAACTAAATAAATCTAAAGATGACCTGGAGGGTAAGAGATTTGGTTTTGATACAAAAAAGTAATGTACACTAACCCTCTCTTTTTCTCTCAACAGGTTGTGGTCTAGCTTTTGTTGAAACTAGTAACTTTGTATTAGCAACTATTGTATTATTGCTCCTGTATGACACATCGCTTATTGCTCCCTGAACTCTCTGTAAGTCGCTTTGGATAAAAGCGTCTTCTAAATGAGAAAATGTAAATCTATTAAACCTATTGAACCCATTTGCTGCTGTTCAACAGCTCATCAGACACCTTCGCTTTTTGAATGCTGACGGAGTGTGTTTGTGTTCCAGCGGAACTGAAGTTGATGCAGCAGAAGATGCAGAAACTGCAGCAGCAACTAGACGCCTCACAGAAATCAACAAAGCCCGAAAACAAACCCTTTCTCCAGAGCCAGTCAAGTGCCAAAACCATAACACCGCCCTGTGGTCTTTCTAAAACCGCCCCACAAACACCCTCTCCACCATCGTCAGATGCCGCAACAAAACTGAAAAGTAAACAGAGGACGGTCCACCAACCCAAAACAGGTATTTGCTACAGTGGAGACAGTGAAATATCTTATTTTTGAAATAAGAGGATGTTTCTTTAAATATAGTTGTTTTTTGCAGCCTTCCCTGAAAAGCAGAGTCCTGTTGGTCAGAGCATGAGTAATTTTCAGCCAATGAGAGAAAGCACAAAAGTAAACAGCACCCTGAAATCACCTCCCCCTAATAAAAGTTCTCCTACTGTGCATCAGTCCACGCCCCGTCCTTCTGTCAGTCAAGAGGTTGCCGTGGAGAAGTACTCGGGTCTTAGACTCAGGTCAGTATATTGTAACAGTATAAAGTCTTTAAATAATACTTGGACCTTTTCTTCTCCAGTAATACAATGAAGGCATTTTTCTATCTGTAGGAAACCACGTCTTTCTTCCATAGACATTGAGCAAAAAATGGCCAGCCGCAGGATGATTGGGCTCTCCCAGTTGCCCGATCGACTGGCTAGAGACAATTTAGAGGACAGTGACTGGGTCACATTTGCAGTCGTGATAAATAAAATCACCCCACAGAGCAAAAACAATGTAAGCAGACAGTCTCCATGGTAACATGTCTCATGTTTTCTGGATGTAAACCAGATCACATTAATTTGATCACATTCGGGATTCCTTTTTAGGGAAAGACATTCAGCATCTGGAAATTAAATGACCTTCATAACTTGGATGTGAACGTGTCTCTCTTCCTGTTTGGGAGCGTTCACACGGAACTGTGGAAGACTGAGACTGGAACAGTGATCGGCATTCTCAATCCCAATCCAATGAAGAACAAAGATGGTTCAAATGAGGTAAATATTTTAAAGGAAAAGTATTTCAACACGCAGAATCACGCTATTTTACATGGATATCAAGTCACAGTTTTTTGCTCAGAAATGTGTAACTTAATTTAATTTGCATTTTTGTCTTTTTTTCTCTGTCTCTCTCTCTCTTTAGGTCTGCTTGACAATAGATCACCCACAGAAGGCTCTTATTATAGGAGAAGCCATGGACTTTGGCACCTGCAGCGCTAAAAAGAAGAACGGCGATTCTTGTACTCAGCTTGTTAACTTGGTGAGTATCCAAAACTTACACTTCTATTATTGTTTAGATAAATATGGATAATTGCTCAATTAGACACTCCTGTTTTCTCTACCAGTATGAATGCAATTACTGCCAGTACCATGTCAAAGCCAAGTACAAGAAAATGAGCTCAAAGAGGGCGGAGCTTCAGTCCAGCTTCACAGGCCCTGCCCCTGGCAAAAGAAAGGGGCGTGGCAGTTTAAAGGAGCGTCTGTGCCAGTCTGACTTCCACTATGGAGGCATGTCTTCGCTTGCCTGTGCACCTTCAGTGTGAGTTTACAATTGTGATGACTGTCACCTGCCCTTTAGATCCACACAAACCTGAAAATTACACCATGAATCTCTTTTGACAGGTCTGCCCCACAGCCAAAGAAACAACCCACTATTCAGTCTGTTTTGGCATCTATCCCAACAAAGAAACTTGGTAAAACGCTGCTTCATTGTGCCTAGGTCATATTTTAGAGATTTTTTCACGTTTGGCTTATGTGTTTTTTGTCTAATGAACTGTTAATTCTGCTTTTTGTAGCTCTGAATTCAGGAGAGGTTTTAGGCTGTTCTGTTGACTTCAAGGGTCTGATGTCTATGCCGACACCAGGAGCGCTTAATATTAAGAAACATTTAGGAGATGTAAAGAGTACAGGTAATTTAAAGAGACAGTGCATAAAGATGCTATCCTCATTTACTACTACAGATTTTTTTTGGAGCATGAAGAGAGATATCTAGATATAAGTAGTTATTTAATGACCGTAGCACTCTGATCTTTTTCATGTCATTGCACATTTAGACCTTGCGTGTCGTTTCAAATTTGACATCAATTGCCTGTTATGTTTAAGAGTGGATTTTTAAAAAGACTATTTAAATGTCAATGTTCCGTGATGCTGCAGTGCAATTTTAGGCCAGCAGGCGGCCATAAGAAGCCAACTTACTACTGAGAGCGTTGGAAATGATGCTGTCATAATACAATACAATACAAGGCCTTAGTGAAGATTGAAATGATGATTAAAACCATTCATTCTAATTTGTGACTTTTATTAGTTGGGACAGGATCTCCAATCCAGTCCATCTCTGCAGCCGACCTCCTGAAACAGCAGAAAGAAGAGCTTCAGCAGAGACTACAGGCTCGCAAGAAGAGAGCCGAAGAGATTCAGAAGAGGTGAGAAGGGCTTTCCGTGTCACTTTATTTTCGCTGCTGTCTTTCTGAAACATCGCATCTCCATATATATTGTGATTTTTCTTTTTGTCATAAATAATACTTTTTTTTATAAAATAATGGGTTCTTACACTGGGTTTTGCACATTTCTAACCTATAAAAAGTGTTAGAAAGTGTTTTTTCCAATTCTTGAAATTTACACATTCAAGGTTTTGGAAGGAAAGAGACATTTTGTTTAGCATTTTAGAGAATTGATTTAGTCTTTTAGTTGTTAAGTGGTCACTTCATGGTTTCATGGGGTGGTTTAGTGGTTGAAGTCCTGACCTGGAAACTGAGAGGTTGTAGGTTCTAAATCCTTGAAGCAATAAGCTTTGGTCTGGTGTGCTCCTTAGTCTGCAGTAATTCATACTGTACGCGTGCAAACTTTTATTTAATACTTCAGAAAGGCAAATAATTGTTAACATTATAGGTTGGGCTATTTTAAATTAAGGTGTCTCCAAATCGAATAACTTTACATAACAACTTGTGTACTTACTTTATTCAGAGCTCTCCAGAACAGTAGAGGTCCTGTTGTACCCTCACGGCCTGATGGAAGCAGGGGTCCTCTTCTGTCCCCTAAAGCAGCCTCTGAGGTCCCTAAAAGATCCACTGACCCCATGTCCCGTCTCACAGTACCTCCCGTGCCCACGCTAGGGCGTGGCTTTTCAGAGGGGGATGATATACTTCTCGATATGTCTCCGCCTTCTTCAAAAAACCTGTCAGCTGCAAAGGTATTCGAGGAAAGATGCACATAGCATAATCTGTTAGTCATTAATAGTTGAATCGAATTGTTAATAATAGCTTATATTTTTATTGTTGTTTTTGTTCAGATGGCAGCAGTGAGGAAACTTCAAGCTAAAGGCTCAGCCATTGTTAAAGACGACCCGAACGCTGTAAAACGCAAACGCGCCAACAGCGATGACATTGCAGTGAGAGTGGCGCAAAATGTATCCATGCCTAAAGGTATGGACGTATCCAGACGTTGTTTATTTTCTTGTTCTGATCTGGTGGAATTGATTTCTGTAAATATCGGTCTACAGATGAAAATTCACCTGGTGAGGAGGAGGGGCCAGCTCAGAAAAAGAGGCGGGAACAGCTGGAGTACATCCAATCAGAGGAGTTCCAGCGCATCCTCAATGCCAAGTCCTCAAACTCGTGGTTGATTGGAGAGGTTTGTACAGTATTTTGATTTAGATATCTTTAATATGTGTCCTGTGCGGGTGGAGCTTGCTGTGGGATTGAATGATGCTCTAAATCTTTCTTTTGTTTGATTATTAAGTAATTATTATGCAAATGCTGTGGGATTTTTTTTTACATGCTGCAGATTGAGGAGAAGGCCATGCAAGAGTATTTCGAGCCTCTGGTGCAGAAGGAGAAGCTGGAGGAGAAGATGAAGAGTATCAGGGAGATGAAGTGCAGAGCCGTCACCTGCAAAACCGTAAGTCAACAAGCAGCTTTTAGGTGCTAAGAAAGCATGTTGTGCGTGGTTTGCAGTGGAAAACAGCAAAAAAGCATTTACGTAAAAAACCCAGAAACAAAATGCTTGTGGTTTTGTAAGTCACACTATTTTGTGCAGGTTTATGCCAGAAGTGGGTGTTTGGTCCTGCATCATTAGTAACTAATGGATATTTAGTCACAGCAGTGGTAAATAAAACCCTGTTGAAGACGTATTTAAACACAATTTGTGAACAATAAATGTTAAACAGAAAAAGAAAGGTTATTTTCAGATACAAAAGTGGCGATTATGCGGTGTGCACCTGTAAGTGGCGAATAATAATTTAGTTCATGAGCTTCTTTAACCCCACAGTGTAAATACACCCACTTTAAACTGGCGGACCGTTGCGTAAAGGAGAAACACGACTACCAGTGGCACGATGCAGTCAAACGTTTCTTTAAATGCCCGTGCGGGCAAAGGAAGATCAGCCTGGGTCGAATGCCCCATGGAGCCTGCAGGTAAGAAAACAAGACAGTTCCTTTGAGGTTCATGCGGGATGTGCTCGATTCTGATTGGTCAGACACCAATCATTTGTATCCTCCAACAAAATATTTTAACAGTGAGCAATAAAATAAAAGCTATTATTGAAAAACAATTATTTTGTGGAAATTAAGGCTTTAATATATATTTGGGTATAATGATCATCTAAACAGTCATACATCATGTTTCTATACTATTTTTTTATTTATTTAGGCATTTGGCACAAGCGACTTGCATGTGTTTCTGACTATGTGCAATCCCCTGGGATCAAACCCATTACCTTGCCGTTGCTAGGCCATGCTTTAACCACTGAGCCACGGAAAGCTTCTATACCGTTATTGCATTTTAAAATTATTCATGTTTTGTTTCGCCTCCATTTCAGTCACTGCGGTCTATTTAAGTGGGAGAGAGACAGTATGTTTCAGGTACGTCTTCTCTTTATTAGTTTAACATTATTTACGAATTGCTGAGGTCCTTAATACATCTGTGTGTATTTTCTTGGATTACTTTCCCCGTCTTGACCAATGTCATATTTCTACAGGAGAAAAAGGGACCCAAAATTGGAGGGGATCTGCTGTTGACACGCGGAGAAGAACAATCCAAATTCCTCAACAGTCTAAAGTAGAGACGATTTCCCTGCTCCGAGAAGCCACGGATCTGAGAGAACGCACATACTGATGTATTCGTGGCAGAAAGTGAGACCGAGACTGTAGTCTTTGAAGTATGTCAGTGTTTGATCGTAACCATGACTCGATGTTAAATATATAGTTTTGTTTTTATCAAATTGATGTATGTCTGGTGTCTGTGGGGGTTGTTTTAACCTGAGGTTTTAATCCTTTTTTATATATAAATTATGTATTTTTTGTTATATTTGTGATATTTTATGTCAACTGTGCAAGTATCAAGTGGTGCATCTGAATTAAATACTATTGAATTGAATACTTGCAGCATTGTTTTGCCTTCTTATTTCAAAAACGACTTGCCCCACCGGGGGTGATATACATGTTTAGTCCTGTTTCTCTCGCAGTATGACGTTGTATTTTAAACTTTTATAACCTTCTTGTGCTTGTCTTTAAACAGAATTTGTGGCATTAACCCAGCCCCATGTCAGTCAGCTGATTGTCTTATGTAATGGCTTGAGGGCACTGAAAAGGCAATAAATCTTTCCATTCCACTGTATTTCTACTGCATTCATAACGTATTTGCCCATCTGTGTAAGTTTGGAATGTATATTGTGTTCCCAGCAAATGCTGCTGTGGGATCTCCGTAAGTGCACAAATGTGAAACATGAGAAGTATTTTTATTCACACACATACAGTACAGATGGCTGATTGTAATATCTGAAAAAGAAATAGTTACTCCTTGTGGAAGAAGCTCAGAAAGTTTTGTCAGGACAGTATAAAGTCCCATAAAGAAAGTGTTAAAAATAAGATAAATGATTAAACGCAGTTAGAACAGATCTGCATTAAGGTATCTAAATGCTTAAGTTCTTATATGTTTGAATAATTACACATTAACTTGTTGGTGATTATTTGTCAACCACATGGAGCAGCTCAAGGGCTGTCCGGTATGCTCAGGCGTAGTAGCGATGGTGAGGGTATCGTGGGTAACTCCCGTCATACTGAAACTCTCTCCACTGTTCAGTTTTCTGTCTGTTTCTCTCATGCTGCTCTGTTAAAACAAAGAATGATAAAACTGGATTAATATTAAAAGAAATACTATATTCCTTGTAACTAAAATGTTATAATTGATTCACCCTCATCATTCGAAACCTGTATATGACTCTGTGAAAACCATAATTTTGAGATTTTGAGAAATGGCTCTGTGGTTTTGTTCATACAGTGGAAGTCATTGGAGGCCATTGTTGTTTGGTTACCAACATTCTTCGAAATATATTTTTTGTGTTCTGCAGAAGACAGTAAGTCATACAGGTTTGGTAGGGAGGATTATTTCTAAAATGTGTCCAGAAATCCAGCCTTATGTGCCAAACTATTATCAGTAAAACAAATCTCATGAAAAATTAATCTGGATAACTCTAAAGGATCGTAATTCTTTATCATGGATTCAAAGTGTCCAATACAAATAACAAATCAGGTTGACAAAGGATTCGCTGTCATCGGTCTCATTAGCCAGCTCAGTTGTTTCTCTTTTCTGAAAGCCAGAAAATAATCTCACCATTACGATCCTCCTCTAAATAGTTCTCATACTCATTGGTCTGCTCCTCTAAATACTCTCTCCTCCTTTCGTTTGCAGACACCTTCACTCTCTGCTCCGCTGCAGATAACAGAAAAACAGACTCAAAGATACACTCGGTGCTCTTAAATCACAAGAACACAAAAGACATTGAGGTAAGGAGATGCTGTGCTTCTTGGCATCAAGTTGCAAGTAAATGACATCGGAGGTTATCGATGTCGCATATGCTGCTATCCCAAGTGTGTCAGTTAAGCATTTGGCAGACATTTAATCCAAAGTGATTTACAATGTCAATATTATACCTGGTATGCTACTGGATTTCACAAGACACACATTTCAGTACATAAACATTTAGTTTTACACACTGGTGTAAACTGAGAGCTTGTGTGAGCTCACAGATATAAGCAAAATTGGGTTGTGTGCCAACAATAATCCACATTTTGATCTCTCTCTTTCTCTCTCTCTAAATTGAGAGAGGTTAGTTTAGTTCTGTGTCTGCACATTCCATTCTGCTTTTCCTCCTCCAACCTGCAGTGTGCTCTTTTACCATAACACACACATCGCTGACAGCTACAAACACACTTCTGTAAAAGTTTTCCATGGTTTAACTGCAGCGATGCTGTGCTGGCAGTCTACGGGACGACCTTGTGGCGTTTGGGATAGTGTCTATTTGAGAGAGAAGCTCCACATTGTCCCGTTGGTCCTACTGGTCCTACTGGACTTACAAATTGGAACCTGATAGGTTTCCATCATGAAACCTTGGTAAAACAACAGTAGCTTTTTGTACATCTCGCAGTGGTTTAATAATAAATCTAATAAAACGGCTGACTGAAGTCTTTGCGTTCAAATTAATAGCAGGCAGGCTTTAAAGCTTATCTTTACACCCCAGCAACCACATCACTTTAACATGCAAACTAACAACTCGGTGAATTCCTAAACCAAAGATCATAACTCCAAACACAACTTAAAGTTATTGTTCACCCATAAATAAAAATTGTGTCATCATTCTCTCACCCTTTTGTCATTTCAAACTCGTACGACTTTCTTTCGCAGAACAGATAATATATTTTCGAAATTGTTGTTGATAGGACCCAATTCACTTGCGTTGGTTTTGTGTCCATACAAATAGAAGTGAATGAGGTCCAGCGCTGTTCGGTTACCATTTTTGTTCAAAATATTTTCTTTTGTGTTCTGCGGAAGAAAGTCATAAAGCTTTGACATGACAAGAGTGTGAGTAAATGATGTCAGAATTTCATTTTTGGATGAACTATCACTTTCAGATATGAATATTGCTGCGCTAACCATAGTACTCTTCATGAGATCTCGGGGACCTGCGACTGCGACGTTTGAAGAAGTTTGAGGCGTCAGACGCTGGCACAAAAACACGTTTAGATGATCCTGTGAAAGTAATGGGGAAACCAGAAAGAGCATGAGGGATGAGGAGAATGTGTGTGCTTATTTATAAAGTGATGGTCCATGTGTGTGAATTTGTGTTAAACTTACTTTTAGCTTCACTGTCTTTTCCATCTCTCACGGCTGCACTTTCAACCCCTGCCAGCACTAAAGAGAGAGAAAATGAGAGAACGAAAGGTCCATATTCCACCCTTCAAATTCCAGCAGTATATTTACATTTTGAGGAGATGAAGGAAGCTTTAAAAATACGAATACACCAGCAAAAAAAAGATATGGGATTAATAAGGGCATTCTTAAAGTTTGTAGAAACTGTGTAAAAACATTCAAACAAAATGTATTCGTACAATGGGAAAAAATAAGTATGATGGTACTACCATCTGATATCAACCCGGTACTTTTTTGAATTGTAGGATTATACACATTTTCAAGCAAAGACTCCTGGTATACACTTTAATGGAATACTCACCAATCAGAATGAATATGATGGGCACCAGTGCCAACAGAACCGCACGATTCCAGACCATCTTTAAGATGTATGTCTGTGAGGGAGAAAGTCTTATGCAGGTACCACAACCACAGCAGAAATCACCATGAGACCATAAAGCGTGTGTGTGTGCGAGAGAAAGAGCGAGCGAGAGAAAGTTAAGGCAAAGAATTTTTGAATTTTATTCGCCCAGGGAACTGTAGAAGAGAGGGGAGACGCAGAACCCCGGTGCACACCCACTTACACGCCCAATGGCAAGACCCTCTGTGTTCATAGGAGCCTCGAACACTGTCATCACTTACCGTTTCTGTCCAATCTACGATATCTGGCACGGTGAATTGTTTAGCGTCAGGTTTCTGTTCTTATTAAATAAAAGAATAACAGATTAAGCTTGTGTGACGGCTTTCACGAGCAGATACTCATCAGTATTAAGCCGATTAACTTCCCCGGTAAATAAAAGCACGTTCACCCGTCATCATAAATGCATCTCACTCGCATTCCTGTCTTGACTTGTTGAAATCGTGTGTAATTCTCCACCAACCACGTGTATGTGATTTAGGGGGGAGATATGACATTAAGTTTATTATTAATACCATGATTTTTATTTAAAAAGACACAAAAGATTTGTAAGAGTGAGACAAAAATGTGTCTACTAAAAAAGACTGACTGAAAGAAAATAAATTTAATGTGAGGAAATGGAAAACAGATAGACTATGTGTTAAATGGAAGAGAAAGTGATTTGAGGGCTGTTACGAATTTATGTTGTGGATTCTGTGTCTATTAAGCCACACTTTTAAAGTTATATCAAAAGACTATAGGACGAAGAAACTGCATATTGTATCATTGACTTTCAGGTTTGGTTTGGCTATAGGGTGCATATGAGCATTTATGAGACATTCTTCCACGCTGTGTAAATGGATTCTTTAATGTCTGGATCCTGGCCAGCTCTCTCTGTGGTTCCAACTGTGCGTAACGCAGACGGTCCAAGAAACAGCAGAGACCCTTGACATATATTTATTCAGCTAAATTCTTAAAAGACATGCATTGCAGAATTAAACCACAGCATTTGAAGTATCATTCTCGTCACAAAGGTTTCTCCATATAGTCTGGAGAATCACTTATGCCCACTGCTAGCTTAGTGTAAATACAGTACGTGTCCCTCTCTTAAAGGAACAGTTCACCTGCAAATAAAAAGGTTGTTGTCATTACTCATCTCTCTCTGCAGAACACAAAATATTGGCAGAATATTTACACTTCTCTTTTTAATGCAACGAATATGAATTGTGATCAATTAAAAAGATAACAAAAATAACTTTGTGTACGATCTTGCATAAATAAAAAAATTGCATTTTGTGATGTATGAGGGCAACTTCAATGCTACATCAGCCCCATTCACTTTCATTTGAAAATATGGATTTGCAGTGAACTGTTCCTTTAAGATGAATCTAGCACACCAAGGATGGGTTTTCTCAAATCTGGATACGATTGTACTGACCATAACTTACTGACACTTATTTCTGCCATGACATTGAATTAAAAATTGTCCTGATGGAGTTTGTACCCTGTGCATCGTGAAATAGCTTAAATGACCACCTATTTGCTGTGCTTGACATTTTCTACTCAAAACTATTTGATTTAAATGAAGGCCCCATTTTGGGCATGTATGGTACTTATATAGGCCTGTGTGAAATAAACAAGAATTTGTGCCAGGTCTTAAAAAACCCACTTATTCTGTTTTCAATCAGTGCCATCAAAGTTTTGGACGGCACTCAGCTGGTGCATTTATAAATAGGTTGTGGAATATGTCAATTTAGCACACATCTGCTGTAAAAAAGCTGTAAAATCGCACTGGGAACGAGAAACCAGTCATTTATGAAATCAATAAAGAATAAAATCTTTAGCAATGTTCGACAAAAAAGGATTCAACATTCATCAGCTCATTAAATGTATTTATTTTAGTTCATGTGAAAATACAGTTTATTATATCTATTTTCAAAATTAGGTTGTAACTCAAGGCAACATTGATGTTAGGCAAAGATATAATTACTGTTCTGTCATAAAGTTTAATGAGATGTTTAGACTTGATCTAATAACACGTTCATTTTCTATTTCAAACTTGATAGGAAAACATTTGCTTCTCATTACTTTACCTTCCATCAGCAGATTAAGCAAACAGTGCTTTACTTTACTTTAGAGGTTAATTAGTATAGCGCCACCTGATGGTAAGACCTTCTACTTTGCGTTAGAACACAGATGATTTTTAAAACACTGTGCAGTGTGCTGTTAATTATTCAAGATCTCAGAAAGACAGTCATGTGGTGACGGCTCGCAGTGATCACAGTGAGGTTCTCTCTCCATGGACCAGACGTCCACGCAGAGCCCAGGTGTCCTGCGTGTAAAACACACACGTTACTTGTTGAATTGAGAATCGTTTATAAAGCCTCATATCCTGCAGGTCACAAAGAAACGAAGCGTGACTTTTAATCTGAACACACCTGGAAGCTGACCGAATCAACTCCGTACTTCTTAAACGCAAGATCCTTAACTTCATTGCTGATGTTCTCCTGAGTGGTTCCTTTCACGTCGATGTAATAACAGTCAGCGCTGGCGTAGTGGCAGGAGATGGCCTGAGATAAACGCACGCAAATCAAAATCATTACAAGAATGACATTTCTTTATGACGTAGCTACCCGGAATGCTGCATTCGGATTGGTCAACTGCGCTAATCTGCAGGGCTGATATTTTCGTATTATACAGACAAATTCTACGTATACTAACGTATACGGACCTTCCGAAAGCCCTCTGTCTGGTTCATTCCAGAGCCGTGGATCAGCAGAGGATGGAAAAACACTGTATCTCCTTTCTCCATCTCCAGGTGTAGTCTGGAATGGTTTGGGTCGTAGTTACGGACCCCGTGGTACATCTTATTTATCCCACCCTGGGAAGAAATAAAAAGCTGTGATTGACCGCAGGTGTGGATGATTAGCTCAATGTTATCATCCTCACCTCCCACTCAGGGTAGTCGTGTTCCTGTAGGGTGCCTTTGTGAGATCCCGGTAGGACAACCAGACAGCCGTTTTGACGGTGCACTTTCTCCATGGCCGTCCATGCGCACACAATGCGGTCAGCTGGTCGGAAGGCGAAATAGTGTAAATCCTGATGCATGGGATGGCGAGAAGTTTTCATACCTAGGAAATTTGGGATGAAAGTGTGTTTTTATTTATTTTTGCAAGTTCAGGTACATTTTATATGTCCAAAGCGGGTTCTACCTGTATCCGGTGGCTTGTTGATAAGCATAGTGTGCATGGCCATGATGTTAGGTCCAGTAAAACACTCCACATACTTCAGGATCTGTGAGAAAAGCATTCAGGTGACAATAATAATTACATTATCATATAAGAATAAAAGGAAACTTATTGAGCGTCAATGTTGTAGTAAATGTAATGAAACTGTGTCTACCTGGGGTAACGTGCAGTACTGAAACAGTCCTGGAACTTCTTGGAAGTCCTGAAGTTTGGTGACTGCCTTTTCACCCTCGACAAACTCAGACTTAGCGATCGATACGTCTCTCATTACCACTAAGCCAGGGACCTTCACCTCACTCTTACAAATCTGTTCAAAGGCTTTCCTGTGAAACATACATTTAGAGATTCAGTTCGATTGACTCAAATAAACTGAAACTACATACTGAATACAGATCTCACTAATAAATCATTTGTTATGCTTGCCTGAATTTCTCGATGTCTTCAGCAGACACAAGGTTTCGAATCAGGATGAATCCATTCTCTTCATAAGAGAGCTTTTGTTCCGGAGTCAGGATGTCTGTGTCTAGTGTGTATCTGCACACAAAATAATACAGATATGAATCAAATAAATAAGCGCTTATGCAACCGGTGGTCTTCTATTTAGCCCGTATGACAAATTCCTTGCGTTACATACACAGCATAAAATTACCTTTAATATACAGACATTAGAAAAAATCTGCTAGGAAACAAAGATTTTCAGACCGACCGAAAGGTTTGAGGAAGATGATGATGATGATGATGGGAAGCACTTTGCGCAGAGGTGAAGGACGCACGCTGAGTCACACGTGTTAAAGTTCATATGATGTCAAATCATTATACAAAACACATACTGCACATAACAGACGTATGGCTTATGATCAAATATAAATAACGATTTAATAAATAATAATATGAGCAATGATCAACAATAAACCAAACGTATATGATTTATTCTTAATATGAACAATAAACAAACATTCATCTAAAAAGACACAAGTAACGTCACAACGTAATGTAACGTCGCAACAATGTTACTCCATTAAAATGCACATTATAAGCGCCGCTCAGCTGTGCAGATGCACCAAAACCACTGTTTTAAAAGATACAACATCGCCGCGTGAGCCATTCAGATGATTTAAAACCACCTTCAGTCTGTCTGCCGCCCGAGACATCTTATTCCAGTGCGGTGAAATATCCTCAATGGTGAACTCTGAACTATCGGTGAACAGCAGCGTTTGACGGTCCGTGCATTTGCTTGTGTAACAGAAACTGTGTTAAAGTGCATCGCAACTTGCCTTGCGTATTTAAAAAAAGAGAATTGACATTTACAATACAAATTGAAAGACATTCACACAAGTGGCTTGTGTTTTACTAAATAAACGTATTAAAAATATATATTTTGTTTACCGAGTTGTGAGGGGGCGCGGTCAACGAGTGGTGTGTTGTGACGTCATCACATCACGACTCATATTGAGCGGCTGTGGCTAAAAGGGATGCGAAATCTCGACATAAAATTACAATAAATCACATTAGATAACGACTACATCTACCCCAACACTAAAACTAACCTTAGGGGAAAAAATTATTTACTGTTGTCAGCGTGCCATTGAAGGGTGAAGTGCGCATGCCCAGTGAAGGTAGCTGTATCCATCTTAGCCAAACCAGTTGGACAGTTGGATAAAATATATTTTATCCATAAATTAATAAAAGGGTTTTTCGTTGTTAAGTAAAAATAATAATGTTTTACCTCGACAGACAAGTCTATACATCTCCGTAAGCTTATATCATTTTATTATTAAGTATTAAACCTTTACAAATGATTTATTTAGGAGTGCAATGAGGAAAAATGGACAAAATTTCATTGGACAAAATGCTCATCGTTATATATTGTCCCAATAATGAATACTCAATCCCAGAAGAGAGAGAAATGTATGTTACAGTAGGCTTATGCTTCAGAATGTTTTATTGAAACTTGTTTGTAAGATATATAATTGATTTTTCTATTGAATTATACAATGTAGTATATTGTAAAAAGAGTAACTACAAGTAAAGATCACATGAAAAGATATTATAAATCATAATATGTCAGATCATAAATGAAACAAATTTTTGATTGCTTTAAAGAAAGGTTATAATCATCCACGAAAAATAATGTTCATCATAACATTTTGGTTCAGTCTCCCGGACAGTCCTTAGACTAAAATGCTGTTCAAACTGAAAGCAACTTGCACTGACATTTTAAAATACATCAGTGCCTATGTGCTGTCTCAAAACGCAAGTATTGTTTTTTTGTAAGGCATCTTTATTAAAACTACTTGAATTTCAAAATTAAACTAAGGCCTTGGCCCTTTATTTCTCTGTTTATTCTGGTGTGAACACAGTCAACCACTCAAGAAGTGAAAAAGAAATCATGCTCATTCTGCATCTGAGTACGGAACACATTATTCGCCTTCGCCACTTTCTGAGGCGTGTTGAGATACTTGTTCAGCAGAGCTTTGTAGTGCTTCTCAGGATTGCCGTTTGCATTCTCCATTCTCCAGGTGTAGTAGGCATTGGTTGGGGGTATGTTTAGATTATTGGCCAGCCACACCCAGAGTCTAGAACAGGGCAGAAGACCCACGGCAAAATACACAGAATCCCCTTCCATCAGATTCCTGTAGAATGACAGGTACTTGCCCATACCCGGAGTTTGCTGGATGGAAGGCTCACCCTGTGTTTAAAGAAAGTAAAAATGTATTTGATCTTCAAAGAATTAGGAAGGAACATCTGAAAGGTCTTCATTTATTCTTACCTTAAAAAAGTACTGATTTAGCATGAAGTCTGCAAAACTTTTATAGCTTGAGTATCTGGCTTTCATGAAGTCTTTGAGGTCTGTAGGTTGAGATACTTTTGCACTCATTTGCTTTAACATCTTGGTCACTTTGAGTACATAGTTGATGTCCTGTATGGTGAAGTTGACGTATCGCTCAGCCTGCAGGCTGCCGTTCTCCATTTGTCTCAGGAAGTCCACTCCGAGTGTTTTATTGGCAATGTCTGTATTCTTCTCCCACAGATATTCATACACATCTTCCACCGAGCCGATCGCTAAACTGTAACTATGGAAGTCGTCACAAAGCAAATTGTTACTTCATAGAATATAACCACTATTTAATCTAATTACTTGAATACATTACTGATGAACATTGGTTAAGCAAAAATAAATTAGGGTTTACCTGAGAGATATGAAACACAGACACAGAAATGCCGTCGTCTTCATGGTTTCTGGATCTTTTGAGTGTAATTCACAGTTGGTAGAAACGTCTTTTATACTGTTTTAATCATCTGGACAACAATAAACAGGTTGGGTTATACTGGTTTTACAGGAAGAAACGGTTCACAATTATTAGATAATGTCTTATGATGACACTCATTAACCAACATTATATATACTTATACCTGCTTTATAATGTGAAAAACGTAAGCCTATTAGATTTTAATGACTTAAATATCAAATATTACATGGAGGTAACTAACCTCCATCCTTCCTATTTAAAGAGCAACCAAGCACAAAACTTTTTTGATTCAAAATCTTTACTTTATATCGCTGATGTCACACTGTCACACTATGAATCACGGCAGCATGATTAAACCATAAGTGTTTTTGACACTCACATTTATCCCATTTCCCTCTGTAATTCCATGTAACTAGGAGTTGCCATGATTATTTGTCTGAATACATCATTTAAAAGATTCTAACATAATGCTGCATATAAACAACCTCTTGTTTTGGACATTTGGGTTTGGGAGTGAATCACTTAACCAACTCGCTCTTTATTAGCCAATATCCAAGGCAGCTGACCAGCTTGAAAATTCATTGAGTTTATTTAAAGATTTGTGTTTCACTAATGGAAATAAACTGTACCTTTTAAAAACGTAGATCAGTGACATTGGCAACAGCACGCATGGTGCTATTCTTACATGATTTATTAATTGAACAGAGGCTTTCAATAAGAGCAAACAATAAAAGTATACAACAATAAACTGATTTCAAATAATTTACGATTCAAATACAAGCCATTCAAACAATAAGATATTTTTTAATAAATAAAAGTATTCAAAATAACAAACAAACAATTTATATAGTTTGTTTACGGAGTTGTGAGAGGGGGTGTGGTCAGCAAGTAGTGTGACGTCATCGCACCATTACGGATATCGAATAAAATATGCAATTAAAACTATTTTGGTTGGAAAGTAAAAAAGTGCTAATCTACAACTAAACAGTTTGTCCATCTTCATGAGTGTATATGATTTTTAAGCCCTTAAAACTCTGCACTGACTGAAAGATATTATTCTACAGAGCATTTTATTGGACGAAATGCTCAACATTATATATTGTATTAATAATATACATTCAACAAGTCAGTAATCGTCAGTATATTTGGTTTGTATTCCCAAAAGAGAGATTTTTATTTTATATAAATGTTTCAGGTTGAAAGTGAAATGCAGACCGTTAGGAATCAGAATAACCTGAGGTTGACAAAATCAGGAAAATATGACCTTTCAAATAACCAAGAACCAATGTCTTAGAAAAACAAACTTGAAATACAAAAAATTGAAAAGGTGAATCAAATTATGACGGAGCACCATAAATTCATTCAGTGGGGTGTGTGATGGAAAAAACTCAGCGAGCATGCTTCAGAATTTTTTTATTAATGTTTGGTTATAAGATATATCATTGATGTATTTGTATTGATCAGCGTAGTGCATTGTATAGTATTAATAATATATTTATCAGAAGCTACAAAATCACAAGAAAAGACAAATTCATTATTCATTACTTCAGTCATCTCATTGCTGCTTATGGTCGTAGAAACACAGTCAACCACTCAAGAAGTGAAAAAGAAATCATGCTCATTCTGCATCTGAGTACGGAACACAGTATTCGCCTTCGCCACTTTCTGAGGCGTGTTGAGATACTTGTTCAGCAGAGCTTTGTAGTGCTTCTCAGAATTGCCGTTCATGTTCTCTGTTTTCCAGGTGTAGTAGGCATTGGTTGGGGGTATATTCAGATTATTGGCCAGCCACACCCAGAGTCTAGAGCAGGGCAGAAGACCCACGGCAAAATACAACGGATCTCCTAACATCAACGATCTGTAATATAACATATACTTTCTCATAGCTGGAGTTTGCTGGATGGCAGGTGGACCCTGTAGAATAGTCAGTAAATCACATCAGGAAAAAGATGTCAACATGTCATTCCATTCCATTTCCAATTAATGTGTCGTCTAATTGGATAAATCGTCATTGTTTGATCTTACCTTAAAAAGATATTTATTGACCATTAAATTGGCGAAATCTTTGTAATCTGAGTATCTGGCTGCCATGAAATCTTTGAGGTCCACAGGCTTCTTAACTCTTGTGCTCATTAGCTTCAACATGTCAGTCAACTTCAGCACGTAGTTCATGTCCTGTATGGTGAAGTTGACGTATCGCTCTGCCTGCAGACTGCCATTCTCCATTTCTTTTAGGAAGTCCACCCTGAGTGTCTTATTGGCAATATCTGTATTGTTTTGCCAGAGGAATTCATACACATCATCCGCGGATTCATTTCTCGAACTGTGAGAGGCACTGCTACAGAGTGGATTATAGGTATAGGTATTATTCAATACATTTCATATGTATATGTTTGGACCCTGATCAGAATTGATAGTAGGGTTGAAGCAAAAAGTAATCATAATAAATAATAAATGACGAATTAAAAATAGTTATGGTGTAGTATTACCTTACATATATGAAACAAAAACACAGGAGAGCGTCAATCCTCATGTTTCTTGGATTCTGATGTGCACTAGTCTTCAACTCTTATCCCTGATCCAGCCGTCACCGTTTCTGTAAAGAACCAGGCTTATATGCGTTTATTTATTGGGTAACTTGTGTCAGACGGGCTGTGCTACAGTTTCCTTTTGGCAAGTCAAACTTTTGCCAGTGTACACCAGGGAAAGTAAAATAAGTAGCGAGCTTCTTTGTAGAGGTGTGTGATAAAATTGTGATTTGAGAATAATGTATAAGCTTAGTCATTCTTCATTCTTTGATACACAGTCACACAGTGATTGTATTCCTGGCTGAGAAATACTGTCTAGCTAACCTAGATAAAAGATAAAGGACTATCCTCCCGAGACATCTTCCACCGACTTATGTCCTCTGTAGTAGAGTTTTTGTTTTCATGCATGTCCTTTGACTTTTTTTGAGCTATTTTATTAACTCCTGCTGTACTGCAGAGCTGGGATGCTACAATTCATATTGCACTCAAAACTTACTTTTCTTTTGGAAGATATACTGTGTCCTTAAACTTTTTTGTAGGTCAAACTGTATATCTACCATTATGTCATTTTGAAGTTTAAGCACAGCAGACATACTGTAGGTTCTGAACGACATGCTGTAGTTCTTAACCCGGAATAAACTTGTAAAATATGTAAAAACTGATACTTTGGGTTGGAAATTATGTGAAATAGTGGTGAATAAATGAGTGCTTTGAAGGTTGATCCACTGCGTGAATAAAATTATTCATAATAATAAATTATTTTATGAAATGTATCATTAGTTTAGCAACTGTGTCAATTGTAAATTTTGTACCTTAACTTTAGGCTGTGTTTGCCATTTATCTGTAGACTTTATATATTTAAGCTTTTTAAATAACTGCATGAAAACTTATATTTTTATATTCCTTAATCATAAATGAAAATCACACCCAGGTTGAAAATTATAGTCCTTTTTATTCATTTCTGGTGCCTTAGACTACACTTCTGTACTGTACTGCACACAAACTACAAACAAACCGTTCAAGAAGTGAAAAAGAAATCATGCTCATTCTGCATCTGAGTACGGAACACAGTATAAGCATACATCACTTTGTCAGTCGTGTTGAGATACTTGTTCAGCAGAGCTTTGTAGTGCTTCTCAGGGTGGCCGTTCATGTTCTCCATTCTCCAGGTGTAGTAGGCATTGGTTGGGGGTATGTTCAGATTATTGGCCAGCCACACCCAGAGTCTAGAGCAGGGCAGAAGACCCACGGCAAAATACAATGGATCTCCTAACATCAGCTTCCTGTAGAATGACAGATACTTCCCCATAGCCGGAGTTTGCTGGATGGAAGGCTCACCCTGTGTTTAAAGAAAGTAAAAATTAATTTGATCTTCAAAGAATTAGGAAGGAACATCTGAAAGGTCTTCATTTATTCTTACCTTAAAAAAGTACTGATTTAGCATGAAGTCTGCAAAACTTTTATAGCTTGAGTATCTGCCTTTCATGAAGTCTTTGAGGTCTGTAGGTTGAGATACTTTTGCACTCATTTGCTTTAACATCTTGGTCACTTTGAGTACATAGTTGATGTCCTGTATGGTGAAGTTGACGTATCGCTCAGCCTGCAGGCTGCCGTTCTCCATTTGTCTCAGGAAGTCCACTCCGAGTGTTTTATTGGCAATGTCTGTATTCTTCTCCCACAGATATTCATACACATCTTCCACCGAGCCGATCGCTAAACTGTAACGATAGAAGTCGTCACAAAGAAAATTGTTACTTCATAGAATATAACCACTATTTAATATAATTACACTTCTGATCGACATCAGGCCTGATATTAGTCAAATTAGATTAGGGCAGTTTACCTGAAGCATACGAAACACAGACACAAAAAGGCTGTAGTCCTCATGGTTTCTGAATCTTTTTTAGTGTAATTCACACGCTACAGTTTCGGTTATGTGTACTACTTCTCTAATGAACTCTTATATAGTGACTGTTTATTGGCTAATACCGAATTGTACCCATGGTTGCTGATGTCACATCAAGAGATGTACGTTTCTCCAAGTACAGTCAATTTCTTCTTGTGAAACACAATTCTGATAAATAATGAATCTTGCACGCTTGTCATGTTGCCTCAGATGTATGCAAGATATGTGGTTGATTTGTTACTTTCACAACAGTTTTTCAAAGCACTTAACTGGCCAAATTAAATAATGATGATAATATACTGGATCACAGTTTATTTTTATTTTATTTAGTCCGGTTATTATTTACATTATTTTGTCTTCTGGGAAACTTGTAAATAGGCACCTTACCCCTGATTGCTCTGCAGTAATGTGCCACTGTAAAAAACTACTTGGACTACTTGACTACTTGAATAAATGTAAATGTAAAACTTTGTATGTAGGGGTCAGCTGTTGGCTAGTGGTTTGAGCGTTGGGCTTGGTTCTAATCTCAGTGCAAGCAGGTCATGACTGAAGGGCCCTTGAGCAAGGCACCTTACCCCGATTGCTCTGCAGTAAGGTGACACTGTAAAAACTACTTGTAAGTCGCTTTGGATAAAAGCGTCTGCCAAATGAATACATTTAAATGTAAATAAGTAAGCATCAGTGAATGTACATTTTGTGATTGACCTCTGTTGTAGTAGTCCTTGAGAAAAGAGGGATCTTACAGTACTGTTGAAAAGGGGTCAAACCTGTCTGGACCTGGAGAAGAACAGTGAAGAACCGTGGGCAGTGTAATGGCTCAAGATAAACAAGATATTCATGAACATCTTTTACAAAACATAATAACATCCATTGAGCATCTAGGCAACAACAGCGTTTTGACCTTGACCATTTGCTAAAAAGCATTTTAACAGAACTCTATTTACATCCTTTTAGCCGAATGAAAGGACAAAACCAGTTGTACAACATTACAAAAGAGTCTTCTTTCTTTAGTCATTCTTCAATTTTAAGTTTTATTTCTGTAGTACTTTTCATAATGTGTATTGTAGCAAAGCTTTACGGACATAGAAACAATAGAAGATACATAAGATTCTTGAGAACAAGATAAAACTTTAGCACTTTAATGAGTGATTTATTCCGCTTAAAATCTCACTCATTCAAGTGCTCAAAATACCAGCAAGTATTCACTGAGCGTGACAAAAAAGGATTGAATACCTCCCTAGGCCATTACAAAAAACTGTACAGATTATAATTACTGACAAATGTACAATACATATTTTATTTCTATTTTGGGTAACTTAGAAATAAAAGTTATACAATATATTTTGAATATCTATTTATATATAGAGAGATTTTGACAAGGAATCAAGTATAGTAGAGGAACACTATACTAAGCTTGTGTAAGTGTTGTCAGTGTGTGATTATAAATAAATGTGCAGTGTTGAACTGAAATAAAAGAAACAATGTTCAACGCTTTTTGAGATGCAAAGTCGTTTTACTCTGTAACAGTACAAACCGTTCATTTCACGGAAATCTTGAAATAAGGGAACTTTTAAGGTATCATGTGATCAAGGAATTACAAAATAACCCAAACAGAAGTTTGGAAAGGGCATAGCAATCACTTTCATTACGATAACCGTTCATAATAAGAAAAGGTTATAGCTACACATGATGTACATATATTCCTTTTACAGATGTTTTGAATAAGAGCACACGATGAAAAGTACACAAGATTTGTAGGAAGAATAATGAAATCAGGAGAGAACAGAATTAAAGAAATGCGTTTTTTTTAAATAACGAATTTACTGGATTACTTCATCTACAGCAATGTTTCTGAAAAAGTCAAAAAAGCATAGAAATAAGATAAAACAAATAAAAGTAAGAGTTCTTAGTGTGGGAGTTTGCTTATTTCTTATAACAGATTTGTGTCTTGCTTGTTACGCCAAGCTCTAGAATATTTTACTGAATTTAATTTGGAGGTCAAATTTAGAATTCAAATATTGTTGTGGACACGGCCATGAAGTCAAAGGGTTGATATCTACTGACGGGATAACACTGAACTTGAAACTGTTTAGAAATATATGGGTCATTCTTAAATACATATTCTCTATTGTGTAGCTACTTCTATATTGAATACTATATTTAACAGAATCATCTCTTATAATAATCTGTCATTGCCCATGGTGGAAGCTTTAAAATTGTTAGATGTCATCGAAAATGATTGGAAGATTGTTATTAGCATGTTTGTGCTTTGAACTCAACCGCTAGAGAAACCTGAAAAACTCCCTTAAACGTAATCATGACGCGCCGACAGTCGTGGCACTCTTTTAACGGCAGGTGGCGATGTGTGTCAATTCACAGTCAACGCAAATAATCGTCCAAGCTTTTTCCTCTTCCTCCGATGTCACCCCTAGGCGGAGGCGTCAGTAAGCGGAGCTGCAGCACCCCTCCTGGTTTGAACCGCCGTCACTGTACGCTCAAGGGAAACGATCGCCATAGTGAACTTAAGCACGAAGCTTCCGCGGTTATTCCACTCGTTGCGGAGAGGATATCGGCATACGCGAAGACGCGATCGGACGGGCAAGAGCGCGTTGTTTTCGTCTGAAACGCGACTCGTGTTTGTGTGTTAGTGGAGTGTGGAAAGACGGCATCCGGCCTCCGAGAAGCAGGCGAGGGCAGGGACTCGGGTCCGAACAACGTTATCGTCTCTGGTGAGTGTGAATATGGCTGAGTGGAAGATAAAAGTGACGCTGCAATGGAACGTTGGAACGATACATTGTCACATGAAGACATTGTAACGTTGATACAATGTAACATTAGAGGCAAAATGCATTGTAACAAAGACGCACTATAAACGAAGTTACAACGACACACTTGTATGCCGGGAATTGATGTGTAGTTGCGTAAACAACACCGAGTTAAATGTAACGATGTGATGTCATTTACTTTGTAGTTCGTCAAACAAAACTACAGTTCTACCGAGCGTTTGGTGCAATAATCGGATATAAATGTCGTTTATTCGACTGCCACGATATATGTGTCTCGTGCGTTGTGTGCTTTGGCTATGAAAGGAAAGCAAAACCGTTGATTTGAGGTGTTGTTTATTCAAGGTGCTAGTAGCGAATTCCACCACTTAGTTGAATAACAACAACGACGGGCTTCGCCGATTTTGTTTGATATTGTTTTGGAGTGTGCGTGTTTGTTTTCACAAACAGAATGAAGATTTTTCAACAATTCAAGTGGTGTGTTGAAGTAACAAAAACTCACGTTTACCAGTTTGTATGCATGTTTGAAAACAGTCTAGGGACAAATAAACCGGCTGAAGTGACAGTACAGATTCTACAAAAACCATCAGCTTTTTATTATTAAAACTATTATGATTCTTTATGTTGTGCGTTCCAGTAGGGTTCAATTGGAGCCCATCCACCAGTTTACATCCCACCAACAGAACCAAACACATTACCAGCAGAGACATTTACATTTAGGCATTTGGCAGACGCTTTTATCCAAAGCGACTTATGTTGCAGTATCCCATGCATTTTTACATAGGTATCCGCAATCCCCTGGGATCGAACCCACAACCTTGCGTTATTAACTCGATGCGCGTAAGAGACCCAATATAGACCATATACAATTGCCATTCAAATAATTAAATTTTTTCAACCTTGATGATGGTTTTCAGCAGGTATTGATGTTTATCCATGGAGTACATTTTGTGAAATAATTCTGTGCATTGTCAGGAAGCCGTGAACATATTCTGCATTTTTTTATTAGATATTCTCGGCAACCGCCGGGGACTTCACGACACTGAGAAATGCGTTGATGTGTTTAATGAACCGTTGAGATGGACAAATGTATCTCCAGCAGAGCGAAGTTTTGCACTATAACACACGAGTGTAGAGAACATCAGTGCCATGCCAACTTCATGTGGCCTCCTTTTTTCTTAGGACATGCTATTTTTGTGTGTCAGGCTTATGCAGTGGATGAAAATGGGCATTCACGGAATACCACAGATGAGCATCCATGTATGCATGCGCATGAAGGTTTGTGTCACCGAACGCCCTATTTGGATGCGTTTATGGGCCAGTGGCCAGTTTAGGGGTTTGCCAGGGATGATGCCTGTCTCTCAATCAAGGTCTCTTGAAATGGAAATGAGGCTGCGTTCCATCGCCTGGCATGCGCTGCTGCTGTATGGATGACCCAAATCGAGAACTGCGGTTTGGCTGTTCTTTCACAGTACGTAGTGTGGAGGCATGGCTGCAAGTTCTGTGATGTATTGTGTGCTTCTTTACCCCTATGTTTTTGATGATGCGGCACAATGCAAGATCAGGATAATGGGTCCTGCCTCTCCCAGATAAAGCTCAAGATACAGTGTCATGTTGTATGCGTGCTTTGACAGGTGCAGGGTTACAGGTCCATTGTGACTTCTTGGTCTTTTGTGCTCGACAACCTTTATTGTGGTAGATCAAGGTGATAATGCATGACCCGTAAAACAGCCACACAAAAAAGCAACTTTGCTCCATTTGTCACCCCTGGACTTAACACTTCACTTTTGTCGTCTTAAACTCTTAATCATTGTATTTTATTTGTAAGTTCTTAGGTAGGTAGGGCTATAGGGGTTGTGTCATTTGTTGTCTTATTGATAGACAAGTAAATGTTTTTTTTATGTTGGGCATCCTCAGAACATCTTGAAACTGTTAGAATGTGTCAAATGGAAAAGCAATTCTCTTTTGAAAATGGACACTGTCTGATGATGATGTCAAAATAAATGAGATTAATAGACTAGAAAATGGACTGCATGAAAATAGGAATTTACAGCCTGGATGGTGGGGTCTTCTGCATAGTTGCCAGGGCATTATGCGGTTGCTATGGAGTGATAGATGGACGTTAGGGTTCCCCCAGCCCAGTCTTTCTCTTTCTTTGAAAGTCTGTACCTGTATGACTTTCTTCCTTGTGCAGCAAACAAAAAATATATTTTGAGGATTGTTGCAATATGACCAAATAACATTGGACTCCATTGATTTACACCAAACCAACGAGACATTTCTCAAAATATCTTCCTTTGTGTTCCAGCGGAAAAAGTCATATACAGGTTTTGAAAAACACGATAGGGAATAAAGTATGACAGAATGCTTATTTTCTGGTGAACTTTCCCTTTACGGGTGTTTTTTTAGACCTTGACTGTATGACATATGATGAGCAGTAACAGTGATGTTGCCATGGATGTTTCTATATTTAAGGCACAAAATCGATGTTTTCTGTGCAACTGTGTGTGTTGTTCTCTGTTGCTTCAGTAACCGTTAATGCTATCGAAAGGACTTTAGAAGCATGAGACGGCAGATTTTCTTTTTCGTTTACTTTTCCCATGTTATTCGACTTAACGTTGCGGATTTATGCTTTTCCTAGCAAAACAGATTATCAGTGTGATGTAATAATTCTCAGTGATACTTAATCCCTCCATTCAAACAAGCAGAGGGTTTGCGGAAGGTAGTCTGAGCGATGACAGTTTTTGAGAGCTTTTTCTCACCTGAACTGCATTGATTTGGTTCTTTTGTTTTTGTGCCGCGTGTCTGTGGGTAAGGTCAGCGAGAAGGTGAAAACACATCGTCGCAGGCATTCATGTAACTTGACCTGCGCAGTCCTAAGCTCAGTTTGCACTTGGGTTCTGTTATTCGAGAACGGCTGTCTCTTGTTCTCTCTGCATTGGTGTTCCTGTTCAATCAGTAGGTCAAGAGCACGCTGGGATGCAGTTAATTTAGTTGAAGAACAGCTGATGGCCTATATCGCACGGACGGACGCATATGACTGCACGCCCACATGCTCTCCTTTCCTGTTTTCTCATCCATCTTAAAAAGCATACTATTTTCAAACGTGGCTGGTCTCACAAAGTAGAATGAGAGATCTGTGCGGGGTCTCTGCAGTTAAATGCAAAGCCCATGCAACCTTACAGTCCCATGTATTAAAGTGATAGTTCACCCAAAATGAAAATCTGTACTCATTTACTCAAAGTCATCTTTTCAAACCTTGATGACTTTCTTACTTCCGGAGAACACAAATGAAGATAATTTTGAACAACCAAACAGCAACTGGCTTTTCACTTCTATTGTATTCACTTTAACAACCAAGTTAATGGGGGTCGAGTTGACAACATTATTCAAAATATCTTCTTTTGTGTTCTGTGGAAGAAAGTCACACAGGTTTGAAATGACAAGAGGGTGAGTAAATGATGAGAGAATTTTTGGGTGAACTTTCCCTTTTATACGCATACACTTTTGTAACATGGTTGTATGTTTTCAAAGTGTGTGCAGTTATGATGTCCTTAGCAAGCTTTTTTATTTTTAGCAAAGCAACTTGCATGGAGCTAGATGTACTGTAGTGGCATTAACCAGCATATGCATCCATATGATGAGCATTTCTTTGCCTGGTTGTTCTTGCAAAGACAAACAATGCATTCATTTTTATTTATATTCAGAGTTGAGACTAGATTAGCCCGTAATATTGTTCTGTAGCATTTTGAAGTGGTCATGGTTGTATGATTGATGTCATATTGTTTGGCTTGTTAAAGGAACAGTTCATCCAAAAATGTAAACGATCATTTACTCACCCTCAAGTTGTCTCAAACCTGTGTAGATTTAGCTACCAAAAGCCACATAATGCAAAGCTTTTTGTATTTGTACGGGTGTCAGACGAGGATGTGAAAGTCACCATATGGGACATGTCTATTCTTAAGTATAAGATGTTTTT